>NW_022631188.1:1218787-1556710 GCF_010015895.1 Lontra canadensis
GGACAATGGGTCCCCCTGTGGCACCCTGAAGACCATCAGGAAAACGAGCCAGAAGAGGAATCCACTTGCACGTGAAACCTGGAACCAGACACCTTCCTCGATTCCAGGGGAGCACACACACTTCCTCCCCTTGCCTGATCTGCTCACCTGAGAAAGCTGAGCAGAGAAGCATCCCAGGGTCCACATCTCCCTCTGGCCAAGGTCCTGGGAAAAAGAGCTCTCCTCCCTGCACCAGCCGCCTGTGATAGACGTCGGGCATCTCCCTGTGCTGGGGCACCTGCCCTCTTTCCTGGGACGTCATCACACACCAGCTTTGCCACACAGTTTTCAGGAAGGAACCTGCATCAGCCACCACCGCCCAGGTTCGGTCTCAGTCTCACACGTGAGGCCCCACGTGGACCGAGAGCTCCAAGGAGACTGGTGTGTCGTGTGGCCTTGGAACCTAATGGCAGGAGCTGAGATTTCAGTTCCAAATGAACACTGACCTCTTCCACCCAGCACAGGAAAGCGGAGGATTTCTCAGGGGTGTGGCTCTGGAAGAAGAGCTTCTGCCTGCGGAATTCACAGATGCCAGAGAGGACACCTGCGGTGCCTCATCCGAGCAAGCAAGGGGCACACTGGGTGAGAATCCAGAATGCTGCCTGGGGGCTGCTTCCCACCAAGCCCCCTGCTGAGACGAGCACCTGAGAACCTGACAGGAAGCCAGTTTCCTATCACGTCTGCAGCAGGAGAGCTGGCTGGGAGCAGAGCCCCGTCCCTGGAACAAGCTGGCCTGTGCGTCCAGAGCGAAGGCCACCACCATGGCTCACAACCTCCCAGCTCTGATCTGACTCCCCTGCCAGGCCCACACCTGCTGACACGGTGACTCCCGACACCGGAGACTGCTTTCTTCCCCAGCACAGTGCTGCTCACAAAGAAGCCATCTCCAGCCTCAGAAACGTGTTCGTTGTTAGCTCTGGAATCCCCTGGGCTTGTCTACACTGGCCCACCCAGGTGTCTCTCCCAGAGCATTCCTCCAGTGCCCGAGGGTTTCGAGCCACCTTCAAGCTACCCTTCAAAAGGCAGGAACGGGTCTATTTAGGCAGACCAGCCAGTGACTCTGTGTGCAGGAAACTCGGACCACATCCTCCCTGAACACCAACACTTCCAAGTCCAGGCTTCAAACCCTCACTCACTGGGCACGTAGCAACTCGCCAGCATGAACACAGCTCTCGAATCTCTAGTCTTCCATTCCTTCAAATCAGAAACCAAGCTCCAGGCACCTCTCCATTTTCCCCTCAGAGAAGTAAGGGAGAAGAGAGAATGAAGAACTCCATGTGCACAGCTCACTTCTATCCAAATAGAACCCCGTGTTCTTTCTCATCTGGGCCACCCTGCGCTGCCCATACTAATGAGAGGGGCCACAAGTTCAGTCCTCATATATCTGTCTGACCTTGTGTTTCTCCTTTTGGTATTTGGATCTCGAAGTCAATGTCTATATTGCTTAAAATAACAAGATTAATGATGACGTGGTCATGTAAAGGTCTGGGTCTCCATAACCAGACAACACGGCTCTGGTTCAGATGAGGATGAAGACACAGCGTTTTCGCAGGAAGCAAAGTCCAGACCCTCAGGGATCCTGACACGCCTCACAGGTGATTGGTTCCTTGGCCTCGTGGAGTCGTCGGGAGTGCAAAGGATGCAGGCGCCCTCCAGGATTCACTCTGTTTTCTTCCTCAATTCCCCAGGTCAAGTCACAAGGGACTCACTGGGTCAGGTTTCAGAACCCAGGATGGGCTACCAGGTGAGCAGCCCCCCCCCCCCCAGGGGAGATTTTCTCTGGGAGCACAAGGAGCCACTCCCTAAGCTACTCAGCAACCTACACTCCTCTCCCATTTCTCCCCCTCACAAAGGGCACTGTGCCCTGTTACAGCTCTGCGCCTGTGTTTTACTTTAAAAAAATATTTTCTAATATTGGAATGTGGTTCACGGAAGAGAAAAACATGAACACTCACAAAGAATTCTTTTAATATTTCAGAAGATTTGTTTCCCATTGTTTAACTACAACAGGAAATAAAAATGCACAGATCGCCCCTTCCACTGCCCCGTACGATTCACAGCGGTGACTTATTAGAGGAGAGCAGGAAATACAAGAGGAACAGACCTTCTGACAACCCAACATTTCATCATCGAGGTTGTGAAACTACACACACACTCAAAGAAAGAAGCCTGAACCAACGTCTTGGCCAGGCGACGCAGAACAGTTGGGAACTGGAGGGACAGGGACAGACGGAGAGCTCGTGCGTGATGCTGAGGCTGGTGGCACAGATGATGGCGCCCACCAGCTCCCCACCTGGACCTCCCCTGTCCTCAGCCAGGAACCTGCTCACAGCCCTGACCTGTCACAACTGTCACATGAGGGACACACAGCCACCCCCAGAGCCAGCCCTGCCCACACCATCCTGCAGAATGCACTCCACTCTCCTGCGGGACCCCTGAGCTCTCCCCAGACCTGGAACTGCCCCGTCTGCTGCAGAGCTCCAGGATTCCCCGCTCTTGTCAGAGTGACACTGGCCCAAGGCTTTCATAAATGTGTCGTGTTTCTCTCCACTCACCTTCCTACCTGGGCAAACTGTTAGACACGTTATTGGTGGAACCTGAACCTGCTGTGAGATCTGAGTCTTTCATTGCGGCCTTCTGAGCACTCCTCGTGCAGTAAATACCATCGCCTGCGAAGGGGGTCGTGAAACTTATTTATAGAATGATACAGCCCAAATCACCTCGCTTTATTTACTCTTCATTATGTAGAACAATTTCTGTGCAATTTCTGCATCCATAGATGCTACCTGCCAGCAACTTCTTAAGGAGGAAACAGAAACTCTGTGGGATAACTGACCCACCCAGTGTCAGGCAAGCAGTTCCAGAACTCACCCCAGGGCTCCTGACATCCGCCAAGCCCCTTGAAGCCAGCAGCATGCGTCTATCCAGGAGAATTCCCAAAGTCTCTCCTCCTGACTCCACCACCAAGAAAACCGCACAGAAAATACAGCACGTCAAAATATCTAGACGATACACTGAGTCAAATTAGAAAGTCAAGCTTTCCTTTTAAATGATAAATGTCTACTTTGAATAATTTTGAATCTTCCCTTGACCCTAATTGTAACTCTTTTGATGAAAAGACTAATCAATTATGAAACATCAGCTTTGACAAATGACATCATCCATGTCTCTATCCGGCCACAGAAAGCCACCGAACTCTAGATGGTGGCGTTCGACCATCCCCCCGGCCCAAGGGAATAGACGCTGTTGAACAAAGGATCCAGTTATACGTAAGAACACACTAGGAGCAAATCTCATCTTCCTTCTCTGGTACAAGTGACTTCCTAGGAAGCAGGTGTGCAGATGACATTTTGTACGCAGTAAATGAACGAGAAGATGGCATTCCTTGCGATGTCCTACCTGCGGGGACACTAAGGAACTCTCGCACCGAATCCAGAATGCGGACAGCGCTTCAGTTTGACTTCGTGGCCCAACTAGAGAAAAGAGAAAAGCCCAGGAGGTTTTCAGTTGCAAAGAAGTTCTACCTCCAGTCCTGACATGTAAGTGACATCGCACCCGACGTACCTGCTGCTTTCACGGAACGCGGGCGTCCTGTGACAAGCTGCCTGCCTGACTCAGACGCTGTTGTTCAAACCTTCGGGTCTCGTGGAGCCAGAGTGGAGAAGTGTTGTCAGGTGGGGATGAGAAGGCGCCTCTGACCTAAGGCCGGCACACCTGCTTCTGTTTCTGGGAGAATGGAAAACACATACTTGTTTCTTTTCTTTTCTCTTTTCTTTTCATTTTGGAAACACACATTTGTTTCTTAAGTAGTAATTATCAACATTCTAAAGTAGACCAAGGACTTTGTCTTTTTCAGAAAAGTGAAATTATCCTTCCAAAGGAACACCTCAACTCGCCTGTTCCTCATGCAACTTGAGTGGGGTCTGGTTTCCCCCAGCTTCCAGGCCCCCACCTGGAGGACGCTCGTGCAGGATCCTGACAGCCGTTGCCACCATCCCCGGGGAACACGGGGCACAATGCTGAAGCTGGGGGTTGGCTCTGGAGCTTGTTAGCGCCACACCTGTGCTGGGGGTGGGCCGGCATCTGGAGGACCCTCGTACACAACCCTGACAGCCCATTCCCATCAACCCCCCGGACAGAGTGCAAAATGCTGTAGCTGGGGAACTTGCTCTGGCACTTGTTAGCGCCACACCTGTGGGGGGTGGGGAACAGGGGACACCCTGCTGAACTCGGGGTGCTGCTCAAGATCCATTACCTGCACTGTGCCAAGGAACGGGGCACCCCCTGAGGCTGGGGACCGTGTGCTGTCTTTACATGCACTCTTCCTGGAGAACAAGGAAAACCCTGAAATGTCCGCAACCCATCCCACAAAAGCTTGGATGAGTGAGGACCCTGGAGTTTAGGGGTCTGGGGGAGAGAGGTAGTTGGTGGACATCAGGCAGAAGAGACTTTCAAGGGAAAAAGAAAACCCATCTGAGTCCCCACAGTGAACTCATGTCATGTGCCCTTCGAGGACCCTCTGCCCAGGATCCCCACCCCAGCACACAGCCCACACTTACCGAGCCAGGGCCCCCACCCAGGAACTCTTCCAGCGCCCCTTTTCTGCCACCTCTCTGCATCGTAAGGCACCTCTGGGTCTGCCTGCAGAGGACATAGCTCCACCCCCACGTGCTGATCAGTCCGGGAGGGTGGTGCCCTGAGTCCACTGGATGCTGCACCTCCCTGTACCGGGAGACCCACACCACCAGGCTTTTACAGGTACTCCCGGAGGCAGGGCCTCCTCGCTGGAACACCTGGTCTGCGGGGCAGGCATGGGCAGGTCATGGGCAGGGCCCCCTCCTCCAGACATCTGGCCCTTTCTGGGGACCCCCCGGCTGCAGACCACCCTCAGATGCCTACACCTTCCCTTCCTGCACCAGCCCTGCCTGCAGAGCTGTTCCTGGCTCCTGGCAAGATCAGCTGCTCTCAGACCTTCCCAGTCTCGGGCTTTAGGAAATGCAGTGGTTGGGGGCCTGGGTGGCTCAGTCATTAAGCCTCTGCCTTCAGCTCAGGTCATGATCCCAGGGTGCCCAGATTAAGCCCCACATCTGGCTCCCTGCTCAGCGGGAAGCCTCCTCCCTCTCACACTCCCCCTGCTTGTGTTCCCTCTCTCACTGTGTCTGTCAAATAATAAATAAAATCTTTTAAAAAAGGAAAAGCAATGGTTTCCCACATTTCCAAGGCAGTTTTAAGACCCAATAAGTAATGCTTTAAGCGGGATGAGCTTCACCTCCTGGTGTCACCCATGGAGTGGAGAGTGCTTGTCAGACCTTCCGAACATCCCTCTAGGATGAACCCATTTGTGCTGGAAAATACAGACATGCTGGGTTCTGCAGAGAAGCTCCAAGATGAACGAGAACAGCCGCCCTTCTGTGGAACCAGGAACACTGGTTTTTCACTTAAAAAGAAAACATATTGTTATCGTCGACACTAAAGGGACAAACTCTCTTAAACATTTTAGAGAGAAAGGAAGAGACCAAGTCAGGTCAGCTGCCTGGGAGACACAATATTCACAAGGAAGGGAGTGCTCCGGGGGAGGAACATTCGGGGCAGGTTTCTCTATTCCTTCTGTTTTGTTTTACATACAGACTTACACATCATCATGAGAAAGCACATTCCAGAAAGTTACAGACTTTTTCTTATGTTTTCAGTATGTACAGGACCGTATGACTTTAATCTTATGGGAGCGGGAGGGGTTCTTTCATTTTTTTTCTTCTCTTTATGTTTGCAATGGCATTTTTGGATTATCTTTTTCTCCTGGAAGCAGATATACAACATGGGCTTGGGGCAGAAATAGGCCCATGCTCTGAGGTTTTGCCCAGTCATTTTGAGTTTGGTAAAAGGTTAAAGGATAGCTTCCCTAGGAGCCCAGGATCCGGGCCCATGGATGGTAAAAGACAGAAATTTCCACTATCATTCTAATTACAACTAAAGAGAGGAACTTGAGACAAAAGCACCTTTAACAACAGTACCAAGAAATCAAAATGATGCCTACAGAAGTGTACCTGTTCCATGGTCAACACAGGTAACAGAGGTGTTCACAGAAGCTGTGCTCCTCCCTTTATCCTGCCCAAATCCCTGAAGCACACAGATAATTTCAAGTCAGATTTTTAGAACTTCCCAACATCTTAGAGATGTCTGGCACAATTTCCTTGGACTACAGAATAAAAGAGAGTAGCTCATTGTCACAACACTAATTTAAACATGAAGTCCCCCTAAAGCTTGGATACACTGTCTTAGTTCTTTCTCTGCAGATTTTAACTAACATAACTCATAGTCATACCATATAAACACTAAGATGGTTGCAAAATAAGTCATTGTGGGTAAGGGAATAGTTTACAAGCACTGTCCTACTGTGTAGAAGAGGCTGAGCGGAATGTTTTTAAATATTATTTCAGACTGGTGTTACAGCACACTCTGAAAAATACCAGAGGCTGAATCAATTTTAAAAAGATAGTTCTTTCAGTAACTTTAATATCAGAAAAAAATATTATAATGTCTCTATTCCTAGGCATCTTCGAGTATCTTACTCAAAGGTCCTCCAGACTTCAGGATGATGATGGGCAGAGGCAAACAGGCCAGCAGAATTCATTCCAGTTGGCCGCACAACAAGAAAATCCTGAGACCTGACATGTTTCCTGATCCAGAAGACCAGAGATAAGAGGGAAATACTACCACGTATGGAATAACAAGGGATTTGGAGTCAGTTTGGGGATCCCACTTAGGTTTCTGATCCTAAAATCCTCTTGTGACTCAGCCCCAGAGTCGGGAGCCATGAAGGGCCAGCCCTGCTCCTGGCCCAGGCTCATGACCTGAAATGATCCTTGCTTTGAGAGGACAGGTCTCCTTCAGGAACCAGGGAGGGGAAAAGCCCTTCTCCCCTCCCCAGCTCCAGGACTCCCAGGACCCTGCAAGAGCTCTTCATTTGAGGAGGTGTCATGGAGAGCGTGTGTGTCCCGTCGGCCCAGCAAGTGAAAGAACCAAAGCCCAATGCTCAGGCTCTAACAGAAGCAGAATTTCAATGTCCTGTTTGGGGGCAGCCACCTCCCCTCTTACGTGGCCTTGGGGGACACCAGGGAAAGTCTTCCTTGCTCTTGTGCCCTCAGACGGAGCAGCTGGCCCCATGTCCAGGGTCCCCACCCTGTCCCACTGCTGAGGAAGAACCACACAGAGGGAGCTGGTATCAGGAGTGTGGTCTCCCAGGGGCCTGGCAGCTGCGTGGAAAGGCTGAATGGCTTTGGGAGGAGGAGTGCTCGCTGGTAACACTGTGCACCATCCCCCACTGCACTCTGCAAGACAGGCTCTGTGCCCATCATAGGTCAGTCACCAGCATCCCATATGTTCCTGCCACAGGAGTGATCACTAAGGATCACAGCATTGCACAAAGGCGGAGAGTGAGGCCCAGAGAGGGAAGGCAAACGGCGCAAGTCACAGGGCTGCTCAGCAGAGGGGCTGGAAGGCCAGCCCTCCCGAGTCCCCACTAGCCCAGCCAGGGATTCCCTGAGCCCAGAGCGAGCCCTCCCCTGCCTGCCCAGACACACACTGGACCCTGAGCTGGATGATGGGCTGTTCTTCTTGGCCCTGGGGGTGTTACTGGCTGACTAGGAAGGGGAGTACAGCTGGTGGGACAGGCTGTAGTTACAGGACACAGTGACAGTTGGAGCTAGCAGGAGTCACACTCTGGTCTCCCTCCTGGAGCCTGCCTCGGAGCTGGAGTCTGGGTGCCCTAGGGGCCGGCACACAACAGGGCCTGCGCTGACCAGGGAGCCACGGCCCCCACGGAGAGTCCATTCGGCCCTCTCCCAGCTCCTGTGGCAAATCACCTCTCCCCACTGTGTGGCTCCAGGCCCCGGAACCAGACCCCATAGCGCTGGCTCGGCTCCAGCTCATAATGAGTTTGCAGCCCCCGGAGCAGCTGGATTTCCTGGGGCTGGAGAGAGGACTGGCTGCAGACAAGGACTGGGCTGGGGGAAATGCGGGGCCTCGTGGAGGGTGAAGGATGGGGCAGGGGCTGAGTCCTGGGGCCACTGCTAACGTCTAAAAAGGGCTGAAATCCCTGAATGCCCACAGGGTCCCTCATTACAGTAACAAAATCCCTCACACTCGGGCATTCTCCCTGGCCTCCTTCCTACATCTCTGACTCCAGCCAGGGCTGAAGCCAGGGACAGGCTGGACCTCTGTCCCAGGGTCCTACCAGGAAGGTGAGGAAGAAGGAGGAGAAGAGAAGGGCAGTGGGGTGGACTGCTCTTCCCCCTGCCCTGAGTCGGCCTCCACTGCTGTTTCCAGGTCCTCTGGCCCAGCCCTGCACTTAGCTGGACCCTGGGAGGCAGTCTGCATTCCCGGCCAGCTGTGTGGGGGTATTCAGTGACCTTTGTGTCCCCAGATGTCCAACCCGCCTGGCCTTGCACCCTGAGGCTTGCTGCCCAGGGTGGGCATGGTTCCGGGGCTAAGTGGACTTTGGGGCCACAGAGCCCTTGGCGGTGGTGAGGAACATGGGGGACCGGTCAGGTGCGGAGCCATGGGTCTCGTGCACACATGCCGCAGGACGGGGTCACGGTATAGGTGTTGTGTGCAGGTCCCCTGTGCACACCGGGCCCTCTCAGGAGGGAGGCCTGTGTGCCTGGTGCACCTGTCCTCCACCTACCTCTGGAAGAGTGGCCAAGTTCAAGCATTTCCATGTCCAACCCTCAGGGACAGTTGGGAACCTAGGGTCAAGAGAGGCAGGGACTCACCAGGACAAATGGAGGGTACGGAGTCCAAGAAGCAGGGCTGCTCTCCAGTCCCAGGCCAGCCCCAACCCTCCCGTGAGGTTCACTTTGGGTGTGAGACCTCTCAGATCCTCGGGGATAGCTACCCACCCCATCCCATGCGGGGACATGACCTTGGGCATCCCCAGACAGGTAGAGGCATGTGCACCTGTGCACACACACATCACTCTGACTTCCCAGCTTGGGGTCAGAAGGGGCAGACACCCTGGGAGCGAGGTGGGTGACAAGGGGGAAAGAAGAAAGAGGTCGGAGACCGCTGGGCCATGGGGTCAGGGGCATCAGGACCCCTGGCAAGAACCCAGATCCATAGCATGGGGAGGGGAGACAGGCCAGGCTGATGGCCGGGGGTTCCCCAAGGGGCCCAGGGGGGTTGCCAGGGCACTGGGAGAGGACAGGGTCTGGGGCCTGGTGTCCATCACCATCCTGGGCTACTGGAAGTAGGAAGAGATACCCCCCAAGTGCAGACAAGGCTACAGTACAAAAGGCCTCAGCTACTCTTCTGTCAATTGTGCCGTAGAGATGGGGTGTCCCTAGGGTCCCACAGGCTTGTAGCAAAGTCTGTTGGCCTTGGATCTTTATCCCTGACCCACTGTGCTCCCAGTCCTGGGTAAATGCTTTGTCCTCCCTCGAGGTCCTTCTGACCAGAGGACAGCCTGGGGGATTGGGGGCCTAAAGACCTGGGTTTGCAGAATGTGGCAGAGCACTGGGCCACACTGGTCTGGGGACCAAGGTCAGGACCCTCCGTGTTGCAGCCTCAGGGTCCCCATTGGGAAAAGGTTCCAGAGTCAGTGCTCTGGTCAGAGTGAGGAGACCTTAGGAGGGAACAAAGCACGAGGACAGGAGAGGGAAATGGGGAGAAGGTAGGACTCCGAGGTTTCTCACATCGCCCCCAGAGACCACAGATCCTGCTCCTGGGAGAGACACAGAGACACACAGAGAAGACAGAGACAGAGAATGAACACAGACAGGGAACCAGGAGAGGTTACAGACTTTGTTCCATCAGGCTGAAAACAACATCCCATCATTATGCTCCATTCTATTCCTTAGAGCACAGTCACACAGGCCACCCATGCTGGAGGGGAGAGAATTCCACAGAGATGTGTGACAGGATTCAGGAATGCCAGGAACTACTGTGGGGATTTCCAAGCACAGAGGCGCAGACGAGGCCCTGGGACCTGGGCCCAAAACTAATGGGAGCCCCTGGAAGTCTGGGTCACAAGAGGACAAGGTCGGAATCAGTTCGCTGCAACCTTCCCATGGGGGCTGGGAGACGGGCAGGAGGAGAGTGGCTTTGCCTGGATCCCAGAGCAGACCCAGGCCCCTCTGAGCTGTTTCTATGCCCTGCCCAGGCCCCCACTCATTCTTGCATTGCCACGTGCATGTCCCAGCCTCCTGTGATACCAGGAACGTATATAAATGTCCTAACCTTGATGGCGTCCCTCGAAGTAGAAGCCAGAAGACCCCACTGTGCAGATGGGGAGCCTGGGGAGGCCCTGAGAGGCACAGAGTCTGTCCAGGGTCACAATCCTGGGCATGAACAGGAGCCCAGTCTAAACCCAGCTCTGTGTTCTTACAGCGGGGACACCGTCCATACCCTGGCCTCACGGGTTCTGTAGGTAGATTGTGTGGGTGTCACTGTATAGACAGGGCATGGGGTAGAGGGTGAGCATTGAGCAGCAGGGGCAGGGGAGCCCTCAGGGGGCTCTGGTGTGAGGAGAAAGTCAGGTAAGGCGTCCCCAGGAAGTGGTGACCTCACTTTGCTGACAAGAGAGCCCAACAGAATTTGGAACCTGGGTAACCAGGCACCCACATTCCAGAGACAGCCCCTGCCCAGCTCATTTCCTTGGAGATTCTCAAAAGAAGGACATGTTTGCGTGTTGCATCCCAAAGTCCGGAGGCTGCAGGCAGAGGAAAGCACGTCCTGCAAACACTTTCCCTCGCTGGGGATGTCATATCAGGGTCCCTGATATCTCTGGTCATTTGGCTGGAAGTATAGAAAGGTGACACCATGAGGCCCAGAGCCAGTCCCCAGCCCCATATGCTCTGATCCGACCTGTGCAGCCCCAGGTCGCCTCTCCATGTGTGTGTGTGTGTGTGTGTGTGTGTGTGTGTGTGTTTGTAAAGAATGCTCACGTGGGGTGCACCCATCCCACTCAAGAGAAGGTTGACAAGGGGTCAGATGCCCGGTAGGCAGGTCATGTTCACACCCCAGGTCAAGGCTGGCTGGGTGGGATGGGGTGTGGGGGACTGTGGGCTTCTCCCCAGGGTTTATCCTGCGTCCTGCAGGTATGGGTCCCTGTCCCAGGTGTGGAGCTGTGCATGCACATGTCTGTGATCTGGGAGCAGCGGGGGGACTGGGTAGGACAGTGAGAATCGCCAGGCAGGGCTGTGATGTGTCCGAGCCAGCTACCGGTCCCTGTCTTTGCAGAACACCAGGGATGATGAAACAGGAAGGAGGCTGGTGGATACCGGCTCTATCTGCCTGACACAGAGAGTGACCGTAGGGGGCTCTCCAGGAGCAGGGACTGGGGACTGCCTGGGAAGTCCTCCGACACTGCCCAGGCCACTGTCCTTGGTGGTACCACACCGGACTGTGGTCCAGGACCTGGAGCCCACGGACGCCAAGCCCAAGGGTGAGAAGGCCAGAGCTGGGTGTATGTGGGTGTCTGGGGATGGGTCGGTGGCGGGCCCACAGGCAGGAGACCCCAGAGGCTGGTGTGCGGCCAGGAGCAAGGACTGGGCTCAGAGCACCCAGTGGGAGGACTGCAGTTGAGATGTCCCGGTGAGGGCTCCTTCTGGGCTGTAGCTTCTCTGGGAGGCCCTGGGCTGAGCTCTGTCTCCGCAAAGGAAGGCAAACATGTTCTTCATTCCAGGATCTCCAACGAAATGAGCTGGGCAGGGGGCTGTCTTTGGAATGTGGGGGCCTGGATACCTGGGTCTAGCTCTGAAGAGCCAGAGCTGGCCCCGACTTCACCCGCAGCTCCAGAGGCAGGATGGTGCCTAGAGAGACTTCAGCAGGAGACCAGGAGCCAGCACGGACCAGGCACCTGCCCACGGAGAGCCTGACACTGTCCCGGAGGAGCTGGTGCCTGCCCCTGCCCCTGCCCCTGCCCCAGCCCCTGCTCTAGTTCCTGCTCCTGTTGCTACCCCTGCCCCAGCCAGAGCCACTCCCCCCTTCCCCTGCCCCAGCCTGTGCTTCTGATCTTGCATCTGTCCCTGCTCCTGTCCCTGCCGCTGCTCCTGCAGGGATCCCAGAGCCACATCCAGAGCCCACAGGCTGCTCCTTGTACAACTGTCCCTTGTTCTATCCCCCAAACCCAATGGCCCGCAGGAATGCTTCGTCCCCTACCTGTATATTCTTTCTCTGATACATATTAACTGTTATTTTATCTCTCCATGTTCTGTGTACTGTTTATTATTTGTTTTCAATAAAATTACTTGTTTTCACTTGAACACATCACGAGCGTTAAGCACATTCCCAACGCTGTGCCACCACACCACAGAACATCGCAGCAGGACATCTCCTTCCCCAAAGGAGACCCTGAACCCAAAGCCCTCCCTGCGCATTTCTCCTCCAGCCCAGCCTCTCGCAACCCCTAAGCTGCTTTCTCTCTGTTCCTTTACCTGTTCTGGATGTTTCTGTATGTGGAATCACACAGTGTGTGCCGTGGTGTCTGCCCACCTATTTTCAAAGGGGACTTGACTTTTTCTGTGTTCATGTGACATAGGATTTCCCTTATTCGATATTGAGACCCGATGGATTAGAGATGAAATGTAATCATAGAGGCCCCTTTAGGAATTATGAGCACAATCTCGGGCACAAGACCCCTGTTCCTGCTGGGACAACACAGCCTGACCCCAGACAGGACACGGCTGGCTCCTCCTGTGACCCACACAGAAACCAGAAAAATGCAGAAAGCTGGAAGACAAACCACAGAGGGCAAACGCATCACTCACAACCCAAGGCCAGAGAAAAGTTTCCCCTGACTCTGCTCCAAACAGGCTCCAAGTCACAGGGTTCCACAGGGACAGAGACCAAACGCATGCAAGTCCAGCGGGGAGGTTAGGCACACGGGGAGTATGTGTCAGAGACCCAGGAGCTCCCGGGGAAGGACTCTGGCAAAGGAATCCCTATGGAGGCAGGACTTGTCACCCTCAGAGCGGCAGGTGTCTGGTCTGGGGACCGGCAGCCCTAGGGAGAATGTGAAGAACCAGAAGTCCAATGCAGGTCCCCTGGAGAGAAGGGTGACGGGCACCCCTGTCTGGGAAAACAGTGTGCAGGCCCCATCCCAGCCCACAGGGGCACCCATCACCTAGCAGTGCTCAGCCTCAGACTCAGCCCCAGAAACTCTAGCGTGGTGTTTCACAGATGCATTGTCAGGAACGTGCAGCACAGCAGTGGTGGAGAGAGCAGGGAATGGAACAACGCTCATGCCCAAGGAGATGGAAGGGACCCACGGTCCCAGTCCTCATGACAGAATGTCCTGTAGCTACTGTCCCAGTGTCGTCGGGGCACAGGATCCAGGAAACCCCTCCTGAGAGCCCCCACCACCACCACCCTGCTCCTGGGAACATTCAGAATTGTTTGAGGAGGTGGAGGGGATCCAGGGGACAGCAGGGCCAGGAAGGAAGGTCAGCACTGGGAGGGCAGATGGATGTGCCCTGAGCCACCATCCAGGGCCCAGGCTGTGATGCCCTCGGACCTCACCCCAAACAATGGCTCCTGATGTACGGACCGGACTTCTGCGCTTTCACTCCCTCCTTCCCTACCTCATTTATTCACTCTCTCATTCAATACCCCCCTCTCCTTCCCCTCCGCCCCTCCCTTCCCTCCCCCACTCCATACCCTCCCTGCCTCCCTCCCATCCCTCCTCCATCCTTCCCCTCCCTTCCTCTTCTCTTTCCTTCCCTCTTTTCTCTCCTTCCCTCCTTACCCTCCCTCCATCCTTTCCTCCCTCATGCCCTCCTTCATTCAGCAGATCTGGGGTGTCCCTGCTCTGTACTGAGGACTGGGGCTTCATCAGTGAGCAGCCCCCAAACCACGGGGTAAGGTCCACTGTGGGAGGTGACAGGAGGCAGTCCTCAGGGCTGTTCCTGAAAACAGAGGCCAGTTGCACAAAGAAAAGAATGGAGAGACCCATGCTTAGCACTCCCTCTAGGAAAATCTAGTCCTGAAAAGGGATGAAAAGTAAATATATCCTAGACTTCAAGCAATGTGAGAGTTAGTGGCCTGTACACCCTGATTCCTAGAAGCAATGAAGAGTAAATCAGCCAGTGTCAACTGGGGGTTTGTGACACAACTTTTCTGACCAAATGACAGCATTTCAGCCAACATCTCCAGGGTCTCCGAGTTTTCCCTAGGGCCTCTGTGATCTTCTGACTCTTCCATTGACCTCCTTGGGAAGCTCTGTCCTGTCATCTTGTCTCCTGCCTTTTCTGTGACACTTCTGTGGTGTCCCCTCCTCCCACCAGGGCCACCCTCACCAGGATTCCCCACGCCCCTTGGCTGGGTGCCCACACCCTACATTGGGCTCCATGAGCCCCATGTTTTGTGCAAGGCCTGTGTGCTCCCTCTGGAGTCACCTCGCATCTCCCATGTAGTGGCCTGCATCTCCCTGCACTGGGTCTCCTCTGACGAGTCTGTGAGGCCTGCCTGTGCCCATGTCACAGGCATGGAAGTGCGAGTCCAGAAGGTACAGACAACCTGCTCCCAGTCCCAGCGTGTGGATCCTGGGCCGAGAGTGGTTCCTGAGCAGAGGAGGAGTTGGGCCCAGGGAGCCTGAGGAAGGACGTGGCACAGTGAGCCCCAAGGAGAGTGAGCATCATGGGAGTCTGGCGCTCAGGCCTGCTGGGAGACCACGTCCCACCCACACTGGATCTGTCCCCAGGGCTGGAGGTCGTCGGGGTACCCACCCTCCCAGGCTGCAGGCTGGCAGTGACTGGCAGGGGAGGGGCACGGCTGGTGTAGGAGAGAGCCCTCAGGCAGAGAGGAGGGGGCAGGTGCTCCCCGAGCAGCAGATGCACTAGGGCAGACTGGGGGGTGGGGTGTGCATCAGCAGACAGCAGTGTCTGCAGCTGGGGTCTCCACACAGGCCCTCTCCTGAGGCTCAGCACAAGCTTGTCTGGATGGCCTGTGCTCCCAAACACAAAGTCTGACCCAGGACCTCCCCTCAAGCTCCGACTGCCAATCCTTTGTACTCAGCTCATGCGCAAGAAATGGCCAATATTGAGGTGGTGTTGGGCGCATAGAGACATGATTTTCTGGCCCACCCTGTAACATTGCTGGCATTTTAAAGACCTCTAAAGATCTCAGGTTTTGATTCAAAAACCGTAGGATGCTGGGAACCCCAAAGAGCTTTCTGGAAACCTGCCTCTGTGCCTTTCAACCCTCTCATCCCATCAGCTCTGCTCAGAAGCCCTTCAGGCCACAGACCCACAGTCTTGGGTCCTCAGACAGCCCAGGTGACATGACTTCAATCAGTGATCCAGGTGGGGCAGCAGGACACACTGCTGATTCCAGCTAATCCCCTCCCAGAAAATGAGGGTGCTGCTGGACGAGTTGTCTGGAAACAGCCAGGTCCGGGTCCCAGGAAGACACCAGAGGCACAGGAGTAACTGAGGAGCATCTGAAGGTCAGGTAGGGACAGTGGGAGTCTCGGGTGGTTTTGCCGGGGGCAGCTCCCGTCCCCCTAAATCCTCAGTGTGATGGCTCCGCTGGGGTACAGGGGAGGGACCAAGCCAGGAGGACACACAGCTCTACTGTCAGAGGTCACCAACTTGATCTGTGCACAGGTGAGGAAACCCAGCCACACCCCAAAGAATTTCTGTAAACAGGAGCCATCTCAGTGGCAGCCGACCTAGGAGGTCAGCCTTCCAGCTGCCTGAGGTGGGATCGACCCACAGACCAGCACACTAGCCAGAAATGGATGAAGGAAAAGCAGCTCTGCATTTCAATAGTTTCTGAATTACCAGTTTGTTCCTATGGTTAGTATACTGTGCGAGGCCTTGAAAATATTCTTCTCATGCTCTCTGCTGGAGAGGTTCTTGAAAAATCTCTGGTTTATAGGTAAAACCATCCAGAATTGACCTTGGTTGGCACAGCCGTGCTGAGAAAAGTATGGAGTTTCCCCCAAATACTAAAAATAGAACTCCTGTATGATCCCACTACTGGGTAGACATTTTCAGGAAATGAAGTCAGTTTCTCGAAGTAAGATCCGCACACTCTCACCCAATGTCCTGGAGGAAGGGCGGCCACCCTTCGCAACAGAGCCCCGGTGTGGGAGTAGTAGGCAACCCGCCCCTGGAGGCACGTGCCTCCCTGGACAAGGGACTGCCCCACGGCTGGGCTGTATCCACAGCAGCGCACTCAATGTCCTGGATACTAGGAGGAGATGGAGTACAGCACCAGGCCAGTGAGCGTCAGAACACACTGCCCCAAATACAGCACCTTGGCAAATTAAATACAGAAACAAAGAATTTTCCATAGAGCAGACGCAGGAAGATCCCTCTGATAACCAAGCCATCAGCCCTCCTTCCCTGTAGCAGGTCGGAATACTCCCACGGGAACTTTCTCTCCCCAGACCGCAGGGAGGACATACTGATCACCAGAGTCAAGGAATGTAGGGCCACAAAGGCCGTAGGAACAAACCTGGTTAAACTAACCTTTATCTTCCTAGTTACTTTTTTACCGTTTACCAGCCCTAGCTCAAACCCCTGTGTCTCAATTCTTCATGCATTGATTGTTTCTTTGCCTAAAACATAGAACTGTCTGCTCCAATCGCCTCTGCTGGTCTCCATGTTCCTGGGAGGCTCCCACCAGAAAAGTCCATACACTCTGCCAGCTTTTCTCCTGTTCCTCTGTCTTTGTCAGTTTCCAGACCCAGCAGGGGCCTTAAGAAGAGTTGAAGAAAATTTCCTCTCTTGCAGCCCTGGGCCGGGGATGGTGGCAGGGGGAGTCAGGAAAACCCATCCTGTCTTCCTGACCTTGGTCAAAGCCGCCCTCTGCTGGGAAGCAGCACAGGGCTGCAGGTGGCTGGGGGAGCCCGGAAAGGCAGGTGGAACATGTAGGAAGCTCCCTGACCCCCAGCCAGGGGACATGGCCCCACTGACAAGTCCAGGGTGTGATGATGAATATTATCATGGAAGCATCCCACATATCAGATCTTCCCCACCCCGGGCTTCATTATTGCTGCTCATTGTGGTTGCTGCTGTTGGCTTAGTGGCTTTTCTGAGTTAACTTTGTCGAGTCTGTGTTCTGTGCTGCGTGTGGCCGCTGAACCCCCATGCTGTTAACTTCGTGGTCAGCCAGGGGCTGGGCAGAGGGGTCACCGGTGTTTCCGAGCTATGGCTACAGACTGGAGGGCCCCACAGCCTCCTCCTCAGGTTCAAATAGTCTGCTCGAGCGGTTCACGGAACTCAGGGAAACACGTTACTTACTAGACGATCCGTTCATTCAAAGGACGGAACTCAGGACCAGGCAGCTGGAAGCGACGAGCAGGGCAAGGTGTGTAGCAAAGGGTCAGAGCTCCCCCACTCTTGGAGGGAAAGAGGCCTTTACCCCCCTGCACTCTGACTTTTGTCTGTACTTCCGAACTGATGACGTCCCTCCTTCCAGCTCATCTGTTAACTCAAGTCAAAGACCCGGCGGGCACCAAAACGACCCCTCAAGCAATAACCACTGCCTGACCCCAGCACGACACCAGCAAGATCCCAAGACAATGATTGACCGCAATATTACTGACCTCCTGCACCAGCCCACCGACCTCTGTCCTAGATTTTCCTCATATAAAAGCCCAGGAGTGTTTTCAGCACCTTGAGACCATGCCAGTCCTTGGCCTTCTGGTGTCAGCTGCACTGAAATACATTCCTTTCACATGTCACCACCACTCGTCTCTCTGCCTTTGGATCTGGGACACTGTGGACAGTGCAATGTGGCAAGTCAAATCCCAGTCCTGCCCCTCCCCAGGGTTCACCGCCGCTGCTGCTCTCGCTGCAGTTCTGCTGTGGCTTAGTGACAGTTCTCAAGTGATTTTGTCGAATCTGTATCCCTCGTCGTGTGTGGCCACGGAAGTGTCTGGTCTGTGAATGTAGTGGTCAGCTGTCGACTGGGTGAGAGTTCCTTAAACATCTGGAAACTGCCCTCCTTCTGGGAGAAAAAAAAACCCTCCGGTCCTTGCAGATGGGGAGGAGGGCTCTGGGTGCGTGGGTGTCGGGATGCACCTTCAGCACCAGCCAGGCCTCTTAGCACGCTGCCTTGGCCTTCGCTTCCTACTTGCCGAGTCTGACAATCGCCAGAGGGCAGAGCCTAGGGCTTTCTCAGGTCGGCCCTGAGCAGGCACAGCCCACGCACGCAGGGTCCCGGGGGCTTGGGAATAGGTCCGAGCTTCCAGGCCCTTCCTCCCTAAAGCTCCTCATCACCCAGCCTTTCTTCCCGTGATTCTGCTTGGTTTCCATTTGCCCCAACTCTTATCCATAGCCCTCGGCAGCAGAGACTCACATACGCCTTTAAACGGTTTGGACCCCGAATGTCCTCCAGTAGCCACCTCACCACTGGGAGAGTTGGTGGAAAGCAACAAGTCACAGAGGAATCCAAGGGTCTGGACTAGGTGTGTCCCTCTCCTGAGATGGGGACATCTGTGAGAAGAGCAGGTGGCCAGCTGGTGGGGGGGAGGGGGTGTGCAGGCACCTGAAGTGCACAGGACAGTTGGGGTAGGTGAGGCCAAGACCCCCAGGGTATGTTCCTGCATCTGGGCTGAACTGGTCTTCAAAGATGCAGAGTGGTTGGGATCATCTTCAGGATGAGGAGGAAAATGAGGGGAGCAGAGGGGACTGAGGAGGCTCGGCTTAGACAGGAAAGGGCTGAGCCATTCCTTTGGGGGAAAGGCATGTCAGGTCCAGGCTCATGGGGACAGAACTTGAGCCCACTGTGCTCCGTGAAATAAGCCAGTCCCTAAAGGGCTGATACTGGAGGAGGCCACTAGTGAGGAACAGAGAGCGCTCCAGCTCATAGAGGTGGAAGGAGCTGCTGGGGGCCGGGGCTGGGGAGGGGGAATGGGGATTCGGGTCTCGGGGGCAGAGGTTCAGCTTGGGATGATGAAGAAATGGCGGTGATGGACAGAGGTGGCAGGTGGAGAACAGTGAGTGTATTTATCGCCACTGAATTGGACCCTGAAATGTGCTTAACAGTATCAGTTGTACATCAGTTACAGCACAATAGGAAAGAAGTGAGGCAGGAGGATGGGGTGAGGCAGGAGGACGGCATGAGTCAGGAGGACAGAGCCATCCCAAGTCCCAGGAGGGCAGGGATCCTGTATTTTAGTTCTCACTCTCATGCTTTGTGCCCTGTTGGAGCTCACAGCAGGCACTCAGTGAATGCTCGCTAAGATGCTGTGCAGGCAGATGAGGGCACAAGTGCAGACCCACCGGTGGGCACTGAGGAATCCCAATGGGACATGCATCCAGACTGAGTGAGTGCCCACATTTCACAAGTGTCAGCACAGAAATAGCCATTTAAAACCAAGGCAGGTGACCATAAGCTGTATTACAAGGTGGTAATCATCAAGACAGTATGGTATCAGCACAAAATCAGACACAGATCAGCAGAACAGAATAGAGAACCCAGAAATGGACCCTCCACTTTATGGTCAACTAATTTAATGAAGCAGGAAAGAATGTCCAATGGAAAAAAGTCTCTTCAATAAATGATGCTGGAAACACGGGACAGTCACATGCAGAAGAATGAAACTGGACCATTTCCTTATACCACACACAAAAATAGACTCCAGATGGATGAAGGACCTCAATGTGAGACAGGAATCCATCCAAATCCTTGAGGGTAACAGAGGCAGCAACTTCTTTTACCTCAGCCACAGCAATTTCTTGCTAGACACGTCTCCAAAGACAAGGGAAACAAAAGCAAGAATGAACTGTTGGGATTTCATCAAGACAGAAAGCTTTTGCACAGCAAAGGAAATGGTCAACAAAACCAAAAGTCAACCAACAGAATGAGAGAAGATATTTGGAAATAACATATCAGATAAAGGGCTAGTATCCAAAATCTAGAAAGAACTTATCAAACTCCACACCCACAGAACAAAATAATCCAATCAAGAAATAAGCAGAAGACACGAATAGATATTTCTCCAAAGAAGACATCCAAATGGCCACCAGACACATAAAAAACTGATCAACATCCCTCAACATGAGGGAAATACAAATCAAAACTATAATGAGATCCACCTTATACCAGTCAGAATGGCTAAAATTAACAAGACAGGAGACAACAAGCGTTGGTGAGGTTGGAGAGAAACAAGAATCTTCATACACTGTTGGTGGGAATGCAAGCTGGTGCAGCCGCTCTGGAACACAGCATGGAGGTTCCTCAAGAAGTTGAAAATAGAGCTCCCCTATGCCCCAGCAATTGCCCTCCTGGATATTTGCCCCAGTGATACAGATGTAGTGAAGAGAAGGGCCATCTGCACCCCAGTGTTCATAGCAGCAATGGCCACGGTCGCCAAACTGTGGAAAGAGACAAGATCCCTTCAACAGATGGATGGATGAAGAAGATATGATTCATATACACAATGCAGTATTCCTCCGCCATCAGCAGGGATGAACACCCACCATTTGCACTGACATGGATGGAGCTGGAAGGGGTTATGCTGAGTGAAATAAGTCAAGCAGAAAAAGACAATTATCACATGGTTTCACTCGAACATGGAACATAAAGAATAGAGCAGAGGAGCACAGGGAAGGGAGGGAAAACTGAATGGGAAGCGGCGGTTCACGTCCCACAGGGAGTCGCCGTCCCGCCGCCGGTGAGCGTCCCCGTCCCCCGGAGCCCGGCCTGTCGTCCTCCCGGGACCGGCCTTCCCGCTCCCGGCCGCCGCCTCCTCCGTGAAGCCGCGGTCGTCTCCGCGCTCCCGGCGCCGCCCGCGGGGACGTGGTTCGCTGCCCGGACGCGCCCGCCGCCCCCCGGACGCGCCCTCGGAGCCGCCCAGAGCCGGGCCGCAGAGCGAGGCGACGAGCCGACACACTCGCGCCTCAGCGTCCGCGACCCGCGGCGTCTCCGCGGCCCGGAGCAGCCTCGTCCGCCACCGCGTCCGAAAGATCGAGACACGGGGAGCCCCGACCCGGGAGGGGGGTGCAACAGGCCGGTCCTCTCACAGCCGCCGCCGCTGACCGCGGACACGGAGGGGACGCGCGGGGTTGGGAGACGCTCGGGGGCTCCGGGAAGAACCGCGGGGAAACACCCGCCGTCCCCGCCGCCGTCTACACAGTCCGCTGTCGCGCCAGGGCGCCCGGACTCCGGCCAGCCCCGCGGCGGGTGTGGACGCGGGAAGGACGCGCGGGGCCAGGCGGGCGGGGCGGGGGGAGCGCGAGCCCCGAGGGGGCGGCCGCGCCGGGACCGCGGACCGTCTGAGGAGCCGGAGGAGCCGAGTCCGCGGCGCACGGACACAGCCGCGACCCAGGGCACATCCGAGCCCGGAGAGGGGGGACCCCACAGCCCCGCGCTCAGCCCCGCGCTCAGCCCCGCGCTCAGCCCCGCGGGAGGCCGCCGCGCCGCACACAAAATCGCGCAAGCCCAGTGTCCACACGTGCGCCCTTCCTCCGGGGGTCCTGACAACACGCGCCCCCTCGGCAGTGCCCCCTCAGGTGGCTTCTGCTCACCTTCTCCCGCCGCAGGTCCTGAGGGGCCTGGACGGCTGTCAGCGTGGACGCGGCCCCGCGTCCCCCACAGCGGGTCCTGTCAGGGTGGACGCGGCCGCACGTGCTCCGGAAGTCTCCACAGCGGGTCTCCAGGAGGCGCGGCAGGCTCAGGGCGGGAGCTGCGGTCCGGCGCCCTCTGCAGGCGGTGGAGGGCAGTGCAGGACTGGGGAGCTCACCCTTCAAAGGAAGCTCCTGCTCCCTCCCAGGGTCCCGCTGAAGCCATTTCATTCTGGAAACGGCAGCTGCATGGAGCCCAGTATGCCCCAACTCCTCCAAAAATAGCTAAGGAGCAATGAATTGGAAACAATTTGGAATGTAAACAGTCCCTGACCCAAACAGTGGCACCGAACATGACTCTGGCCCTGACCAGACCCACACTCTGACCTCAACTTACTCTCAAGACTGGCCCTGACCCCAATCAAAGACCCTAACCCTAGCCCCCAACCCAAACAGTGTTCACAAGAATCAAAAGGTAGAAACTAAATATCCATCACTGCTGAATGCATAAACAAAGTGTGGTGAAGGGTTTGAAATTGGGTTCAGGTTCCAGGCAGAGTTCTATTTTTTTTTTAATTTTATCTATTTATTTGACAGAGATCACAAGTAGACATAGAGGCAGGCAGAGACAGAGGGTGAAGAAGGCTCCCTGCTGAGCAGAGAGCCCAATGCAGGGCTCAATCCCAGGACCCTGGGATCATCCCCTGAGACCAAGGCAGAGGCTTTAACACACTGAGCCACCCAGGCACCCTTTCAGTCAGAGTTCTAAATAAGGCTTGGGTTTAGGGTCAGGGTGAGGATTTAGAGTGACGGGCAAGGGAACAGTTAGAGTTTAAGGCTTTAGGTTTATGATATAGGGTTTAAGACTCAGGCCTTCTGAGATAAAGTTGAAGGTCAAATTTGTGGTTTGGGTTCATGCTGGGATTTTGGTTCAGAGTTCATAATTCAGAGTTCTGGTTTAGGGTTTGGGCTCATGGTTCAAGGCTTGGATCCAGGACTCAGGTTCAGAGTCCAGGCTTCGGGTTCAATTTCAGGTTTGGGATTCAGGGTTCCAGGTTGGGCTTTAAGGTCAGGTTAGGTTTCAGTGTTAAAGTTAGGGGTTAAGGTTAGGTTTAGGTATGACACATTTTCTTCAGTTGTCATCATGGACACAACATTTCTATTGGAAGTTTCTAAATCTGAAATATATTTCATCTGGATGTTAGAAGCTGGTTTAGAATTTAAGATCACAGTTACTCCCTACCGACATCATTCTGATCCTAGGGTCTCCCAGTCACCCAGAATTCGCTTTTGTCTTGGCTCAAACATACCCTTGGCAGAGAAGGGTGAGCTGCTGCCAAAGTTGGGATGATTTCACTATGGTAGCGGTGTGAAGCCCAGTATTGTGGAACTGTTCATGGAAAATGAAACGGGAGATGAATAATTGGTTGACTCCTGATTCTTCCACAATAACAAAGACCAAGTTTCCAATAGAATCTGATAATGTTCCCTAGGAAGGCCTATGGTCCTCATTACCAGTACCAAAAGAGGGCCCCCTCCCAAGTTTTAAACTAAGAATCACAGCAGGATACTTCCTACTTTGTGTCAAAAATAAAATTTTATTACTTGGCTGTTCCACTGTACAATTTGTGGAAGCACTGACAACATTTTCCTCTCTCAAATCCGCATCAACGCATGGGTAAAATGCAGGAAACGTTGTAATGCACTGCTCACTGGAATACCAAGTACAAGAAGGGCTATTAGTAATAAAAAGATATCGAATATGAACCTCAGAACACACACCCTTGATGGGCACTTAATGAGGATCCCTAACCATAAGATCTAACCTCTCATCCTGTGGAATTCACCCATAAAAATCATCACTAACAATAGCCTGCTGACCGCTGTAACCACCTTGCCATTGACCTCTAGGCTCATAATATACACCCCAACCCCTAGGAACACACTTCTCAGCAGCAGAAGAGGACTTGCCCACATTCCTGTAGACCATCTCTTACAGTGAAGCCAAAAAAAAATCCCACAGCTTGGAAATCCCAGCCATTAGGACAAAGTCGCAGAAGCACACCCAGAACTCAATAAAGGACAGACCTCATGAAGCGGACACTGCAGATCACCACCATCCCACGAAGTAGCTCTGCAGTGGACCCCAGGTCTGTCCCATTCCCAGGATCACACAGGGCACTTCATTCTTCCAATACTCCCTTCTCAGAACAAAACCGAGACTGTCCTCATCAGTCCTGTGTGCAAACTTTCACAGTGAGCCCTCCAGACACCATCTTGAGAGCACTCAGCCTCTCACGCCAATCCTAGCAGACGGAAGGTGCTGCTCTCCCCAACTTCTGTACCAACTAGAGAAGACTTGGAACGAGTCTTGCCATACTCTATGGAAAGGCATGTTCTTCACCTGCAAAATGCTGGACAGTGAAATATCACGGATTCCCCGCACCTTCTTGAACCTAGGTAAATTGAAGATACAGCTTGGCCAGAGATGATATTTTCCCCAACCCCCTACACACACACACACACACACACACACACCCTTCCCTTGTGCACTCCAGACCCATTTCCATCCACTTTGCTCATTCTCAGCCATTGTCTCTGCAGAGTAGTACAGGAGTACCAAGGTGCTGGGACTGAGGGGCTGGGACCGAAGCCAGCATCTTGGACACACTTACTATCAGAAATTAATATTCATTTTATTAACAGATGCATCCCAGAAGATCTTGCCACCACGGCCATTAGAAAACTCATTACAACAGAGGTCCTAACAACCTGTGCCAATCTCCCCGGTTCCACTCCCTGGGCTCCTGGGATTGGCTCATCCATGAGCATGTGACCTGGTCCCAGCCAATGAGAAGAGGGGAAATTCGGGTTTCAGCCTGTAGAGCCAAGGATGGAGTGGACCACCCAGGCCAGGGGCTTTTCCATCACGACTGCAGACATGGCCTAGGCCACGCCTGTGCCAGTGACACAGAGGGCCCAGGAAGCCAGGTGCTCCATAACAGTTCTGAGGGCTGGATCAGACTCATTCTGAAGCCCGCATATGCTAGATCCTCCACTAACTCAGGAGAACCCCCAATGTACTCATGGTCTTGGCCTGAAGGAGATGACCATCTGTGCGGTATATAACCCAGAATATACACCCACCAGACAATGGGGACTTACTCAGCCACACAATACCTACATGGAATTCAACCACGGACAAAGGTGTTGTGGGAAGCTTGAGGCCTACAGAGAAATGGGAGGTGGGGGTTCCTGAGGCCTTAATTGTTGGCCAATCTCACAATCAGCTTTTTTTCCTTTCAAGTGGAGGGGTGGGGGTCAGGCAGGATAGATCCCAGTGTATTCCCACTCTGCCACTGGAAAAGAAGAGCCCTCTCCCGCATCATCCATCATGTTGCAGATCTGGGGTGTGGGCAACTACCATTCATGGGCCCCATGGGGCCTCCCCCCCCCCCCGTATTCTCTCAATCCAGTGTGGCTGGAACATGAGTTATGGATGGTCTGTGGCTGCTCTCTAACCACAATGTAAGAGTGGAGTCATTGTCAGAGACACCACATGGACTGCAACACCTAACAGAAAATCTTTCCAGAAGACTTTCCAGAAAAGTCTGTGCTGATCCCTTGTCTCAAAGATCCGAGGATCATGTCCCTTCTTTGAGTAGAAGGTAGCGCCTTCTGGGTCAAATCTAATGTCTTCCCCTCCAGAGGCAAGGACGTCCATCCTTTCAGCCAGAACTGCATCTCCATCCTCTACTGATACCTGGAATGGCACGGCTACAGGTCTGCAGCCCAATAGGACTTCACTGCCATTTCCATGCTCATGATGCTCAGAAACGGAGGCGTCAGTGTGAACTTGTGAGGGTGAGCGAGTGTTTCCTCCTTGTTAGCCACAGTGTGCAAGGAGAATACAGTAGAGTAGCATGCTTTGTGTCCCATAGGAATGGCTGGCCACGCCATGTGGGTCCATAATGATCTTGGAAGGAAGCCACCTTCACAGAGCATACTTCATCTGGGAGGACTCCCAAGGCCCCTGTCCTGGAGACTATGTTCCACCAAGGCTGGGGGCACACAGAGGGACAGAGACTCCCTCTGCCCATCAGGGTTTGAAGGACACCTGCTGTTCCGGGACAAAAGATCATGAAACCATTCACTGGCCCGTCATCCAACCAGGCATCTGGGAGAGAGATCTACTCCAAGCAGGAAGGACAGACGGAGAGACAACAACTGATAGCCTTGTGTGACATGTGTCATGACAGGGGCCCCTTGGGAGGACTGGGGTGTGCAGGGATGGCCAGACAGCAGGGCAGGGGGACTGGGAGTGCTCCGGGAGGATGTCCTTGTGTAGCTACATGTGCAGTGTGACTAGGCATTGGCCAGACCAGAAATGACAGCGTGGGCAAGGGGCAGTGTCCCTAAACTGTCTTCTGCAAGGCAAAATTCGGTAATGAGATTTCTTTCAATATGATTTCATGTCACATGCATCCGTGAGTCCCTAAAGCTGATTGTGTAGAACATGAAGTACATAGTTGGCCCTTGCTCTCAATCCTGAGGTACCAGGGGCAGAGCACACTGTATATTTCATACTCTGCTTTCAGAGTATGGTGACTTTTCCTGCCTTTATCTCCGACCCAAGCACAGGGAACAAAGGCAACACAGATCTACACTTGGAAATGTCAACAGAAATCTGAAAACCCAAGTTCTCCTGGGAGCTAAAGGTTCAGGACCAGGATGATGGACAGGGGAGGCAGAGAGCAAGAAACCAAAAGAACACACGTCATGTGCATGTGAGCAGGCCCACTTCCCTACCTGTCAGAAACGAGCCACGCCTGCCCAGAGGGAGTCCCACCTGCACCCAGTCCGTCTGTTTGCTGCCCTTGAGCAGAGCAGAGGATGGGCTGAGCTGGGTGTGGGTGTCGGGGGGAGATGGCCAGCTGGCCACAGATACTACCTGCCGAGTACCTATAGCACCAGCTCCTGGTCCTCAGCTAAGATGAAACAATATTTATGTTTAGTGACCTATTTCCAGGGACAGGGAATGTGCTCAGTGCTTTGGTGACTCTACCGTCTCCCATTGTATTTAAAAAACCCCTCAGGCAGGTAAGATTGACATACACAAAGCTGTCCATACCTAATGTATGCAGCTTGACCCTGACCCTAACCCTAATATCTAGTTAAGATATACTCAATTTAGAATATTGCTCATAAATTAGAGGGCGGTTTTCAGGAGCTAAGGAATTCAGGGACCAACCTTCTGTCTTCTACCTGGAAGCTGGTAAAAGGCAATACATTTGGCCACGTGCTATCTGGAGAGTGGCCACATGGGGGCAACAGTGAGTAAACATTGCCCCATACCCCACTGCAAAGCCCATTCTTCCTTCATCCTGTCAAATTTTGTTCATTCAATGTTTACAGATCATGGTATAGATTATGAAATGTCTGACTTTGCTGAATTTTTAAGAAACCAAACTAATTCTTTCAACCTGTTCAGAATAAAAGATGTTTTCTAAAATCTCAGAGTTGGCGAGCAGAGGAAGGCCCAGGGACCTAGGAAAAGGCTATTACTGTTGAATCTATTCAGGTCCACTTAGGAAACTGGGATGACTTCTATTCCACTTCTTTTCAGCAAGAATTTGTGTCCACTAAAAGCACTGAATCCACGCAAAATAGTGCAGCTCAGAGAAACACAAATGGAGAACCAGCAGTCTCCAGCAGAGAAAGAGCCACACCCAGGAACCAAGGAGACAGACCAGGAGGCTCTGCTCACGCCAATTTGCATTTCTGTAGATCCTCTGGAGCTAGGCTGCCCCCAATGCCCCTGGGGATCATGGGTCAGGCCCAGCGCACACCCTGATGCTGCACTGTTGGAACCCGTGACTAGTCTCCCGGTCCCTTCCTCCACGAGACACCCCCTACGCCTGGATGGCTCCAGCCTGCTTCTTGGACCGCTGATTGCCCTTTCTGACCCCATCGTTCACTTTTCCCTTCACTGCTGTAATACTGAGTATGTTGAACTACTTTTCTGGCATTTAAATGTTTTTTGTCATGTTTGCTGGGAAACTAAACCTTTCATCATCTACCCTGATGTGGAATCACTTGCCGCTTTGCATGACATAACTGTGGACTCTGAGTGCCCTCACGGAGTCACGGGGCTAGTGTCCAGGGCAAGGTCCTCACTAAGCCGGCTCGGCTACTTCAGTGAAGGATTGACCCAGGCACTGCTATTTTGTGCAAGTAAGGCAGCACAGCCAAAACCTTGCTTTGGGTTCAGAACTGCCCATAGCCCCTCAGCCGCATCAGAGGGCATGGGGGCACACCCTGAAGACACTTGCTAGTCCACTGTCACCCTGGGGAATTTCTACAGAACAGCCATTGTGTCCAAAGGGGGAACTCAGTAGGAGTGGGGACCATGGCAGTCGGAACTCCTGAGATAGAATCCACCTTGGAGACCGCCCGGAACTTCCTCGGGGTTCATTCCATCGTCTCGCATGAATCAATTCATCTAAAAACATTTCTTCATTTTAGGAATGATGAGCCTCAAAGTCCGATGACATGACTCTCCTGGGTCGTACTGGACATCAGCGAAAGAGCCTGACTGAGCCTGGAGACGGCCTCCAGCGGGATCCCCCAGGACGGCTTCAGCTAGAGCCACAATCACGCATTGATCTTCCCTGCACTCCCCAACTCACATGGGACTCTTCATGGGGCCTATTCTGGGAACAAGGGTCATGTCAGGGCCACAGAAACCTCTGACACTGGTTGTAACAAGACTCTGGGATGTCAGTGGAGTCCCAGGCCATAGGCCATCTCAGAGTTTGTCTGCAGACATGGTTGTTGGGAAACCCACATGCTGGCAGAGCATAGAGGAAGATGGAAAATCTAGGGAAAGAAGGGTTGCTCACGTCACATCTGGCCCCGCATGATACGTGGTGTTCAGCAGTGTAAGCCGCCCAAATGCCCCCAAGTGGCTTCACAGAACTCACCCCTACGTTTTGAAGCTGAGCTCATACACGGGTCATGAGCATCCCGGCAGCTCGGGGAAGCATGACACCGGACACAGTGAAGCCACAGCCTTGACAGATGTATAGTCATGGAGCAATAGCTTTCTCCAAATATATTCTGATACGGTAACAAATTCATTGATTAAACATGGATATTTTTGATTAAAAAGAAAGCCATACTTGTTTTGTTAATAAATATTTATGGAGTATCTACTTAGTGCAAATGGACACCTCTAGTCCCACCTGGGAGCTTGCAAAGAATGTGGGATACAATCAATGAAACAATGATAGGACAGAATGCAGGCTACGCGCTAAGAGAACCGTCCTATTCAGAGAGGCCCACTAGGGAAGCCCACTGAGAAGATGATTTTAACCAAGACCAGAAGCACAGGGCCAACGAATCCATCTGGCAAAAGAGTGACAGAGTCCCTTGATTTTTAATTATTTTGACCATAAAACATAAATGTCAAGAAATACTATCTTAAATGTTGCTTTAGAACATCTCCCTAACAATTGGGGTTACCTGCTACCCTTTACTCACTGTAAAATACTCTAAGAAAATATCTTATTTAAGCATAAGCATCTTGTATTAAAAGGCAAATAGGGGTGCCTGGGTGGCTCGGTCGGTTGAGCCTCTGCCTTAGGCTGAGGTCATGATCTCAGGGTCCTGGGATCCAGTCCCGCATCAGGCTGTCTGCTCAGTGGGGAAGCTGCTTCCCCCTCTCTCTCTGCCTGCCTCTCTGCCTGCTTCTGATCTCTCTCTCTCTCTCTCTCTGACAAATAAAAAAATAAAATATTTTTAAAAAGGCAAAAAAAAAAAAAAAACTAGCAAACCCCTACCCCTACCCCACCCTGAACTGGTAACCTAAACCCCTAACCCTAACCTGTGATCCTAAATCCTGACCCTAAACCTGACCCCCAACCCTGACCTTAGGTTGGGCTCAGAGGGGTCTGTCCCCAGAGACCTGGTGCAAAAGCCCCAGGAACTGGAAATCCAAGCAGTTCCAGAGGACTCCGCCTGCCACCCAGAAGGAAACCATGGCATTTGGAACTCCGGAAATGATTCAGAGCAGGAGAAATCTGCATGACCACCTGAGGCCACCCCCACATTCCGTGGCCCACAGGACACAAACCACACCCTCAACGCAGCCCCCTGGGAGTCTTGCCACACAGCTGCCAGGTTGAACCTGCCATGATCCTAGGCCCCAATCCTAACCCTGGGCTGGATTCTTAAAGGGCCACACCCAGAGGCCTGGCTCCAAATCCCCAGGGAATGGGGACACCTGAGCGAAGCAGAGGGCTCATCCTACAACAAAGTCAGAAATCATGCCCTTTGGAACTGCAGAAACGACGTAGAGCAGGAGAAATCCGAATGACGTCTTGAACCATCCCTGCGCATTATACTTTCATACCAGACTGAACACAGAGCCTGGGCCTGAAACTCTCCTTAACTCTAGCCCTCAATCCAGATGTCTCTGAAGGTCTCCACACCTAAGCAGACGACACCTTCCATGCTCCTGGGACTACCCCTAACCTAGCTGAAGACATAGGTGAAAACACGAACACACCTTTCTAGCAAAGGACTTACAAGCAACCAAGAGACACACGAAAAAGTGCTCCACAGCAATAGCCATCAGGGAAATAAAATCCAAACCACAGTGAGATCCCACCTTACAACAGCTGGCATGGCTGAAATTGTCGAGGCAGGAACAACAGATGTTGGTGAGGACGTGGTGATGGGGGAACAGTCTTACACTGCCGGTGGGAATGCACTCTCGTACCGCCACTCTGCCACATGTTATCGAGTTTCTTCCAGAACTTAAAAATAGAGCAACCCTGGGGTACCTGGGTGGCTCAGTGGGTTAAAGCCTCTGCCTTTGGCTCGGGTCATGATCCCAAGGTCCGGGGATCGAGGCCCACATTGGGCTCACTGCTCAGCAGGGAGCCTGCTTCCTCCTCTCTCTGCCTGCCTCTCTGCCTACTTGTGTCTGTGTGTGTGTGTGTGTGTGTGTGTGTGTCAAATAAAATCTTTGCAAAAAATACAGATTGAGTGAAAAGTAGTGGCACTTGTCCCCCAATGTTCATTATAGCATTATCCACTCTAGCCAAACTATGGAAAGAGCCCAGATGTACATGGAGAGATGAATGGATTAAGAAGATGTGGTTCATATCTACCACGGAATATTATTCAGCCATCAGAGAGGGTGAAGATGAACCATCACATCCCCTGGATGGAACGGAGGGTATTACACTGAGCGAAATAAGGCTATCAGAGAAAGACAATCGGCACATGGGTTCACTCGTGTGTGAAATAGAAGAAACACCACAGAGGACCAGAGGGGAAGGGAGGGAAAACTGAATGGGAAGTCATCAGAGAGGGAGAAAAACCACGAGAGACCCTTCATTTCAGAAACGAACTGAGGGTTGCTGGAGGGGAGGTGGATGGGGGATGGTGTAACTGGGTGGTGGGCATTAAGGAGGCACATAATGCAATGAGCACTGGGCGGTATACACGTCTGATCTGTTCTCGAACATACATCTGAAACTAATGATGTACTGTAAGTTGGCTCATTGAAGTTAAAGAAATAAACAAACAAACAAACAACTCAAGGAAACACTCCTAAAAATCTGAATGGAACCACCAAAGATACTGAACAGCCAATGCAATGTTGAGAAGAAAACAAAGCTGGAGGAGCCACAATTCCAGATTTCAAGTTGTACTACAGCTGTGGTCATCCTAACAGCATGGCACTGGCGCAAAAATGCACACAGCGCCCTGGGGAGCAGGAGAGAAGCTCAGACATAAACCGCAATTGTGTGGCCTGTTAGTCTGCCACAAAGCAGGCAAGAATATGGAAAAGGAAAAGGACAGTCTCTACAACAAACGGAGTTGGGAAAACTGGGCAGCTATGCCCAGAAGAATGCAATTACTCTGCTTCCTTATGCCATACAGACACAGAAGCTTAAAACAGTTTCAAGACCTCGATGGGAGGCCTGAAACCATAAAAATCCTACAAGAGGGCACAGATGGTAACTTCTTGACATGGACTAAAGCAACATTTTTCTAGACTGTCTCCTGAGGCAAAGGAAATAAAAGCAAAACTAAACTACTGGGACTGTATCACAATAAAAAGTTTCTGCACAGCAGAAGAACTAGGAAGAAGTAATAATAATAACAACACAACTTACTGAAAGGGAGAAGATATTTGCAAATATCCTGCACAATAAAGGGATAGTGTCCAAAATATGTGGAGTGGATACAACTCAACACCCATAAAACAAACAATCCAGTTAAAAAATAGTCTGAGGACATGAACAGACATTTCTCCAAAGAAGTAGAGATGGCCAACAGTCCCATGAAAAGAAGTTTACCATCACCCAAGCTCAGGAAATTGCAAATCAAAAGTATAATGAGATATTAGCACATACGTCAGAATGGCTCCCATCCACGGCACAAGGAACGACGGGCGCTGGGGGGATGAGGGCAAGGGGACCCTCGTGCACTGTTGGTGGAAAACCAACGTGCAGCAGCCACTCTGGGCAACAGCATGGAGGGCCCTGCAGACGTTACAAACAGAGCTGCCCTGGGGTCCAGCAACCACACTACTGGGTATTTACCCAACGCATATGAAAACAGTAACTCAAAAGCCTACACGCACCCCTGTGTTGCTTACAGCATTATTTACAAGATCACAATACGGAAGCAACACAAGTGTCTGTGGATAAAGTGATAAATGAGATGACAGATGTGTACACGCACACACAGTGGAATATGACTCAGCCATAAAAAGAGTGAAATCTTGCCATTTGCAGCCACACGGATGGATGTAGAGAGGAGTATCCTAAACAAAATCAGTCAGAGAAAGACAATACCATAGGAGGTCACTCTTGAGTAGAATCAAAGAAACAAACATATGTAAATGAAGGAGAAAAAAGAGACAAACCAAAATACAGATTCTTAACCACAGAGAACAAGCGAGTCACCAGCGGGGTGGTGGCTGGAGGGATGAGTGAGGCAGATGAAGGGGCCGGAGAGCGCTCTGTCCTCGATGAGCACTGAGTGATACAGAGTTACCGACTCACGCTACTGCACACCTGAAACTCATACAACACTGCATGCTAACTCGCCTGGAATTAGAATAAACAATAAAAAAGATTTTTCTTTCAATAACCTATTCGAAAAAGCTTGGTACACAACGTTCATATGCCCGACTTGGGAGCATTTCCTCGACAATATTCATTCACTCTATGCCCGGAATTCAAATTTCACTGAATTCGTCTATTTTCCCTGTTAATCCCAGACCACAGGAGCCATGGTCCCTTTCCATCCAGAATCAGCACCTATGCATTCAAGGGAGTGTAAGTAGAGATAGAAGCCACATCATAATCCAGAAAGCTAGTATTGTTTCTGTTTTAGGATGCGGTGGTCACAGAGTGAGGGACAGGTTTCAGAGCAGGTTTGTTCTCTATCCTGGGTCGCTAATTCAGTGGCTGTTCCCTGGATCCATCTGGCTAACAGGTTCCCTGTGGATGAGCTTGCTTCCAAGCACATCCATGGAAACACAAAGGTGGGTGGGCTCAGTGCAGGATAGGAAGCAGGTCAAGCACAGACAAGGGTATGATCCCTCCCCTGATCCAGGAATTGCCATGGAGGTGGGTATGGGAGACAGAAACAACAGGAAAACACCAAGCTCACCAGCTGAAGGCAGGAGGCACAAGTCAAGGGATCTTGAGATGTGGGGTGCGGAGGTCGCTCTGAGCTCCCTGTGGGAGGGAGAGGGGGGAAGGCATGAGAAACTGCCTGCACCTGGCTCATGCCAGCTGCCCACCACTCCTGACACAGCCCGGGATCAGGATTGTCTGTTTCAGGTCCCTCTGGCTCCAGGGCTCAGAGACATACTGACAGAGGTGGTAGGGAAGGCTCCCCTCCCAGGTCATCACCTCTTTGAGCAGACAGCCCTGCAGGACAGCTGAAAACCCACTGAAAAGTTCGAAAGACATGCCATGGGTGAACGAAGGCATGGAGACACAGAAAACAATATTGTTAATAAGGTCAGAGCTGTCAGCTCAGGAAGTGGGGACAGCTTCCCAAAAGAGGACTGAGAGGATGGCAGGCCAGGCTGAAAAGGGAGATGTGGCTTTCCTGATTGGGGACCTGCAGCCTCCTTCCAGGGCAGGGCATCGTACTCACCTCACAGGGGACCGATGGAAGTGTTCCATCAGGGGACTGACAGCGCTGCCTCTTGAGAAGGCTATCCTGGCATCAGGTTGCACAAGGCAGATGATGAGGCCCAGCGGACAATACCCCTGGGGCCATGCAAGAGCAGAAGCTCATGATCATGAAGATGATGAAAAAGAGGAGGCAGCAGCATGGGAGCCCCTGGCATGAAAGTGCCACAGGCACAGTGCCCACAGCTACAGTGACTGGGCACCTTCTGTGCCAGGCACAGCTCATGTCAGTGGACTCCAGTTTAGTGTGACCACAACCCTAGGGAGTGTGCACCACCACTGCCCTCCTCTCCCCATGCTACTGCTAGAAATCACAGTCAACAGATCCCAACAGTTTTCATGGAAACTGTGCAGTGGCTCCCACCACACACTGTCCCTCTGGTGGTGGTCTAGTGTGACCCTCGTGCCTGGCCAGAGACTGCTGTCTCCCTGTCTCCACACAACTCAACACAGGAGGGTGTCCCTCAATTCCACAGGTTCTCAAGAGACAGATCCACTGGCCCCACTTCCCCACCCACCACCAACACACAGTGGGTCACTCGGGACCTCGACTATTGTCATGAAACCCACCATGCTCTGTTTCTGTCACTTATGAGAAAAGTTGGGTTCTGATACCCTAATTTACTATACATCCTGGTTGCTGACTTGGGGCCATGCCATGAACCCACATGGCACCTTTCTGTTAGAGAAGGCCACCCTCCACCTCCTGCAAAATGTTTCTAAGGAAGTACAAGTCCATCGGGGCTACAGTGTGAATAGTGGACACAGCCTGCATGATAGTCATCAGTAATCTAACAAGGGTTGACCATCTCCCCCCCACACCAGTCTCACAAACCCTTCCTCTGTCCCCATAGACATCATGGTCTGCCCTCAGAAAATACGCCAGCAAACTAACCTTTAAACTGAATGCTCCCTTCACGCTCTGGTTCAAATCTTGTCCAACCACAAGAGTATAAAAGTAGAAATCAGTCATAAGAAGAAAATGGGACAGTCAGAAATATGTGGAAATTCAACAACACGCTAGTGAACAACCAACAGTCAAATAAAAAATCAAAAGAAAATTTGAAATTACCTTGAGACAAATGAAAAAGACAATCTATGAAAAGTTATGGGATGCAGCCAAAGTAGTTCTAAGGAGGGAAGTTCCTAGAAATTCAGTTCCTCATCAATCCACCTGAAAGCTCCTCAATAACCAACCTAATATATATAGGAAAGAAATGGGGAAAAAATAAAACAAGCACAGCCCCAAATCAGTAGATAGAAGGGAATAACAAAATGGAAAGTGGAAATAAATCCAATGGAGACTAAAAAGACAAAAGATCAACAAAAATACAAACTGCCTTTTTTGGAAAGATAAACCAAGCTGACAAACTTTTAGCTAGACTCACAAGAAAGAGAGGGCTCCAATACAATCAGGAAACAAAGATATTTGATTCCTGTCTCACATCAAAATCCTAAAGGAGAACACAGACAACAACCTCTTTGACCTTGGGCACTGCAACTTCTTGCAAGACATGTCCCTAAAGGCAAGGGAAACAAAAGCAAAAATGAACTCTGGGACTTCTTCAAGATAAAAAGCTTCTGCACAGCAAAGGAAATAATTAACAAAACTAAAAGGCAACCTACAGAATGGGAGAAGATATTTGCAAATGACATGACAGATAAAGTCTGGTATCCAAGATCTACAAAGAGCCGCTCAAACTCAACACCCAAGAAATAAGAATCCACTCAGTAAATGGGCAGAGGACAGGAAGAGACACTAAATGGCACATTTAGAGTCATAAATGGCAAACAGACCATGAAAAAATGCTCCACATCACTTGTCATCAGGGCATTCAAAACCACAATGAGATACCACCTTCTAGCAGTCAGAGTGACTAAAATTAACAAAAGAGGAAACAAGTTTTGGTGAGGATGCAGAGAAAGAGGAGCCCTCTTAGACTGTTGGTGGGAAAGAAAGCTGATGCAGTCACTTTGGAAAACAGCATGGAGGTTCCTCAGAAAGTTAAAAATAGAGCTACCCTACAATGCACCAATTGCACTCCTGGGTAATTACCCCCAAAGATACAGATGCAGTGAAAAGAAGGGTCACATGCTCCCCAAGTTCATAGCAGCAATGTCCACAAGAGCCACACTGTGGAAGGAGCTGACAGATCCTTCAACAGGGGAATGGACAAAGAAGATGGGGTACATACATACCATAGAATACTACTCAGCCATCAAAAGGGATGAATGCCCACCATTTGCATCAACATGGATGGAACTGGAGGGGGTTATGCTAAATTAAATCAGTCAAGCAGAGAATGACAGTAATCATATGGTGTCACTCATGTGGAACACAAGGAATACTGTGGAGGACCACAGGGCAAGGGAGAGAAAACTAAATAGGAAGAAATCAGAGAGGGAGACAATCCATGAGAGACTCTTAATCATAGGAACAAACTGGAGGAGAGTTATAGGTTGCGCGGCGGGGTAGCTGGGTGATGGGTATTAAGGAGGGGACACGTGGTGATGAGCTCGGGTTATTACATGCAACTAACGAATCACTGACCATTACATCAAAAACTACCTTGGCTAACTGAATTTAAATTTAAAATGTGAAAAACTTAAAAAAAATAAAGAAACACGAGCTATTACAAGGAATATCACAAAAATACAAAGGATCATTAGAGAGTACTGTGAGCAAGTAGAGGCCAACACCTTGGACAACCTAGAAGAAATGGTAAGTTCCTAACAACAACCTAGAATGAACGGTGAAGGGAAAAAAAAAAATCTGAAGAGACTGATCACTAGTGAAAAGACTGATTCGATAATCAAGTCCTCCCCGGAAACAAATGCCCAAGGCCAAACAGTTTCACTGAGGAGTTCAACAAGACAGTACAAGAAGAATTAATATCAACCCTTCCCAAACAGTGTTTAAAAAAGGAGAGAAGGGCATATGTCCAAACTCATTTCCTGAAGGCAGCATTACCCTGCGACCAAAACAAGACAAGAACACCACAAGAAAAGGAAAGGCCACTATCCCCCATTAACAGAGATGCAAAATCCTCAACAAGTTATCGGCAACATTAATTCAACAATCAGGAGAATCACATAACACGATCCGGTGGGATTTATTCCAGGGATGCAAGGATGATTCCACACCTGCACATCCACCAATAGCACGCATCACCTTAACAAAATAAAAGGTAAAAATCCTAGGACTGTTACAATAGAGCAGAAAGACACTTGACATGATTCAATATGCATTTATGATAGAGACTCTAAAACATCCGGGTACTGAGGGAACAAACCTCCACCAGACAAAGGCCTATATGAAAAGCCCACAGCTGACGTTATACTCGATGATAAAATGCTGAAAACGTTCCCACTACCAGCAAGAACAAGATAAAGATGCCCACTCTTACCACTTTCACTCATCATCATACTGAAAGCCCTAGCCGAACCAAATTAGACAAAAAACAAAACAAAACAAAGATATGAAATCTAAATAGGAAAAGAAAATGGTAACTATTTGCAGATGACATGATACTATGTGTAGAAATCCCTGAAGAGTCCACACACACACACACACACACACACACACGACCCTGATAGAATAAACAAATTCAGTAAAGCTGCAGGATAAAAAGTCAGTATACAGAGACATGTTGTATTTCTTTCTTTAAAAGAATGCATTCATTTGTCACAGAGAGACAGAGAGACCATAAGCAGGGGGAGCAGCAGAGAGTCAGGGAAAAGCAGACTTCCCAGAACCTCAGGATCATGACCTGACCTGACGGCAGACACTTAACTGACTGAGCCACCAAAATGCCCCAACTTTAATTTCTATACTCATTACCAACTTTCACAAAGAGAAATTAAGAAAGCAATGCCTTTGACAATTGCACCATGCAAAAAATAATCTAGAAATAAAAGTAATCAAGAATGAGAAAGACCTGCTATCTTGAACACATGGCAAAAAGTGTGCGTGTTGGTGGGTGATGTATGGGCCAAAGGTTTGGAAGATGACGCAAATAAATGCAAGCATACGCCATGCTCATTAACTGGAAGAGTCAGTAACGTTCACATGTGCACCGTACCAAACACAATCTACACTTGGGATGAAATCCCTACCTGAATTCCGATGGCATTATTCAGAGAAATAGAAGACAGTCCTAAAATTTGTATCGAATCACAAAAGACCCCAAACACCCAAAGCACTCTAGAGAAAGGAGAGAGAGAGTCCGAGATGGTGGAGGAGTAGCAGATCTTCATTTCATCCGGCACAGTACTTCAGCCAGATAGCCATCAAACCATCCTGAACACCTGCAAATGCAAGCAGAGAGCCAAGAAAAGAATAGCAGCAACTCTACAGACAGAAAAGCAACCACTTCCACAAGGTAGGAGGTACAGTGGAGTGAGTCTAAGCTGATAGTTGGGAAGATGAACCCTGCGGGGAGGAACCTCTGTCCGCCGGCTACTGCCAGGGCTAGGGGCAGCAGAGCACAAAATCGGAGCTTTTAGAAGTCTGCTCTGGTGAGGGATGTCACTCTAGCCACTGGGCAGGGATGGAAACCTCGACGGGACAGTGTGGTCTCAGGATCCTCGGGGTCCCAGGAAGACCAGGGGCACCTGAGGGCAGCAGAGCTCCCAGGTATCAGAGCAGGGAAGTCGGCTGCAAAGAGTGAGCCCAGGAGCGGGCTCTAAGCTGGAGGCTGCCATCAACTGTGATCCACGGCACAGTCTGGCCACTGCTCTTTGAGAAGGGGCCCAAGAAGCAGCACACCTGGGGAGAGCCCCTCCCTCCCCCAAGAGGAGTGGTGCCTGAGCATGCTGCAGGCGTCTGCTGGCTTTGAGACTCCAAACAGGGTCGTGTGCCAGAGACAGAAACGCTTGGTCTCAGGCCCAGTGAGCACGGAGTGTGGACAGAGACCAGGGAGACACAAAGAATTGACCGCTTTTCTGTGAGGGCGCATTGAGGAGTGGGGCCCGAGCTCTCAGTTCCAGGGCGAGAGACTGGGAAGCTGCCATGTTCACTTTTGTCCCAAAAGACTGGGATCATTCCCTGCATACTTTCAAACCACAATGCTTTGAAAAATGGAACTTGATCACAAGAGGAGAAGTGGAAACAACTCAAATACATGCAGGCCAGAGAGCATCCTGAAAGAATGAATGGGTCAACCAGTCAATTCAAGATGAATTTTTTAAATTCATGGAAACACAGGAGAATGAAAACACAACTGTTCAGTATCTTTGGGGGGCAGCAAAGGTGGTCCTAAGAAGGAAGTATATCACACTACAAGCCTTTCTCAAGAACCAAGCAAGGTCTCAAATACACAACCTAACCCTACACCTAAAGGAGCTGGAGGAAGAGCCGCATAGAAAGTCTAAACCCAGAAGGAGAAGAGAATAATAAAGATGAGAGCAGAAATCAATGAAGTAGAAACCAAAAGAACAGTAGAACAAATCAATGAATCTAGGAGCTGCTTCTTTGAAAGAATTAGTAAGATTGATACAGCCCAGGTCAGACATCTCCAAAAGAACACAGAAAGGACTCAAATCAATAAAGTCATGGCTCAAGAAGGAGAGATCACACTCAACACCAAAGAAATACAAACAAATATAAGAACATAGGATGGCAACTCTGTGTCAAAAATCACAGTCTCGAGGAAATGGCTGCATTCCCAGAAACATAGAAATGACCAAAACCAAATGGGGAAGAAAAGGGAACCTGAGGAGACCCATAATCAGCAACGAAACTGAAGCAGTCATCAAAATCCTCCAGAAACAAGAGCCCAGCACCAGATGGCTTCCCAGGGGAATTCTACCAAACATTTAGAGATTTCATACCTCTTCTGAAACTTTTCCAAAAAAATAGAAATGAAGGGAAAACCTACAAACTTATCAAAAGATAAGGCCAGCATTACCTTGATCCCCAAAACCAGACAAAGATCTCACCCAAAAGGAGAATTACCAACCATTATCCTTGATGAATATGGATGCAAAAATTCTCACCAACATACTAGCCAATAGGATCCAACAGCTCATTAAAAGGATGATTCACCTCAACCAAATCGAATTTATGCCTGGGCTGCAAAGGCGGTTTGACAACCACAAATCAATGCATGGAATCCACTACCTTAAAAGAAGAAAGAACAAGAACCATAGGATCCTCTCAGTAGATGCAGAAAAAGCATCGGACAAACTAATACATCCCTTCTTGATCAAAACTCTTCACCGTGGAGGGATAGAGGGTACATACCTCCACATCATAAAGGGCATGTATGGGAAACCCAGAGACTGTCATTCCCAATGGGGAAAAACTGAGAGTTTTTCCCTTCAGGTCAGGAACATGACAGGGATACCCGTTCTCATCACTGTTGTTCAACGTAGTACTAGAATTCCTAGGCTCAACCATTAGAGAACAGAAAGAAATAAAAGGCATTTGAATTGGGAAAGAAGAAGTCAAACTCTCACCTTTTGCAGACAATAGGATACTTTCGGTAGAAAACCCAAAAGACTCCACCCCAAAATTGCTAGAACTCATCCAGGAATTCCGTAAAGTGGCAGGATATAAAATCAATGCACAGAAATCACTTGCATTTGTCTGCAGAAACAATGTGACAGAAGAAAGAGAAATTAAGGAGTCCATCCCATGTATAATTGCACCCGAAAACATACGATACTTAGGAATCCATCTAACCAAAAAGTAAAGTATCTGCACTCAAAAAAATCTAGAACAGTCATTAAAAAAATGGAGAAAGACATAAAGAAATGGAAAAACGTTCCATGCTCATGGATTGGAAGAACAAATATTGTTTAAATGTCTATGTTATCTAGAACAATCCACAGATTCAAAGCAATCCCTATCAAGATATCATTCACACTTTTCACAGAACTGGAATAATCCCCAAATTTGTACTAAAGCAAAAAATACCCTGAATAGCCAAAGGTATGTTGAAAAAGAAAAACCAAAGCTGGTGTCAACCCAACTGCAGACCTCAGGCTCTATTACAAAGCTGTCGTCATTAAGACAGGATGGTCCTGGCACAAAAGCAGACCCATAGATCAATGGAACAGAACAGAAAAACCAGAAATGGACTCTCAACTCTAGGGTCAATTAATCTTCCTCAAAGCAGGAAAGACTATCCAGTGGGGGGGGGGTCTCCTCAAAAAATGGTGCTGGGAACACGGGACAGCCACATGCAGAAGAATGAAAGTGAACCATTTCCTTATACCATACACAAAAATAGACTCCAAATGGATGAAAGACCTCAATGTGAGACAGGAATTCATCCAAATCCTTGAGGAGAACAGAGGCGGCAACCTCTCTGACCTCAGCCGCAACAAGTTCTTGCTAGATACATCTCCAAAGGTAAGGAAAACAAAAGCAAAAATTGTTGGGACTTCAAGATACAAAGTTTCTGCACAGAAAAGCAAACAGTCAACAAAACCAAAAGACAACCAAAAGAAAGAGAGAAGATATTTTCAAGTCACATATCAGATAAAGGGCTAATATCCAAAATCTAAAAAGAACTTACCAAACTCCATACCTACAGAAAAAATAATCCAATCAAGACATAGGCCAAAGACGTGAACAGACATTTCTGCAAAGAACATCCAAATGGCCAATAGACACATAAAAAAACTGCTCAACATCCCTCGACATTAGGAAAATACAAATCAAATCCATAATGAGATCCCACCTCACACCAGTCTCAGAATGGCTAAAATGAACAAGTCAGGAAATGACACGTGCTGGGGAGGATGTGGAGAAAGGGGAAGTGTTTCATACTGCTGGTGGGAGTGCAAGCTGGGGAAGCCACCCTGGAAAACAGTGTGGAGGTTCCTCAAGAAGTTGAAAATAGAGCTACCCTACAACCCTGCAACTGCACTACTAGGTATTTACCCCAAAAATACAAATGGAGTGATCTGAAGGGGGACCTGCACCCCAATGTCTATAGCAGCAATGCCCACAAGAGCCAGAGTATGCAAAGAGCCCAGACGTCCGTCTACAGATGAATGGTCTATATGGATATATATACAATTGAATATTCTGCAGCCATCAAAAATGAAAGCTTGCCATTTGCAATGACATGGGTGGAACTAGAGGGTATTATGCAAAGAGAAATAAATCAGAGAAGGACAATTATCCTATGATCTCACTGATATGTGGAATTTAAGAAACAAGACAGAGGATCTTAGGGGGAGAGAGGAAAAAAGGAAGCAAGATGAAGTCAGAGAGGGAGTCAAGGCATAAGAGACACTTCATCTCCGGAAACAAACAGGGTTTCTGAAGGGGGGAAGATGGGGGAACACGGGGGCTGGCGATGGTCATGGGGAGGGTATGTGCTGTGGTGAGCACTGTGGGCTGTGTAAAACAGAAGATTCTCACCTGTACCCCTGAAACAAATAACACATTATATGATCATAATAAAAAAAAGTGAAAGAAAACATTTAGAATACAAATGTAAACTAAAAGTAAATAAATAAATAATTTCACTGATAAGAAAGCAAGCAAGCAAGCAAAGAAGCGACTAAGCGAGCTAGAGTCACCACACTCCAATTTCAAGGTAGATTACAAAGCTGTTGTCACCAAAACACTATGGGGCTGGCATAAAAACAGACACACGGGGTTGCCTGGGTGGATCACGGGGTTAAAGCCTCTGCTTGGGCTCAGGTCGTGATCTCAGGGTCCTGGGATCGAGCCCCGCATTGGGGAGAGGGGGGGGTCTCTGCTCAGCGGGGAGCCTGCTTCCCGCTCTCTCTCTGCCTGCCTCTCTGCCTACTTGTGATCTCTCTCTGTGTCAAATAAATAAATAAAATCTTAAAAAAAAACAAACGAACAAAAAAAACCAGACACACAGGTCAATGGAACACAATAGAAAGCTCAGAAACTGATAATCATACTATTTTTAGCAAAGTTTATTCATTCATATATTAAAGGGTATATAAACTTAGCTCTGATAGAATTATTAACCCTGAATGGGAATTAATAATATTTATGTCATATTCCAACCATTGCTTCCAATATGTGCATTTCTGTAAACATGTTCTTTCATATAAATGTATATTATAAAATAAAGATGATTTAGAATCCACAGTTTTAAGAGAAATTAAATTCACTTTAATAAACCTACCACAGAAAAGAAAACAGATATCCATCATCACTAATGAGAACATCACAAAAGAAGACAAGCAGACACAATTTGGTGTCTAACTGTAGAAGAGAATACTACTTGGGACGTCTGCCCAAATGCTCAACCTGTTGAAAGCTACAGATCTATCTACTCATTTACAAAAACAGAGTTGTCAGAGAGAAGTCCCAACAAAGAGTATGAAGAGGTCACCAACAAAGTCCACACTGCATATAATCCAACAGGAAAAGTATTTTCCCAACAAGTAAACTGTAAGACCAGAAAGAAAGAAGGAAGGAAGGAAGGAGAGAGAGAGAGACAAAAAGAAAGAAAGAAGAAAAGAAAAGAGAAACCTCGGAAACTAACCCACACATGTACAGTCTTAACTTATGACACAGCAGCAGAAAACACACAATGGGGAAAGGACTGTCTTCAGCGAATGGTACTGGGAAAACTGGACACTACAAAGGGGTGCCTGGGTGACTCAGTGGGTTAAAGCCTCTGTCTCTGGCTTGGGTCATGGTCCCAGGGTCGTGGGATCAAGCCCCTTATTGGGCTCCTTGCTCAGCAGGAAGCCCACTTCCCCGTCTCTCACTCTCTGCCTGCCTCTCTGCCTGCTTGTGATCTCTCTCTGTCAAATAAATAAAGAAAATCTTAAAACAAAACAAAACTGGGCACTAAATTCAGAAGAATGTGACTGGATCACTTTCTTACTGCAATAAAAAATTACGAATGGATAAATGACTTGAACATAAGAACTGAATCCATAAACCTCCAAGAAGAAAACACAGGTAGTAAGTTTCTTGATACTGGTTTTGGGGAAGAGCCTTTTACATCAGACACCAAAAACAAAAGCAACAAAAGCAAAATAAACAAGTGGAAGGACATCAAACTGAAATTTCTGCATGACCAAAGAAACCATCAAACCCTTAAAGGAAACCTCCCCAATGAGAAAAAATATCTGCACATCATATCTGTGAGAAGAGGCTAATATCCAAAATACACAAACACCCCTTCAGATCCAAACAAAAAATGAATAAAAAACTGGGGGTGGGGAATATATGAATAGACACTTTCCAAAGATGGCATCCGGGCGGCCAATAGATACAGAGAAAGTTGTTCCACGTTACTAATTGTCGTCAAGGAAACAGAAGTCAAAACCGCCATCAGCTATCACCTCACAACTGTGGGAATGGCAATCGTCCCAGAGACAGACACCCAGTGCGGTCAAGGGTGTGGACCCAAGGGGACCCTGTGCACTGCTGGTGGAAATGGAAATGGGCACAGCCACTGTGACAAATGCTATGGAGTTTCCAGAAAAACTGAATACAACTACCACACGTTACCCAGTAACGGCTCTACTGAGTATTTCTTCGGAGAACACAGAAACACTCCCTCCAAAAGAGAGATGCACTCCCGTGTTCACGGCAGCATTATCCACAATAACCAGACATGGAAACATCGGGCTTGGGAGCCTTATACTAAGTCACTCAGACACAGAAAGAAACACACCAGACGTTCTCATGGACATTCCACATGGAATCCAAAAAGTACTGAATGCGTGCATACCGAGAACAGATGGGTGGTTGCCAGATTCGGGGATGGTGGGGGGAAATAGGTGAAGGTAGTCCAAGGTGCCATGTTTGAGTGATAAAATCCGCAAGTCATGGAATGTTCTGTGCAGCATGGAGACGAAAGCTAACCCTGCAAGATGGGGTGCAGGCTCCGCCTCTACTTGAAAGTAGTGTTCCTAGGAAACCTTTCACAGCAGAAGTGGTGTCAATGGAAAAAGGAACCACCACTCATTTCTACAGAAAAACGAGTGAGCATGCTCAGACACCAAAAGTTCCTTCTCTTTTACTCTTCTTCAGTCTCAGGACACAGCATCCTCACGGAAGCCCGAAATAAATGGAGAGAGAGCACAGCAGACGCTCACAGACACAACTGAAAGCGCTGGTGGCTGGACGCAGAGAGCGGTGCCCAGAAAGGAGCCGGTTGGGGTGCACACCGCCTCTGCAGCGGTTCCCCACACAACAGATGCTGAACACGATGCCCATGTCGTGACTTTTTTCATAGGAGGGAAATCCTCTTCAGGTTTCTTCTGCTACTAAGGCTGAGTACAGCCTGCTACTGAGGCTAACGTAGGTGTCTCCAAAAAGCCAAGTGACTTACCATGAACTTTGAGAAAAGTGGGGGAGATTTGTACTTGAAAGCCTAGCTAATAGGATCCAACAGTACATTAAAAAGATTATCCACCATGGCCAGGTGGGATTTATCCATGGGATGCAGGGGTGGTTCAACATTCACAAATCAATGGGATAGAACAAATCAATAAGAGAAGAGAGAAGAACCACATGGTCCTCTCAATTGATGCAGAAAAAGCATTTGACAAAATCCAGCATCCGTTCCTGATTAAAACGCTTCAAAGTATAGGGATAGAGGGAACATTCCTCAACTTCATGAAATCTATCTATGAAAAACTCACAGCGAATATCATCCTCAACGGGGAAAAGCTCACAGCCTTCCCGTTGAGATCAGGAACACGACAAGGATGCCCACTCTCACCACTCTTGTTCAACATAGTACTAGAAGTCCCAGCAACAGCAATCAGACAACAAAAAGAAATAAAAGGTATCAAATTGGCAAAGAAGAAGTCAAACTCTCTCTCTTTGCAGATGGCATGATACTTTATTTTGGAAAACCCTAGAGACTCCACCCCCAAAGTATTAGAACTCATACAGCAGTTCAGTAATATGGCAGGATACAGAATCAATGCACAGAAATTGGTTGCTTTCTTATACACTAACAATGAAAATATAGAAAGGGAAATTAGAGAACCAATTCCATTTACGATAGCACCAAGAACCATAAGATACCTGGGAATAAACCTAACCAAGGAGGTAAGGGATCTGTACTCAAAGAAATACAGAACACTCATGAAAGAGTGAAGAAGACACAAAAAGATGGAAAAGCATTCCATGCTCATGGATCAGAATAAACATTGTGAAAATGTCTATATGCTGCCCAGAGCAATCTACATTGTCAATGCCATCCCTATCAAAATACCACTGACATTTTTCATGGAGCTGGAACGAACAATCCTAAAATTGATATGGAACCAGAAAAGACCCCAAACCGCTGGGGGAATGTTGAAAAAGAAAACCAAAGCTGGGGGCAACACGTTGCCAACCTCAAGCTCTATTACAAAGCTGTGATCATCAAGACAGTATGGTACTGGCACAAAAACAGACTCATAGACCAATGGAACAGAATAGAGAGCCCAGAAATGGACCCTCAACTCTATGGTCAACTAATTTTCAGCAAGGCAGGAAAGAATAGTCAATGGAAAAAAGACAGTCTCTTCAATAATGGTGCTGGGAAAATTGGACAGCCACATGCAGAAGAATGAAACTGAACCATTCTCTGAGTCCATACACAAAGATAAACTCAAAATGGAGGAAAGGCCTTAATGTGAGACAGGAATCCATCAAAATCCTAAAGGAAAACATAGGCAACAACCTCTTCCACCTTGGCCAGAACAACTTCTTGCAAAACACGTCTCTAAAGGCAAAGGAAGCAAAAGCAAAAATGAACTTTTGGGACTTCATCAAGATCACAAGCTTCTGCACAGCCAAGGAAACAGTCAACAAAACAAAGGCAACTCACAAAAGAGGAGAAGATATTTGCAAATGACATTACAGATAAAGGGCTGGTATAAAAGATCAATATAGAACTTCTCAAACTGAATACCTAAAAAACAGATAATCACATCAAAAAACAGGCAGAAGACATGAACAGACACTTCTCCAAAGAAGACATACAAATGGCTAACAGACACATGAAAAAATTTTCATCATCATTAGCCATCAGGTAAATACCAATCAAAACCACATTGAGATACCACCTTACACCAGTTGGAGAGAGCGCCGAATTCTAACCACTAGACCACCAGGGAGGTTCTTACACCAGTTGGAATAGCCAAAATCAACAAGGCAGTAAACAACAAGTGTTGGAGAGGAGGTGGAGAAAGGCGAGCCCTCTTCCACTGTTGGTGGGAATGCAAGTTGGTGCAGCCACTTTGGAAAACAGTGTGGAGATTCCTTAAGATATTAAAAATAGAGCTTTCCTATGACCCTGCAATTGCACTACTGGGTATTTACCCCAAAGATACAGATGTAGTGAAAAGAAGGGCCATCTGTACCCCAATATTCATAGCACCAATGGCCACAGTTGCCAAACTGTGGAAAGAGCCAAGATGCCCTTCAGCAGACAAATGGATGTAGAAGATGTGGTCCATATATACTATGGAATATTATACCTCCATCAGAAAGGATGAATATCCAACATTTGTATCAACATGGACAGGACTGGGGGAGACTAAGCTGAGTGATATAAGTCAAGCAGAGAAAGTCAATTATCATATTGTTTCACTTACTTGTGGAGCATAAGGAATAACACTGAGGACATTAGGAGAAGGAAAGGAAAGTGAATTGGGGGAAATCAGAGGGGGAGATGAACCATGAGAGCCTGTGGACTCTGAGAAACAAACTGAAGGTTTGGAAGGGAGGCAGGTAGGGGGCTTGATGAGCCTGATAGTGGGTTTTATTTATTTTTTAAAAATATTTAATTTATTTGAGAGGTAGAGAGAGACAGTGAAAGAGAGAGAGATGAAAGGAGAGAGGTCAGCGGGAGAAGCAGTATTCCTGCTGAGCAGGGAGCCCAATGTGCGACTCGATCCCAGGACTCCAGGATCATGACCTGAGCTGAAGGCAGTCGCTTAACCACCCAGGCGCCCCCTGAGAGTGGGTTTTAAGGAGGGCACGGATTGCATGGAGCAATGGGTGTGGTGCATAAACAATGAATCTTGGAACACTGAAAAAATAAAATTTTAAAAAGGAAAGAAAGAAAGAAATTTGTTGAGGGGGTAGAAGTTCAGGGTTCTGCCAGACACAAACATCCACTGTGAAGGTCAACTATGAAAGGCACCTTCCTCAGGAGGTGGAACACAGATTACCTCCTAGCCCCCAGAAACCTCCTCCTTCGCCTCACTCGGGACAAACTATAAGAGCTGGGAGTGACCTCAATTCCTCCTTTCAACTATTCCCAATATTGAACCCATCAGCAAATCCTCTGAGCTCCATCTTCAATAGGAATCCAGAATAGCACAAACCCCTCCTTCCAAGGCCACGTGTCTGGTCCAGGCTGGAGCCCATCTCTGCCTGAGTTCCTGGAAAAGCTTCATCATTGACCTCCCTTGCCCATCCTCAACTCTGTGTCATCTGTTCTCAACACTGTAGCCAGGATGGCCCAGTGAAACAGGGTCCCACAGGATCACAGCAATGGCTTTCTGTCACCCTACTGTCACCTCCCTGAGATCATGTCCTAAACTGTTTCCTGAGGCCACAGCCTTGTTGCTGTTCCTGGAAATACCTGGTATGCTCTGGCCCCAGGGCCTTTGCATATGCTTTGCCTTCCATTTAGAAGGCTCTTGGTGTGATATCATTCACTTTCTTTCGAACTTGACTCAAGCTTCACCTTCCTAGTGAAGTCCCATCTGGCCACTCTGTAATAGCAAGCACCGCCGTTCCCTCCCCTGCAGCATCCCAGCCCTGTCTGCTGCTTTCTATTTCCAGAGCAATTATCACAGTCACCAGGCCATCTCGGCAAGTGGGAAACGGAGGCCTACGCAGATTGTTTCAACACAGACTCCCTGCGATTTCCTAGTCCAGAGCCCTGGGGGAAAAGGTGACCAGAGCTCTTGCAAGGCAGGTACCCAGGACAATGGGTCCCCCTGTGGCACCCTGAAGACCATCAGGAAAACGAGCCAGAAGAGGAATCCACTTGCACGTGAAACCTGGAACCAGACACCTTCCTCGATTCCAGGGGAGCACACACACTTCCTCCCCTTGCCTGATCTGCTCACCTGAGAAAGCTGAGCAGAGAAGCATCCCAGGGTCCACATCTCCCTCTGGCCAAGGTCCTGGGAAAAAGAGCTCTCCTCCCTGCACCAGCCGCCTGTGATAGACGTCGGGCATCTCCCTGTGCTGGGGCACCTGCCCTCTTTCCTGGGACGTCATCACACACCAGCTTTGCCACACAGTTTTCAGGAAGGAACCTGCATCAGCCACCACCGCCCAGGTTCGGTCTCAGTCTCACACGTGAGGCCCCACGTGGACCGAGAGCTCCAAGGAGACTGGTGTGTCGTGTGGCCTTGGAACCTAATGGCAGGAGCTGAGATTTCAGTTCCAAATGAACACTGACCTCTTCCACCCAGCACAGGAAAGCGGAGGATTTCTCAGGGGTGTGGCTCTGGAAGAAGAGCTTCTGCCTGCGGAATTCACAGATGCCAGAGAGGACACCTGCGGTGCCTCATCCGAGCAAGCAAGGGGCACACTGGGTGAGAATCCAGAATGCTGCCTGGGGGCTGCTTCCCACCAAGCCCCCTGCTGAGACGAGCACCTGAGAACCTGACAGGAAGCCAGTTTCCTATCACGTCTGCAGCAGGAGAGCTGGCTGGGAGCAGAGCCCCGTCCCTGGAACAAGCTGGCCTGTGCGTCCAGAGCGAAGGCCACCACCATGGCTCACAACCTCCCAGCTCTGATCTGACTCCCCTGCCAGGCCCACACCTGCTGACACGGTGACTCCCGACACCGGAGACTGCTTTCTTCCCCAGCACAGTGCTGCTCACAAAGAAGCCATCTCCAGCCTCAGAAACGTGTTCGTTGTTAGCTCTGGAATCCCCTGGGCTTGTCTACACTGGCCCACCCAGGTGTCTCTTCCAGATCATTCCTTCAGTGCCCACGATCCCCCATGGACAGGGAGCACAGTGCTGAAGCTGGGGCATGGCTCTGGGACTTGTTACCATCACACCTGTGCCTGGGGGGGGGCAGGAACCTGGAGGACCCTCCTGCTGGACCCTGACAGCCCATTACCACCATCCCAGGGGACATGGGAAACAATGCTAAAGTTGGGGATGGCTCTGGGGCTTGTTAGCGCCACACCTGTGCCTGAGGGAACAGGGGACACCCTGCTGAACTCCGGGTGCAACTCGAGGCCCATTACCTGCACTGTGCCAGGGAACGGGGCACCCCCTGAAGTTGGGGACCGTGTGCTGTCTTTACATGCACTCTTCCTGGGGAACACGGGAAACCCTAAACTGTCCGCAACCCATCCCACAAAAGCTTGGGTGAGGGGGCGCCCTGGAGTTCACGGATCCGGGGATACGGCCAGTTGATGGGTATCGGGCAGAAGAAACTTTGAAGCGAAAAAGAAAACTCATCTGAGTCCCCACAGTGAACTCACTTCATGTGCCCTTCGAGGACGCTGCCTCCCACACAGGGCGCACCCTACCCCCAGACCCCACCCCGTCACACAGCGGCACTCACCGGGCCAGGGTCTCTCAGAGATCGCCTTTGCTGGTCCCACTTCTGCAGCCCTGCGCAGCTCCAGATGCTCTCACAGAGAGGTAGCTCCACCCCCCACACGGTAATTGGCCGAGGAGGGTTGTGCCCCGAGCCCACTGGATGCCGGTTTTACCCGGCGGCCCTTACTCCCTCCTCCTTGCGACTGCAGGTGGTCCCCGACGCGCCTCCTCGCCCCGGCACCTGGCTCTGTGCTGCAGGCACTGGCGGGTCGTGGGCAGGGCCCCTCAGACAGCCGGCCCCTTCCGCAGACCCCCATGACTGCAGACCACCCCCAAAGCCCGGCCCCTTCCCTTCCTGCCGCAGCCCTGTCTGCGGAGCTCTTCCTGGCTCCCAGCAAGTTCAGCTGCTCTCAGACCCTCCCAGGCTTGGGCTTTGGGAAATGCAATGGTTTCCCCCATTTCCAAGGTAGTTTTAAGACCCAAAAAGTAATGCTCTAAGTGGGAGGAGTTTCACCTTGTGGTCTCACCCATGGAGTGGAGATTGCTTCTCAGACCTTCCGAGCATCCTTCTAGGATGAGCCCATTTGTGCTGGAAAATACAGACATGCTGGGTTCTGCAGAGAAGCTCCAGGATGAACGAGAACAGCCGCCCTTCTGTGCTGTTGGAGGTGTGACCCAGGAACACTGGTTTTTCACTTAAAAAGAAAACGCATCGTCGACCGTAAAGGGACAAACTCTCTTAAACATTTTAGAGAGAAAGGAAGAGACCAAGTCAGGTCAGCTGCCTGGGAGACACAATATTCACAAGGAAGGGAGTGCTCCGGGGGAGGAACATTCGGGGCAGGTTTCTCTATTCCTTCTGTTTTGTTTTACATACAGACTTACACATCATCATGAGAAAGCACATTCCAGAAAGTTACAGACTTTTTCTTATGTTTTCAGTATGTACAGGACCGTATGACTTTAATCTTATGGGAGCGGGAGGGGTTCTTTCATTTTTTTTCTTCTCTTTATGTTTGCAATGGCATTTTTGGATTATCTTTTTCTCCTGGAAGCAGATATACAACATGGGCTTGGGGCAGAAATAGGCCCATGCTCTGAGGTTTTGCCCAGTCATTTTGAGTTTGGTAAAATGTTAAAGGATGGCTTCCCTGTCAGCCCAGGATCCAGCCTGTGGGTGGTAATAGATAAAAATTTCCACTATCATTCTAATTACTACCAAAGGGAGGAACTTGAGACAAAGCACCTTTAACAACAGTACCAAGAAATCAAAATGATGTCTACAGAAGTTACCTGTTCCATGGTCAACACAGGTGACAGAGGTGTTCACAGACACTGGGCCCCTTCCCTTCTCCTGACCACAACTCTGAAGCACACAGATAATTTCAAGTCAGATTTTTAGAACTTCCCAACATCTTAGAGATGTCTGGCACCATTTCCTTGGACTACAGAATAAAAGAGAGTAGCTCATTGTCACAACACTAATTTAAACATGAAGTCCCCCTAAAGCTTGGATACACTGTCTTAGTTCTTTCCCTGCAGATTTTAACTAACATAAATCATAGTCATACCATATAAACACTATGATGGTTGGAAAGTAAGCAATCATTGGTAAGGGAGTATTTTAGCAAAGTTTATAAATATTGTCTCACTTTGTGGAAGAAGGCTGAGCTGAGTGTTTTAAAATATTATTTCAGACCTGTCTTTTTTTTTAAGATTTTATTTATTTATTTGACACAGAGAGAGAGAGACAGTGAGAGAGGGAACACAACAGGGATAGAAAAAGAGAGAGAAACAGGGCCCATACAAAGCAGGGAGCCTGACAAGGGGCTCAAATCCAGGACCTGAGCTGAAGGCAGATATTTAATGACTGAGCCACCCAGGCACCCCTATTTCAGACCTGTCTTACAGCAGACTCTGAAAATACCAGACACTGAATCAATTTTAGAAAGATAGTTCTTTCAGTAATTTTAATATCAGAAAAATGTAATGTCTCTAATCCTAGGAATCATTGAGTATCTTACTCAGAGGTCCTCCACTGAGATAATTGTCTTAATGATCATGATGGGCAGAGGTTAAAAGGCAAAAAAAAAATCTGCTCCACTTGGCCACACAGCAATAAAATCCTGAGACCTGGCACGTTTCCTGATCCAGAAGGCCAGAGATAAGAGGGAAATAGCACCACCTATGGAATAACAAGGGATTTGGAGTCAGTTTGGGGATCCCACTTAGGTTTCTGATCCTAAAATCCTCTGTGACTCAAATCATCTCTGAGCCCCTGACTAACCATCTAGAAAATGTGACTGATAATATCTACATCATAGTTTGGACGTTTAAGAGGGAGAATTCCACAAAGAGCCGGTGTGCTGGCTCTCAAGACAGGTGCTCAGGAAGCCATGATGGCTATTTCAGTCTATTGCTTTTCCAGAAGAAGAACACATGTTGAATCCATATTTCTAACAGATGAATCCCAAGATGATTTTCAATCCTTAAGGAAGGTCAGGAACCTGCTATTGTGCCGTATCTCAGTCAGAAAGCGTGCTGTTGGACTGGTGAGGACAATACAATAGCGCCATCATCACTAGGGCTGTGCAGCTTCCCATTTCCACATGGCCATGTTGTCCCTCTTAGCTCAGGGCCACCAGAAAGGCAGCTCTGGGGGGACCACAGGCCAAGGCTGCCATGTGTGCCTGGGGCAGGCAGAACTCTGACCTAAGGCTCAACTCCTGTCTAGCTAATTACACTGTTCTTCGCAGACAGAGTGGGATTGTCTGCGAGCTCGGCTGAGGATTTCCCTTGTGATTCCCTCTCTCTCCCACAGGATATGCAGCAAAGTTACATTTAATTTTCAAACATTGAGGGACTTCCTGGTTTTGTTTTCATTATGACTATGGCTCAATTCCCCTGTGGTCTAAGAATATAATCTAGTTAATTTCAGGCTTTAAACTGTGTAGACTTGCTTCATGGCCCAACATATCATTATTTCAGTAAATATCTTAGGACCATTGTAAAATAATGTATTCTGCACTATGTAATGTTCCATATGTGTCAATTATGTCACATTAGTTATCAATGTTTTGTCTGCTTTTTCTATCAGATATTGAGAAAGGTATCTTAAAATCTTCAAACGAGGGGCACCTGGGTGGCTCAGTGGGTTAAGCCTCTGTCTTTGGCTCAGGTCATGATCTCAGGGTCCTGGGATCGAGCCCCGCATCGGGCTCTCTGCTCAGCGGGGAGCCTGCTTCCCTCTCTCTCTCTCTGCCTGCCTCTCTGTCTTCTTGTGATCTCTCTTTGTCAAATAAATACATAAAATCTTTAAAAAAAGATCTTGAAACGATGCTACTCTAATCAGCATTGCACTGGAGAATCTACCAAGTGTTCTAAGGCAAGAGAAACAAAAAGAATAAGAATTGAGGGGGTAATTCTTACTACTCGTAGATAATATGAAGGTGTACATAGAAAATCCAAAATAATTTATAAATACACTATGAGAATTCAAAATAGAAAACTTGTAAATCTTAGAACCAAGGAAGCAATAGAGAAAGCAGCCAGGAGGAGAGATTTCCTAGATACAGAGGGAGGAACATCCGAAGAACGTCAGACCTGTCCGCGGAGACCTGGGAAGCCAGAACGGGCTGCCAACACATACTCAGGTACTAACGAGAAGAACATGAGGGCAAGGGTTCCTTATGCAGCAAGGCTGTCACTCAGAATGGATGGACAGACAAGGACCTTTGAGGACCAACAGAAACTGAAAGAATATGTGAAAAGGAAGCCAGCCCTACAAGAAATATGAAGGGGGATTCTATAAAAAAAGAAAGACCCAAGGATAATATAGACCAGAAATTTACAGAGACAATATATAGAAACAACGTCACAGGTAATATCATGACACTAAAATCCTATCTTTCAATAGTCCCTCTCAATCTGAAGGGCCTAAATGCTCCCATGAAATGGCACAGAGTTGTAGACTGGATAAAAAGACAGGACCCATACATATGCTGTCTACAAGAGACTCATTTTGAACCTAAAGACACAAACAGACTGAAAGTGAGGGGATGGAGAACCATTTCTCATGCCAACAGACCATGAAAGAAAGCTTGGGTAGTAATTCTTATATCAGACAAATTAAATTTCAAACTAAAGAGTGTAGTAAGAGAGGAAGAAGGACACTATATCATAATTAAAGAGTCTATCCAAAAAGAAGACCTAACAATTGTAAATATTGGTGCCCCCAACATGGAAGCAGCCAACTACATAAGCCATCTTCTTTTTTTTTAAGTTTTTATTTATTTATTTGACAGACAGAGATCACAAGTAGGCAGAGAGGCAGGCAGAGAGAGAGAGAGGGAAGCAGGCTCCCCTCCGAGCAGAGAGCACAATGCAGGGCTCAATCCCAGGACCCTGGGATCATGACCTGAGCCCAAGGCAGAGGCTTTAACCCACTGAGCCACCCTGGTGCCCCTACATAAGCCATCTTTAACCAAAATAAAGAATCATATTGATAGTAATACATAAACAGTAGACCTCAACATTCTACTCTCAGCAATAGACAGATCATCTAAGCAGAAGATCAACAAAAAGCAAGAGCTTTGAATGACACATTGGACCAAATAGATTCCACAGACACATACAGACCATTTCACCTTAAAAAATCAGAATAGTCATTCTTCTCAAATTCACATGGAACTTAATCCAGAACAGACTACATACTGGGTCACAAATTGGGTCTCAACTGATACCAAAAGATTGAGATGATTGCCTGCCTATTTTCAGACCACAATTGTGTGAAACTGGAACTCAACCACAGGAAGAAATTAGGAAGGAACTCAAACACTTAGAAGTTGAAGAACATCCTGCTCAAGAATGATTGGGTCAACCAAGAAATTAAAGAATAACTTAAACAGCTCATAGAAACCAATGGAAATGAAAGCACATCCATTCAAAACCTATGGGATACAACAAAGGCAGTACTAAGAGGGAAATACATAGCCATCAAAGCTTCTCTCAAAAAATTACAGAAATCCCAAATGCACAAGCTAAGCTTACACCTAGAGATCCTGGAGAAAGAACAGAAAATAAGACCTAAACCAAGCAGAAGAGAAATAATAAAGATCAGCACAGAAATCAATGAAACAGAAACCAGAAAAACAGTAAAAGAGATTAATGAAACTGGAAGCCGGTTCTTTGAAAGAATTGATAAGATCAATAAACCTCTGGCCAGACTTATTCAAAAGAAAAAGGGAAGCACCCAAATCAATAAAATCATAAATGAAATGGAAGATATCATGACTAACACCAAGGAAATAGAAACAATTACACGGAATTATTACCAGCAACTATATGACAACAAATTAAGCAATCGGGAAGAAATGGATGCATTCCTGGAAACTTACAAGCTACCAAGACTGAAACAGGAAGATATAGATCATCTGACTAGACAAATAACCAGCATGGATATTGAAACAGTAATCAAAAACCTCCCCAAAAACTAGAGTCCAGGGCCAGATGACTTCCCAGGGGAATTCTACCAAACATTTAAAGACAAAATAATATCTATTCTACTGAAGCTGTTTCAAAAAATAGAAATAGAAGGAAAACTTCCAAACTCATCCTATGAGACCAGAATTACCCTGATCCAAAACCAGGCAAAGACCCCATCCAAAAGGAGAATTGCAAGCCAAGATCCCCGATGAACACGGATGCCAAAATACTTGACAAGATCCTAGCCAATAGAATCCAAAAGTCCATTAAAAGGATGATTCACCAGGACCAGTGGGATTTATGCCTGGGTTGCAAGGATGGTTCAAAATCTGCAAATCTATCAATGTGACAGAGCATATTAACAAAAGAAGAAACAAGAACCATATGACCCTCTCTACTGATGCAGAAAAAAACATTTGGCAAAATACAGCATGCATTCTTGATGAAAACTCTTCAATGTGTAGGGATAGAGGAAACATACCTCAATATCATAAAAGTCATTATGAAAACTCCATGGAAAATATCATTTTCAATGGGGAAAAAAATGAGAGCTTTTCCCTTAAGGTCAGGAACATAACAGGGATGCCGCTTTCACCACTATTGTTCAACACAGTACTAGAAGTCCTAGCCTCAGCAATCAGACAACAAAAAGAAATAAAAGGCATTCAACTTGGCAAAGAAGTCAAACTCTCTCTCCTCACAGAAAACATGATATTTTACATGGAAAACGCAACAGACTCCACCTCCAAATTACTAGAACTCATACAGCAATTCAACAACGTGGCAGGATACAAAATCAATGCACAGAAATCACTTGCATTTCTACACGCTAACAATAAGACTAAAGAAAGAGAAATTAAGGAATTGATTCAATTTATCATAGCACCAAAACCTGTAAGATACCTTGGAATAAACCTATCAAAGAGGGAAAGGATCTATACTCTAGAAACTACAGAATACTTAAGAGAGAAATGGAGGTAAAGATACTCGAGATGGAAAAGCATTCCATGCTCATGGATTGGAAGAATAAACATTGTGAAAATGTCTCTGATGCCCAGAGCAATCTACATCAATGCCATCCCTATCAAAATACCCTTGACATTTTTCATGGAGCTGGAACAAACAATCCTAAAATTGATATGGAACCAGAAAAGACCCCAAATCGCTGGGGGAATGTTGAAAAAGAAAACCAAAGCTGGGGGCAACACATTCCCAATCTCAAACTCCATTACAAAGCTGTGATCATCAAGACATATGGTACTGGCACAAAAACAGACACATAGACCAATGGACAGAATAGAGAACCCAGAAATGGATCCTCAACTCTATGGTCAACTAATCTTCAGCAAGGCAGGAAAGAATAGTCAATGGAAAAAAGACAATCTCTTCAATAAATGGTACTGGGAGCATTGGACAGCCACATGCAGAAGAATGAAACTGGACCATTCACTGACTCCATACACAAAGATAAACTCAAAATGGATGAAAGATCCTGCAATTTCACCACTGGATATTTACCCCCAAGATACAGATGTAGTAAAAAGAAGGGCCATCTCTACCCCAATGTACATAGCAGCAATGGCCACAGTCACCAAACTGCGGAAAGAGCCAAGATGTCCTTCAACAGATGAATGGATAAAGAAGATATGGTCCATATATACACTGGAATATTATGCCTCCATCAGAAAAGATGAATACCCAACTTTTGTATCAACATGAATGGGAATGGAGGAGATTATACTGAGTGAAATAAGCTAAGCAGAGAAAGTCAATTATCATATGGTTTCACATACCTGTGGAGCATAAAGAATAACATGGAGGACATTAGGAGAAAGAGAGGAGAAGGGAGTTGAGGGAAATTGGAAGAGGAGATGAGCCATGACAGACTGTGGACTCTGAGAAATAAAGTGAGGGTTTTGGAGGGAAGGGTGTGGGGGTTGGGTGAGCCTGATGGTGGGTATGAAGGACGGCATGTATTGCATGGAGCACTGGGTGTGATACATAAACAATGAATTTTGGAACACTGAAAAAATAAAATAATGTTTAAAAAATGTATGAAAGACCTCCTTGTGAGACAGGAATCCATCAAAATCCTAGAGGAGAACACAGGAAGCAACCTCTTCCACCTTGGCCACAGCAAATTCTTGCAAGACACATCTCTAAAGGCAAGGGAAACAAAAGCAAAAATGAACTTCTGGGTCTTTATCAGGATCAAAAGCTTCCGCACAACCAAGCAAACAGTCAACCAAACCAAGAGGCCCCTCACAGAATCAGAGAAGATATTTGCAAATGACATTACAGATAAAGGGCTGGTATCCAAGATCTATAGAGAACTTCTCAAACGCAACACCCAGAAAACAAATAATCCACTCAAGAAAGGGGCAGAAGACATGAACAGACACTTCTCCAAAGAAGACATACACGTGGCTAACAGACACATGAAAAATGCTCCACATCACTTGCAATCAGGGAAACACTTGTCAGGGAAACACGTATCAAAGCCACATTGAGATGCCACATTACACCAGTTAAAATGGCCAAAACTGACAAGACAGGAAACAACAAATATTGGAGAGGATGTGGAGAAAAGGGAAAGAATCTTCTTACACTGTTGTTGGGAAAGCAAGGTGGTACCTCCACTCTGGAAAACAGTATGGAGTTTCCTCAAGACATTAAAAATAGAGCTACCCTACAACCCAACAATCGCACTCCTGGGTATTTACCCCAAAGATACAGATAAGGGCGAAAAGAAGCGGCACATGCACCCCAATGTTCATAACAGCAATGTCCACAATAGCCAAACTGTGGAAGAAGCCGAGATGTCCTTCAAGGGATGAATGGATAAAGAAGATGTGGTCTATATACATGATGGAATATTCCTCAGCCATCAGAAAGGATGAATCCCCACCACTTGCATCAACATGGATGGAACTGGAGGGGATTATGCTGAGTGAAATAAGTCAAGCAGATGGTTTCAGTCATATGTGGAACATGAGGAATACTGTGGAGGACCACAGGGGAGGGGAGGAAAAACTGAAAGGGAAGAAATCATAGAGGGAGACAAACCATGAGAGACTGTTAATCATAGAAACCAAACAGGGTTACAGAGCGGAGTGAGTTGGGGTAGGGGATGACCAGGTGATGGGTATTCAGGAGGGCCCGTGCTGTGATGAGCACTGGGTGTTATATGCAACTGATGAGTCGTGAACAGTAGATCAAAAACTAATGATGTACTATCTGTTGGCTAACTGAACATAATGAAAAATAAAATAAAATACATAAAAACTTATTTAGTGAGGAAAAGAAATAAAACACATGTTGAGTGTGAATTATTTAAAAGGGTTACATTTTGGGGCACCTGGGTCCATCAGTCAATGAAGTGTCTGCCTATAGCTCAGGTCAAGATCCTATGGTCCTGGCATCAAGCCCCACATCAGGCTCCAAGCTCAGCAAGGAGGCTGCTTCTCCCTCTTCCTCTGCCTGTTGCTCCCCCTACTTGTGCTCTCTTTCTGTCAAGTAAAGAAATAAAATCATTCTCCCCCCAAAAAAGAAGAAAATTAAAGGGTTACACTTTACCATTGGGGTGTGTGCAAAGTTTTTACTGTAATCAATAGTAACTAAGTAGGAAATTTAGGAAGTAATTTGAACCACTGCCTTCAAGATTTTTATTTATTTTTATTTTTTTAAAGATTTTATTCATTTATTTGACAGAGATCACAAGTAGGCAGAGGGGCAGGCAGAGAGAGAGAGAGGGAAGCAGGCTCCCCTCCGAGCAGAGAGCCCGACGCAGGGCTGGGTCCCAGGACCCTGGGATCATGACCCGAGCTGAAGGCAGAGGCTTTAACCCACTGAGCCACCCAGGCGCCCAACCTTCAAGATTTTTAAATGAACATTAAAATTTGAATTAAAGTACAAATAAATAAATAAATAAATAAAATAATAGAGAGCTCCAGCACAGGAAAAGAAATCAGCAACGCAAAACAGCAACCTAGAAGTGGGAGAAAATATTTGCAACCAGGTGTCTGATATATGTATATGTAAGTATATAGAGAACACATACAACTAAATAGGGGAAAAAAAACAAATGATCCAATTAATGGCAAAGGACCTGAATTGACGGTTTTCCAAAGAAAACATACAAATGCCAAGAGGTACCTGAAAAGGTGCTCAGCGGCACTAATCATTAGAGACACGTGAATCTTAACCACAATGACACATCACCTCACACCTGTCAGAATGCTTCTTATCTGAAGGACGAGTGAGAAGAAGTGTTGGTAGAAATGTGGAGGACAGGGAACCCCGGGCCCTGGTGGTGGGGATGTGAACCAGCTCAGCCACCAGGGAAAACAGAATGCAGGTTCTGCAACAACGAAAAAGCTACCACATCCAGCGATCCAGCAATTCCACTTGGGGATACATCCGAAGGAGACGAACTCACTCAGAGATATGGGCACTGCTGTGCTCGCCGCCCCCTCCTCAAGAGCCGTGCGAACAACTCCAGTGGCCCTGGATGGAGACATGGATGAAGAAGATGCAATGGGACAGTCCTCAGCCATGACAAAGGAAATCCTGCCGTTTGCGCCCCACAGACAGACAGATCATTGGGCCGAGTGGGACAAATCAGAGAAAGACAACCGCTGCTGGGTGCCATTTATACCTGGGATCCCAAAGCACTGAGTATGTGGAAGACTCAAATGGGGGTCGCCAGCAGCTGAGGGCAGGGCCGAAGGGGAGATGCTGGTCAAAGACGATGAACTTCCAGTTACGATGAGTTCTGGGATCGGATGTGCGGAGAGGCGAGCGCGGGGAACACGTATCGTGCACTCACAGCTGCTGCAGGGGGGCGTGTGCGTGTTGTGACCACAGCGACAGTGCGGCGATAGCTGTGTGAGCTGGAGCCCGTGCTCACGAGCCGCAGTGCGGCAGACACTGCACAGTACGTCCACGTAACCGGTCACCACGCCGGATGCCTTAAACTTACCCGAGGTAGTATGTCTCCAGCAAGCGGCAAAAATTAAAAAGAACCTTAATGGTCATGAACCGAAGCTTCTCGGATGGTTCTGGCCTGCCCTCCAGCCACGATCGGCTGAACAAATACGGGGACAGGGTAGGATTAGGATTTCATTCGAATAGGATGATGATCTAGCCAACGGAATATAACCAAGGGAGAAGAGGCAGGAGCGCCAGGAGGGAGTGTGCAGAGCAGTAACTACAAGGACTGACCAGGGAACCCAAGCTCAAGAGAGCAGTGGAGACAGGCCGCCTTGGGGACCATGACAAACCTCCAGATGCCAGCCAACGGAGGGACTGCAGGAGGGAGCAGAGAAGCATCGTCTGCGTGGAGAGAGATCTGTCGGGAATTAGGACAGGCCGTCCTGGGAGAGGGGCTGAGCCAGGGACAGAGCAAAGGCAGTGAGAGCCACAAGAAGGGGTGGCGGCGAAGGCCGATGACAGGAGGGCCAGAACTGAGGATGACCTTGCCAGACCTCAAACCCCTCCCACAGACAAAAACTGTCTCCCCTGTTTTCATACTGACCCCGAGAGTCACTGAGGTCATGCAGCTGCTCAAGGTCCCTCATCCCCTGAACAAAACCCTACACCACTATGTTAGGAGAACAGGGGCTGGGGAGGAAGCCCGGGGCTGCCTCTGGCCTCCAAGCAGCCAGAGACACACCACCCTCGAGGGCCTTTCCCTCCAGAATGTTCCTCTCCTTGCCCTGGGGGACTCCTCTGGACAAATCCGCACAGGTGCTCATTATGGGAGTGGGACAGGGGTTCCCCAGGGCCCCATCCTCTCTTCTCAATAGCAGGGAGAATCGTTTCCCCGACTCCTCTCCGGTGAGCGGCTCACCAACATCACCACTGCACGGCTCCGGAGCCTTCAGAATCCAGAAAGCGGTTTCCGCAGCCAGCTTCAGCCACCGCCGACCTGCGACTGGCCCAAGACGCCAGTCCTTGCCTGGGCTCACCCTGGTGCCGGCTCTCTGGGAACAGACACCGCCACTCTGCCTGAATCTCGGTGTTTCTCCAGACCTGGCCGGCTTCTCTGCTGAAGACCTTATGTTCACACCTCGGCTGACAAGCAAGGGGCTCGCCACCCCACGTCCTGTTCCCGAAGGAAGGACCTGGCTCTGACCTCAGGCACCCAGTCTCGAAATCAACAGTCATGCCATTCGCTCCTTCATCCCCCCCACCCCCACAGCCTTATCCAACTCTGAGGATCCGGAGCGGACACAACAGACCAACTGATCATCTGGAAAGAAGCGGCAGAACATCAGTGCCAGAGACCCGGACATGAAGGTAGGAAGAGGGTCTTGTAGATGCCGTGCACGTTCTAGAATACCGAATGAGGTTTGGGAACACATCCTGGAATATTTTGACAACAGATTTGCCTTCTGGAAGCCCCAGGGTGCGATGAGGAGACACGTATGTGCACATATGTGTCTGAGTATTCGGGAATGTGTGTGTCCATGGGGTACTGGTGTTGGTTGTGTGATTTTATTGTTCTGCGCCTGGTTTCGGGGTTTGGTGTGTCTGGAGCGGAACTGTTCAGGGCTTGGCTGGCTGAACGGGTGTGTCTCTATGTGATCCCAGAATTAGAAAACTGGACTCTCTAGAACAACGTCTCTAGCACCTTTGGGCCGCAAGCCTGAATGTCAGCTCTCGCCTGTATTCCTCTCCCTGATGGCCCCAGTGCTCTGCAGCAAGCTCGGGGTTTGCATGTCCTTCCATCCTCCGCAGCCTCTGGCAGAGTAGAGCCGGGCTTAAACATACGTGCACAGATGTAAAGCAAGGCTCTTGGAATTAGTGAGCTTTGGGTGAAATACTGACAAGCATTTACAAACAGTGTGGCCCGGGCAAGTTATTTAACCTCAGCCCCCCGTCTACCTTCCTCTTAGAACAGGAGTATTGCCTCACTTCCAGGTGAGTAAAGACCAGAGTTCATCAATAAAAAGCCTAAAATCATAGCTGGCTCTGGCCCTAACTGTTGTGGGAGTGCCCACAGAACTCTCCTGACTCGCAGGTGCAGATGATAAGAGCGAGCACTTACTAAACGCCCACTTGGTCCGTGCCTGTTCTGAGAGCTCTCCGTGCTTCACCCCCTCCACACAGTCCACTTTCAAGTGAGGACACGGAGCCACAGACAGGTGAAGCCACGTGCCCAGGGTCATTCCGCTGGGAAATGGCAGAGCCGAGACTGGAGCTCGGGCAGTCTGACACCCCTACCCTTGCTCTGACTCACACCATGAACACCTGTTCCGTCTCCTGAGCATAAATGGAACCCTAAAAGCACGACATTCTCTGGAGGAAAGAGATTTTCCTGAAACATTTTGAAGAAAATTAGGGTCTCGTGATTTTAAAACTCAGAATAGTGACTACGAAGTTTATCTATCTCTGCACACCTGCGAAGAAGTGTGCAGGAGCGAGATTTCACTGTAACATTTAGTCATCGCATCTACCGTATGGTTTCTGTACCATTAGGAAATGTGACTCAATGTCACTCTGCAGGGTTAAAGCCTTCTGTGTTGGGTCCCCTTTTCATTCAAAGGACAATTTTTTTTTTCCCAATGAGAGCCAGGCTATAAGACAGGAGCCCTGGAGATCATCCAGGTCAGACTCCTCCTCTTACATGTGGAAGACGAAGGCAAAGGGAAATGCAGTGACCTCCCCATATCAATAATCCAACTGGCCCAAGGCAATTATGGTGGTGGGACCCAGGACTTCTAGCTTTGTGTTCTGCCAGAGAACTCTGGGTTTCAAGGCCCCCAGATCATGACCATCACACTAGGGAGAAGCCAGAGGGGCATGGACGCTGGTGACAGCCTAGAACACAGACTCCCCACAGAGTAGCACTCAGTAGTCAGCAGTTAATGGTTGTATTCTCAGAAGTAGAATCCCTGAAACAAAGAAGGAGATAGACGGTTCTAATCTCCAAGTGACAGCTCTACCAAGCCTAGGTCACTGCACTTACTCGCAGGCACTACACACTTTGGAAGGAGGGGAGGGAGGCTCAGGGGGGAATCTGTCTTCCAGCATCTGAAGGACTAGTCTATGGGAGGAAGATCAGATTCCTGCTTGGACCCGAGGAGTGCAGTGAGAAGCCAGCGAGGAGCAGAAAAAGCACTGATCTGGAAAGGAGACAAGCCCGACTACAAGCCCCACAGGGCCACTCACTAGCTGTGACCTTGGGCAATCTTCCCTCTCCCAGTCTAAGTCTGTTCTTCCAACAAGTGGAAATTCCTTCTCCCCGAAAGAGTCTGCTAAATAATTCATCAGCCAAGCTGTACTGAGGTAGGGCTAGCTTCCCAAAGCCAGGGCCCCCGTCTGTAATTGAGAGAGAGAGGTGCGCTCCGCTCCCTCCCATCCGATCCCCCGCCCCGCGGGCCCCTAGCTCCCATCCAGCTCCCGGATGCCCCCCCCTCCCCCCGGCCAGCGGGGCTCTCTTTAGCTCCCTGGGGGTAAACTCACCCTTTCGCTCAGCCTCCTTCCAAACACTCTGGGAGTTTCCTCCCGCAGGCCAACCACAGCACCGAGGAGCGCTTCCTCCTGCTGGGTTTCTCCGACTGGCCCGCGCTGCAGCCCGCCCTCTTCGCCCTCGTCCTGCTCTGCTACCTCCTGACCCTGGCGGGCAACTCGACCCTCGTTCTGCTGGCCGTGCGCGACCCGCGCCTGCACACACCCATGTACTACTTCCTGTGCCACCTGGCGCTGGTGGACGCGGGCTTCACCACGAGCGTGGCGCCCGCGCTGCTGGCCAGCCTGTGCGGCGCGGAGCTGTGGCTGCCCCGCGCGGGCTGCCTGGCCCAGCTGTGTACGTCGCTGGCGCTGGGCTCCGTCGAGTGCCTGCTGCTGGCGGTGATGGCGCTGGACCGCGCGGCCGCCGTCGTGCACCCGCTGCGCCACGCCGCGCTCGCCTCCCCGCGCCGGTGCCGCGCGCTGGCCTGCGCCTCCTGGCTGGGCGGCCTGGCCAACTCCGCCGCGCAGAGCGCGCTCCTGGCCGCACGGCGGCTGTGCGCACCCCACCGGCTGGACCACTTCTTCTGCGAGCTCCCCGCGCTGCTGCAGCTGGCCTGTGGTGGCGGCCGCGACGCCACCGAGCGCCAGATGTTCGCTGCGCGCGTGGTCATCCTGCTGCTGCCGTCCGCCGTCATCCTGGCCTCGTACGGCGCCGTGGCCCGCGCCATCTGCGGCATGCGGTCCCGGGGCGGCCGCAGGAAAGCGCTGGGCACGTGCGGGTCCCACCTGACCGCCGTCTGCCTCTTCTACGGCTCGGCCATCTACACCTACCTACAGCCCACGCGCCGCTACGACCAGGGGCGGGGCAAGTTCGTTTCGCTCTTCTACACGGTGGTCACCCCGGCCCTCAACCCGCTCATCTACACCCTCAGGAACAAGGAAGTGAAGGGGGCAGCCAGGAAGCTCCTGGGCAGTGTGGGGAGAGGGCAGGCTGGACGGTGAGTGCGGGGCGGGTGAGGGAAGAAAGGGTGAGCCCCTGGCCCACGGATGGGAATGTCCATTGGGAAGGCAGCGAGCCCTCAGCCTGTCCATTTCCCTGTGAGAATCGGCAAGATGTGTCCTCAGGGAGTCCGAGGTCCTTGGGGAGGCCCCATTCTCCGTTCCCCTCTCCCAAATGTTCCTCTGCTTCACGGAAAATCCCTCTATGCTTTATATACAGGTTCAGGGAGGGGAAGTGGTTTTCCGGCTCTCTTCAGCTGATGAAGAGAGAGGGCATGATTTCGAGAGGACCTTCCCCATCCTCAGGGGTCCAGTGACAACGCCCAGAGAGTCCATAAGCTGGCAAGATCCTATAGGACAGGACAACTAACGTTCCCTCTCCCCCAGTCTGATGGCGCACACCGTGAAGACCCCACAGTGTCTGGCCTCAGGAGTCCCTGAGTTGACAGAGAAATCCCAGACTCTACCCTGCCGGAGAGCCGTCCAAAACAAGGAACTGCAGTTGCTCGTCCAGGGAAATCAGTCCAACCTAATGCCCACCTAACCAGGTCACTAGTGCCACCAAGAGCACTGGAGCCCAAAGCAGAACAAGGAATTCCCCTAAGTAGGGGGGGTGCCGCTGGGGTTCTGCTGGGATCTCTTCTGTACAAGGTGGTTCTTGAGCAAGTTTAAAGAGCAGAAGGGACTAGACATGTCTTAGATGGTGTGAAAAATGTGTTCTTGACCAGTCATGAGACACAAGAGGGACAGTGAGACAAAGGAGTGAATGAGGGAGGAAGATGCAGGAAGAGACCCACATTCCCCAGGGAGGAGCAGACACAGGGGTGGGGGGCGCAGGAGGCAGCCAGGAAAAGGCTCTGTCAGCCAGGACCGGGGCACAGCCTTGGGAGTCAACCCAGAGACCAACCGAAAGCCCCCACCCAAACGATGCCCCCACCCCAGAGTAGACCTGCTAGACCCTAACACAGGCAGGACAGAGATGGCTCCACGACCACACCTCCCCCAGGGACCCCTCACTGGAGAACAAAATCTCTGAGTCCCCAGGGGAGGTGTCTTCCCATGCCCACCATCAACTCCAGAAATAAGAACAGCTGAAATCGGAGTGGGGCGTAGAGAGTAAGATGGCACACCGTGCCGGGATTCATTTCCTGCCAAACAACGTTAAATAAGGACAGAGAAGAAAATTCTTTATTACGTAGATTGTAATCATATGAGAGGAGTTAACACACTTCAATATAAATCATTTCACTGTTCTCTACAAGCAGAAATTCAATTTAATTCAACATATGGAGTGGTATTACAGATGCAATATGTCGGTGGGAACACAGAAATTGGGGGAACATGGATCCCAATGTGGAATTTACTACCCTGTTGGACGGAAGAAATAGGAATTTTTCTAAAAATCAGAGGGATGAGGGAAAGGATTAAATTCCAAACTGGCTTTGATGCTATCTCTACTGTGCCTTAAAATACTATTTTCTATTTTCAGTAATACACACAATGCAGACACCTAATCAACTGTGTTCGATCAAAAAATCATAGAGTTAGAAACTTTTCTGCAGTCTTCCTTCCCACTTCACCCCTAAATTTCCCTCTTTCTCTTTCTTGTTAATTTGGGGAAATCATCAAAGGATGTGGGGGGAGTGAGAGCTAACAGCAGGCTCACCCCCCAATGCAGTAGTCTGCCAGCCAGAGTGAATTGCCCCGTCTGATGCCGTAATCCGCCATGGTCTTCCCGTCTTCCAGCTTCTTGCCATTGCAAGTCACAATCTGTTGCTCAGGCGCGATCGCTGTCTTGATCTCGATCATCTGTTTCACCTGGACCACTGAGCTGGACCTTCGTACCTGGAGGTGGTGCCTCTGACCCCCATCACGTGACTGCACAAGAGTCACGGGCAGCTCCTCATCACTGGGCGTCACCACCTTCAGAGTGAGGTGGATGGTCGTCTCCTTGTCAATGCCGTAAGACGAAAGCCTCCTCTGGGGCTTCAGCATCTTAGAGCCCAGCAACAGGACCTGGTCCTGCACGGGAATCTTGGTCTTAGCCCGGACGTGTTCTTTGATCTTCCTCACTGTGTCCTCCGAGTTAGCAGCAAATGTCATTGATGTCCTTCCCTCAGAATAGACCGTCACCTGGACAACGGAGGTGAAGAGACCACAAATCAAGGTGCCTGGAACGCCTGCCACCTTTACACCACTGTCCCCTCCTTGCCCGGCCCCCCCTTTCCCTGCCTGCCTGGTCCTCCAGCTCCTATACAACAGGCTCTGTCCCTCCCTTTTGTGGAACTTCTCTTTGAGAATCTCAAGCTTCTAACTCAGGAAAATCATCGTTTTCCTTTACAGCCATACTTCTCATTCATCCCAACGTCATCAGTGATTTCCCACATTTTGCAAGCCTCCTATCCAGATAGGAGGTTGTCAAATGTCAAAAACTAAATCCGATTACAAAGCACGCACAGTTATGCAGCGGACGCCAACAACAGCTCCCAGAGAGAATCATCGACTCGTCAGCTCATGGGACACTTATGCACTGCCCTCCATGACTACTTTAGAAGGAGACCCTGGACAGGACACATACCCTCCGTACTCCTGGTTTCTTTCTTACTGTCCTATGGCCGTGTAATGACTCACACATTATGGTGACACTGTGTTCAGTGTGACTTGTTCCCCTGGACTTCCCATGTGTTTCTATCTACCTATTGCAGAATATGGTCTCCTGCAGCTAGACCAGGGCCTCACTCAACAGAAGGCAGGGCCAGATCAAGGTCTTCCTTCCATAGTCTGAAGCTGGCCAGTGCAGCCTGTTTTGTCGCTGGCAAGCCTGGGAGGACCTCCCTCCTGCTCTATTCAAAACCATCTTCGCAGTCTGGACGTCAAGACATTTCCTCACAGAACCGAGCCCCTCTGTGCTAAGCAGCCCCCCGATGCCAGCCCACATGTACTGCACACGCTCCTTATAGGCTCATGGATCTGGTCATTAACACCTTAGAATGAATGAGTTTTGTGTACCTCTCTTTTGGGAGGAGAAGGTATTGAAGAGACCCTAATCAAAAGGAGGAGAAAGGGCTCCAGACAACATTTCCATAGGTTCAAATCCAGCCCTGTGGGCCCAAAGCCCACTCCCACTTCCCACCATCCTCCCCTAACAGGGCCCAGTCAGGCCTGACACAGAAGAGCACTGAGGAGGCAAACGAGCCACTTCTATTCCCAGAACCTTCCTTCAGCTTCTATAGAGATCAGAGCCTGTCGCAGCCCCTGCAGGATGCCTTCCCAGCCGCTCTGCCCCCACCTCCCCGAGCTCTGTCCCTCCTGGACTCCTGAAATCACTCCCCAACCCTTGGCGGTGCTTTCCCTCTCCCCATCCCCACTTTTCAACCCCAGTTTACATGGAGGCAGGAAGTACCAGATGCCATGTCTACAGCCAACAGAGCAGACACAGGAGGCTGAGGAATAGGACTGGCGTCCAGCTTATGTACGAGCTGAGCTGGAAATCCCCTGCCTGAGCCACTGTGCCCACGCCCTTTGTTCTCCCTTGATGTCACGAATTTTCTTTCACTTTCGCTTGGACAGAGTCAATACACACAGAGAATACTCTCTGATCAAAACACTCCTCTCATCCATTCCACCCGTCCTCTTCCCAACATAGGATGGTCCTTCTCTGTGGAGAATGTCCCCACTTAACAACTCACCACTCCCAGTCTTGACTTATGACTGCCCAGCCTACAGCCTCACCCACTTCAAGACCTTTACTACTTGATGGTCCTCTCCGTTGCTTTTGAGAACCTGCCCCATGCATTACTCAGGGGCCTTCCTGAGAGCAAGGGTGCCCAGGAGAGGATGTAGGGTCCATGAGAAATGAGGTGACCATGAGCAGCCTGTTCACACCAGCCGGGCAGAGTGGGAGGCCCAAGAGAGGATGTAGAGTCCGTGAGGAGTGAGGAGACCATGATCACCCTGTTCACACCAGCTGGGAAGAGTGGGAAGCCAAGGAGAAGACACAGGAGCCCATGCAGGTGATGAGACCATGATCAGCTAGTTTACACCAGCCGGGCAGAGTGGGAGGCCAAGGAGAAGACATAGGAGTCTATGACGGGTGATAAGACTGTGATCACCCTGTTCAAGCCAGTTGGGGAGAGTGGGAGGCCCAGGAGAAGACGTAGAGTCCTTGAGGAGTCATGAGACAATGATCAGCCCGTTCCCACCAGCCGGGCAGAGTGGGAGGCCCAGGCGAGGATGTAGAGTCCGTGAGGAGTGATGAGACCGTGACCAGAGAGTTCATACCAGCCACGCAGAGTGGGAGGCATGTCTCCAGATCACACAGGATACACAGTCTACTCTCAGAAGAGACAGAAATTTCAGTCCTGGGGTGCCACTTGCTCCCTTAACTTGGGCAAGTCTGTTCACCACCTGAGATGTCTGTTTTCCAGTGAACGTGAAATGATTGGCGAGAATTCAGAACACAGTTTGTAAAATGGACATTACATCCCTGGGTCTTGAGCTCTCTAGTACTCTACTGTTCCTGTCCCAGAACCGGCTGCCCAAACCTAGTACTTAGAACAATCCTGGCCCAACAATCAAGGGCCAAGCCCACCTCCCATGTAGCAGAACAATACACATCGGCTCTTGCACTGCGGTGACTCTGTTTCCCCGCCTTTACTGCTGGACACTCCCTACTCCCTGTGCTCTGTGATCTCACACACACCCATGCTGCTCCTTCCTCCCCGGCTCTGGAGGTTTGGATCAGACAAGAAGGAAGGGCACAGGCCGTGTGCCCTCAGAGAATTTACTTTACTACTCTGATCCTCCTAACATTCCAGAGGAATCCCTGTCCTCCCCCAAAACTCCCAGGACAGCACCACAAAACATATTCTCCAAGAAAGCCTTTATGAAAGGAACTCCCAATTTTTTCAAAGTAAAAATCCCATAAAAATGACACTATCATCTTCTTTGCTGTGTTCTTAGTGGCCATTTACCGTATCTTCAGCACCAGTAGATGTCAAATGATCCCATTTTACTGCAGGACTTTCCATCCTGGAGAACGTTGGTTTCTAGAAGTGCCTATGTAGAGTAATGGGATCCAAGAACCAGTCCGGGCTTTCAAAAAACTCAACATAAATCATGTTCTCCTATTTCAAGCTCTTATTAGATAGCCATAAACTTGGAAAATTTGTATTTGAATGTATTTTGGGGTAGACGTTACTTCAAACACATAGGATGAGTAAGGAGGGAGAAGAGTGTCTGATGGAACAGACAGGAAGAAGTGGCCCCTGCCAGTCTCCCTTCAGAGGCCTCTTCAGGCTCCTACAATCCACTCTGTGCAGAAACCAGGACTGTGATCTTGGATCTGCAGCTTGTGCCCCCGCCCTCCCCACCCCACATGCAGCAGCCAATAGGATCTGCGAATTCTGAAACATCACCAGTAACTGAGCAGAAAAGGTCAGAGCAGGTGGACGGAGGCCAGGAGCAAGTCCACAGCAGGAAGAGAGGGGAACCTCAAAAGCCCAGGCTCCTCACTTCCACATTTCATCTGTGCCCGTTACCTTCTTAGCCCTTTGCCTCATTCCTGGAAAAAGAAGCAGAGAGGAGGCATCTAAAGCTGCTTAGCATGAAATCATTCTTCTCCTCCTCCCCCTTCTAGTCTTTCCTGCCTGGGCAGCCTACACCATCTTGGGGCAATGATCTCCTTTCTCAGGCAAGCAGGGAACCTGGAGAAAAGCTCCTGCACAGAGAGCCCAGGAACCACGTTTCTCAGGATGGTGTCTGTTAGAGCGTACCCGCAGCCCTGATCCGAGCTGCGGATCTGCAAGTCTAGCAGCTTCTGTGCATGGTTCCAAGTTCCCTGCCACCAAGTCAGAGAGCATGCATCTCCTTCCAGCTCTACCCGGTGTCAGGGATTTACACAGATACAAGAGGTAAGCTGTGCCTCCTCCAGGAAGCCTTCCCTAGCTCCTGTCCTGGTCTGGATCATGTGCCCATCCTCTGTCCAATCGTTCACCTTCCCCAAGCCCCTCAGAACAAGTGTCTCCAGCAGGAAGATCATCTCTTTATTTGTCTACTCGCCCCCATGAAACACTGGGTACCTGGGGCAGGGGGTCCATGATTGTGTCTTGACTAACTTGGATCTCTAGCACTTCCCAGGCATGCTGTCTGGTACACTAAATACTTAGCATTTACCGAATGCACGAATGAACTAAAAAAAAAAAAAATGAGTAAGTAAGTGAATTACAAAATTGGAAAATAACATTTAACGAGTACTTGCTAGACTTCAGGAGCTGCACAAGGTGTTTGTAAATGGCCCCTGATGCACTGTTCTAGCTTTCTAATGAGGTAAGTGTCTGTTTCCCCACTGCGGGGCATGTAGTGAGCTCACCCACAGTCACATCGGGAGGAGCAGGTGAACAAGTCTTCAGGTGCACATCTCGATGGCTGTCCTTCTGCTCATCTCCTCCCAGTGGAAAAGAAGGGGGGCTTGACATGCACGCCTTTGCGTTACAGGGAGGGCACACATCAGGGAAGGGGTGCAGACAGACCAAGGAAAGCAGAGCCTGCGAGTAGCCTTGTAAGGAATGAGCAAGGATAGTCTGGGCCCATATGCGGTTAGGAGCCTCCCTGGAGGGGGGACCTGCCTAGACCATGGGGCATCCACAGGCAAAGAGCCTGTGAGTGCAGCAGGCAGAGCCTGGGGGAGGATGGCAGCCCGCCCAGGACTGGGAGGGTTAATAGTGCCACTGTCACACTCGCCTCAGCCACAGGGGATCTCCAGCAGGGAGCTACCTCAAGGGCCAGCCTCGGATTCTCCCAGGAGTCACTGATTCAGGGGATCCCCTACCCAGCCAGATCTGGATCCTGAGAAACACTGTCCATTCAAGGAATCAGAATAACGAACCTAGACATTGACCTCTCTCTTTTCCCTCCTCCCTTCCTCTGTACAGTTCCCTTCCACGCCAAGGGGCAGGGCAAGGTCTGCCCCCGGCTGAGTCACAGCTAGGATTTCCCCCCAGGACCTGACCTCCATCCTGCTTCCTAGCACACTGTCAATCCGGCTTTTTTTCCCTCTGTGTCACAATAAATGTTTTCAGAGGTGGAAGGATCACTTTCCATCTGCACTTCGACAAATTCAGGAAACCAGCCAAGGTAAAAGGTCATGAAGATCTCACCAGCTCATAAAACAAACGTCTCAGATACACACAGACCTCCCAGTGTGACTCCCTCACTGATGGGCGGTCTTGGGCTGGTCACGTCCCTGCTGAATCCTTCCTAGAGAAGAGGCCTCTCTCCTGTCTCTTTAATGGCCCCCAGGAAGGTGCTTATAAAACTGCTTTGACATCTAGAATATTGCTTCAGAAATGTAACCCAACCTCACTCAGAAACCTACTGTGACTTTTCCTTTATTGATGATTGGGAAAAAATATTCATCCACTCTCAAAGGTCAATTTGGAAATACTTATAAATATAAGTCTTTATTTGTGGATATTTCCATTATGTTTCATCTCTCTATATGTCTATCCTTACATCACTACTACACTGTTTTTATCTCTCAAGGTCATAATAAATTTTGAAATCAGAGCATATAATTTCAACATCTTTTTTTTAAACAAATCTGTTTAAGCTATTCTCAGTCCCTTGTATTCCCATATAAGTTTTAAGATTAGCTTGTCAATTTCTAAAAACAAAACAAAAAAAATCCTGCTTTTTAAATAGGTACTGTACCTATAGAGAAATTTGAGGAGAATACCCATTTTTTTAAATACCCAATTTTAAATGTTCTTCTAGAGTTCTTAGAGTTTAGCAGTTAGGTTTGTGATCCCTTTTGAGTGTATAATGTGAGATAAGGAGATCCAGATGAAAATACTTTTGGGTGTTGGTGTGTGTTGATATCTGATTGTACAGGACAATTTTTAAAAAGACTATCTTTTCAAGGCGAGGCAAGATAGCAGAAAAGTAGGGGACCTAATTACATCTGGTTCCTTGAATTTAGCTGGATATCTATCAAAGCGTTCTGAATGCCCATGAATTCAGCCTGAGATGTAAGAAAATATATCTGGATCTCCACAACTAGAACAGTGACTGCTTTTTGCAAGGGTAGGACGTGAAGAGTCCTGAATTGGCGAGGAGTCATCAGAAGATAAATGGAGCGGGGAGGGAGCCTCCATAAGCTGGCTCCTAGAAAGTGACAGAACATCGGAAGCACAAAATCAGAACCCTTAGAAGACTGCTCCAGTGAGAGACATCCCTCTCTGAAAGGGGCTCAGGGGATGAAAAGGGCAGAATTCTAGGTGAGGCGTTGTGGTTTCAGGATCCCAGGAGACACAGACGGAATGGGGGTGCCTGAGCCGATAGAGTCACTAAGCAGTGGAGCAGGGAAACTGGTTATGGTCACCAAGCCCAAGAGGGACTCTCAGCTTGGCTGACCATAAACTGTGAGCTGGACCAGTTGGGTGACCACTCTTCCCCTGAGCACCCTGAAAAGGACTGCAACTTGCAGGCCATTTACCATCCCCTGGGAGGGGTCAGACAGCTGTGCCCATGAGCGGCAACAGCTCTCAGGGTGGGGGTGGCCCTGGAAAGGACAGTAGGACAGCACCCAGCTGTGACCCAGGAGCAGCAGAGCAGGGTGTACGAGTGAGCTGGCAATAACTAGCAGACCCAAGTACACAAAGGGCAGTGGCGCTCACAGGTCCCTGGGACTCCCCCCAGGGGACTGTAGTGAGGATGCACCACAAGAGTCTATGAAATTTGGCACCCACAGAAGGAAAACTATCTGTCCCAGAGGATTGATTGAAGAGGGGGGGCCACAATCTTTCAGTTCTAGGCCAGAAATCCGGGCACAGCAATTGTTGCTAACCCTCTGACATCGTACAGGAAGCCTCCAGGGAACAAAAACCACACAGACAACCAACTTACACTGAGCCCACCCCCTTGACAAGGGGCGGGGCAGATCCATGGATGCAAAGACCCCTGAGAAGCAGCACAGCATACCCGTCTCCCAGAAGACAGGCTGGAAGAACAGGTGGACTATGACTTCATGGATCCACAAGACTGTACACCTCCAGCACGAGGGGAAACTAGTACACTGAGCTCCAGGTGTTTTCTCACAACTCATTCAACTTTCAGTCTAAAGTTTTCCATTTTTTTTTTTTTTACCTTTTTCCCATTTCACCTAGATACTTATTTTACCAACTTATGTTTTTAAACCATGTTTTAACTTTTAATTTTTACATCTGCATTTTATAGTTATATGCTTCATTTTAGTCATTTGTTCCCTCCATTCAATTATATAATATATATATATTCTTTGTGTTATTTGCACTTTGGGGAGGTGGTGTCTTCTAACACAGAGACCAAAATTCAATCAGGAACAAGTGGGTCACTCTGCTTTGTCCACCCTGGGAGATTATAATCTCCCCCCCCCTTTTTTTTTAGGTTTTGTTTCATTTTGCTACTATTTGCTTTTCTGTTGTGGCTTGAGATTTTTCTAGGGTATATTTTGCTAGGGTCATGGTTGATAAACTGGACTCTGCTCATTCGCTCACTCATCCTTCTCTGGGCAAAATGACCAGAAGGTGGAATTCACAACAAAAGAAAGAATTAGAGGCAATGTTCCCTGATACTGAGCTAATCGTTATGAATATAGGTAAGATACCAGAGATAGAATTCAGGATAGCAATTATAAAGTTAATAGATAGGCTTGAGAAATGCATAAATGACAGTACAGAACTTCTAAGGGTAGAAATGAGATTGAATCATGTTGAAATTTAAAATAATATGAATGAGATGGAGTCTAAATTGGATGCTATAACAGCTAGGGTCAATGAGGCAGAAGAGAGAACAAGTGATCTAGAGGACAGGATGACTGGAAGGAAGAAAGAGGAGGAAAAGAGAGAAAGACAGCTAATAGCCCATAAAGAAAGGCTTCAAGAATTTAACGATGCCTTGTAACAAACCAATGTCAGAATTGCTGGGATCCCAGAGTGGGTGGAGAGAGAGATGGCTAGAAGGTACATTGGAGCAAAGCATGGCTGAGAATTTCCATAATCTGGGGAAGGAAACAAGCATTCATGTCCAAGTGGCAGAGAAGACCCCTCGCAAAATCAATAAAAATAGATCAACACCCTGTCATGTAATAGGAAAGCTTGGAAATATTAGAGAAAAATAAGTTATCCTGAGAACAACTAGGGAGAGGAGGTTTCTTACATATGGAGAGAGGAACACCAGAATACTATCAGGCCTGTCCACAGAAACCAGGCAAGCCAGAAAGGGCTGGCAAGACATATTCAGTGTACTGAATGAAAAGAACGTGCAGCCAAGAACACGTTAGCCAGCAAGGTTCCCATTCAGAATGGAGGAGAGATAAAGAGCTTCCAGAACAGACAAAAACCAAACAAATATGGGACCACCAAGCCAGCCCTACAAGAAATACTAAGGGGGATTCTGTAAGTGAAGAGAGACCCCAAGAGTCACAGAGATCAGAATGAAACAGATAATCTACAGAAACAAGGACTTTACAGGAAACACAATGTCAGTAAATTCATATCTTTCAATAGTTGCACTGAATGTAAATGGGCTAAATACTCCAATCAAAAAACACAGGGTATCAGATTGGATAAAAGAGCAAGAACCACCCATACGCTGTCTATAATAGACTCATTTTGAAACTAAGGACACCTCCAGATGGAAAGTAAGGGGATGGAGAACCATTTACCACACAATGGACCTCAAAAGAAAGCTGGGATAGGGATGCCTGGGTGGCTCAGTTGGTTAAGACACTGCCTTCGGATCAGGTCATGATCCCGGGGTCCTGGGATCAAGTCCCGCATCAGACTCCTTGCTCGGCAGGGAGCCTGCTTCTGCCTCTGCCTGCTTGTGCGCGCTCGCTCTCTCTCTCTCTCTCTCTCTCTGACAAATAAATAAATAATAAATAAAATCTTTAAAAAAAAAAAAGAAAGCTGGGGTAGCAAACCTCATATCAATTAGATTTTAAACCAAATACTGTCGTAAAAGATGTAGAGAGACACTACATCATGCTTAAAGGGTCTACCCAACAAGAAGATCTAACAATTGTAAATATCTCTGCCCCTGAAGTGGGAGCAGCCGATTATATAAAACAATTAATACCCAAAATAAAGTAACATGATGATAATAATACATTAATTCAAGGAGACCTCAGCATTCCACTCACAGCAATGGATAGATCATGAGACAGAAGATCAAAAAGAAACAAGAGCTTTGAATGACATATTGGATCAGATACACTTTGTAGATATATACAGACTACTCCATCCTAAAACAACAGAAAACTCATTCTTCTCGAGTGCACATGGGACATTCTCCAAAATAGATCCCATACTGGGTCACAAATCAGGTCACAACCAGTACCAAAAGACTGAGATTGTCCCCTGCATATTTTCACACCACAATGCTTTGAAACTGGAACTCAATCACAAGAGGACATTTGAAAGGAACACAAACGCTTGGAGGTTAAAGAGCATCCTGCAAAAGAATGAAGGGGTCAACCAGGAAATTAAGGAACTTAAACAATTCACTGAAACCAATGAGAATGAAAACACATTAGTTCAAAACAGCAAAGGTGGTCCTAAGAGGGAAGCACGTAGCATTACAAGACTCTGAAGAAAATTAGAAAAATCCCAAATACACAAGCTAACCATACACCTAAATGATCTGGTGAAAGAACAGCAAATGAAGCCTAAACCCAACAGGAGATGAGAAATAATAAAGATTAAAACAGAAATCAATGAAATAGAGACCAGAAGAACAGGGGAACAGATCAACAAAACTAGAAGGTGGTTCTTTAAAAGAATTGATAAGATTGAAAAACCTCTGGTCAGGCTTATCCAAAAGTAAAGGACACAAATTAATAAAACCATGAAGGAAAGGGGAGAGATCATGACCAACACCAAGGAAATACAGACAAGTATAATAACATATTAAGACCTAATACATCCCCACCCACAAAAAATAGGCATCATGGAAGAAATGAATGCATTCCTAGACATGTATAAACAACGAGACTAAAACTGGAAGAAAAAAAAAAAAACTTGAACAGACCCATAACCAGCAAGGAAATTGAAACAGTCATCAAAGATCTCCCAACACACAAGCCCAGGGCCAGACGGCTTCCCAGGGGAATTCTACCAAATATTTAAAGAAGAAATAATACCTACTCTTCTGAAGCTGTTTCAAAAAATAGAAATGGAAGGAATATTTCCAAACTCATTCTATGAGGCCAGGACTACCTTGTCCCCAAAAGCAGACAAAGACCCCATCACAAAGGAGAATTACAGCCCAATATCCCTGATGAACATGGATGCAAATATTCTCACCAAAATACTAGCCACAAGGATCCAACAGTACATAAAAAGGATCATTCACCATAGCGAAATGGGATTCATGCCTGGGCTCCAAGCCTGGCTCAAGATCCGCAAATCAGTCAGAGTGAGACAATACATGTATAAAAGAAAGGACAAGAACCATATGACACTTTCAATTGATGCAGAAAAAGCATTTGATCAAATAGAGCATTCTTTCTTGATTAAAACCCTTCACAGTGTAGGGATAGAGGGAACATACTTCAGTATCACAAAAGCCATCTATGAAAAGCCCATGGTGATTATCATTCTCAACGGGAAAAGAATGAGAGCTTTTCCCTTAAGGTCAGGAACATGGCAGGGATGTCCCCTATCATCACTGCTATTCAATGTAGTACTAAAAGTCCTAGCCTCAGCATCAGACAACAAAAAGAAATAAAAGTCATCTAAATCAGCAAAGATGAAGTCAAACTCTCTCTTTGCAAATGACATGATACTCTATGTGGAAAACCCAAAAACGCTACCCCCAAGTTACTAGAACTCATACAGCAATTCAGCAAAGTGGCAGGATATAAAATCAATAGACAGAAATCAGCTGCATTTCTATGCACTAACAATGAGACACAAGAAAATAAATTAAGGAGTCAAGCCCATTTACAATTGCACCCAAGCCAAAAGATACTTTGGAATATACCTAACCAAAGAGGCAAAGGATTTGTATTCAAAAAACTACAGAACACTTGTGAAATAAATTGAAGTAAACACAGAGAAATAGAAAAACATTCCATGCCCATGGATTAGAAGAACAAATACTGATAAAATGTCTATGCTACCCAGAGCAATGTACACATTCAGTACAATCCTTATCAAAATACCATTGACATTTTTACAGGGCTGGAACAAACAATCCTAAAACTTGTATGGAAGCAGAAAAGACCCCAAATAGTCAAAGAAATGTTGAAAAAGAAAATCTGAGCTGGTGGCATCACAATTCAGGAATTTAAGCTCTGTTACAAAACTGTAATCATCAAGACAGTGTGGTACTGGCACAAAAACAGATATATAGATCAATGGAACAGAACAGAAACCCTAGAAGTGGATGGTCAACTAATCTTCAATGAAACAGGAAAGAAAATCCAATGGAAAAAAGATAGTCTCTTTACTATATGGTTTTGGGAAAAATTGGACAGCCACATGCAGAAGAATGAAACTGGACCATTTCCTTACACCACACACAAAAATAGACTCAAAATAGATGAAAGACCTCAATGTGAGACAAAACTCCACGAAAATTCTAGAGGAGAACTCAGGCAGCAACCTCTTCAACGTTGGCCACAGCAATTTCTTGCTGGACATGTCTCCAAAGGCAAGGGAAACAAAAGCAAAAATGAACTATTGGGACTTCCTCAAGATAAAAAGCTTCTGAACAGCAAAGGAAACAGTTGTCAAAACCAAAAGGCAACCTAAGGAAATGGAGAAAATATTTGCAAATGACATATCAGATAAAGGGCTGATATCCAAAATCTAAAAAGAACTCAAACTCAACACCCAAAGAGTAAATGATCCAGTCACGAAATGGGCAAAAGGCGTGAACAAACTTTCTCCAAAAAAGACATCCAAATAGCCAACAGACACATGAAAAAATCATGAACTTCATTTGGCATCAGGGGAAAACAAATCAAAACCACAATGCAATCCCACTTCACCCCAGTCAGAATGCCTAACATGAACAAGTCGGGAAATGACAGATGTTGGCAAGGATGGAGAGAAAGCAGAACCCTCCTACACTGTTGGTGGGAATGCAAGCTGGTGCAGCCGCTCTGGAAAATGGTATGGAGGTTCCTCAAGAAGTTGAAAATAGAGCTATTCTATGACCCAGGAATTGCACTACTGGGTATTTACCCTAAAGATATAAATGTAGGGATCCAAAGGAGCACCTGCACCCCAATGTTCATAGCAGCAATGTCCACAATAGCCAAACTATGGAAAGACTCCAGATGTCTACCAACAGATGAATGGATAAAGAAGATGTGGTACATACATGCTATTGAAGACTATTCAGTCATCCAAAAAACGAAATCTTGCCATTTGCAATGATATGGACAGAACTAGAGGGTATGATGCCAAGTAAAGTAAGTCAATCAAAGAAAGACATTATCATATGATCTCAGTGATATGTGGAAGTTAAGAAACACAACAGAAGATCAGAGGGGAAGGGAAGGAAAAATAAAACAAGATGAAACTAGTGAGAGACAAACCGTAAGAGACTCTTACGCGTAGGAAACAATCTGAGGGTTGCTGGAGGGCAGGGAGGTAGAGGGATGGAGTAACTGGGTGATGGGCATTAAGGAGGGCATCTGGTATAATGAGCACTGGGTATTACCTAAGACTGATGAGGGGCACCTGGGTGGCTCAGTCATTAAGTGTCTGCCTTCAGCCCAGGTCATGATCCCAGGGTCCTGGTCAGCGGGAAGCCTGCTTCTCCCTCTCCAGCTCCCCCCGCTTGGGTTCCCTCTCTCGATGTGTCTTTCTCTGTCAAATAAATAAATAAATAAATAAATAAATAAATAAATAAATAAACTCTTTTAAAAAAAGACTGATGAGTCACAGGCATGTACCTCTGAAGCCTATAACACATTTTATGTTAATTAATTGAATTTAAATTTTAAAAATGTTTTTGAAAAAGAAGTTTTACTACCATGTCTGAGGGACCATGTGGAGAGGTCCTGAGAGAACAGGTGGGTCGAACGGAATCCAGAAGAACCAAGACTTACGGTTGAACAGACCAAGGTACTAATCATAGGAGTAAAGCTGCCTTTGGCTCTGGAGCAGTCCATTTCCTGGCCGAACCCCTCCAAGTGATCCCAGCTGATGCTACATGAACAAAAGAAACACCAGCCAAACATTCCCTGTGTCTGGCTCACATGATGAGATACCATTAAATAGTTGTTGGCTTAAGTCACCAATTTTGGGGGCAGTTGGTTACGCAGCAGTAGGCAACTTAGAACACCCCCAGTGCAGCCACCGGTGTGAGTAAAGGAGGGGTAGAAGCAAGAATGTAGAGGGCGGGGAGATCTGACCCACCTGCTCACAGGCCTTGTGCAGCTCTCGATTCTGCTCGTTTTTGATCTGGGACATGGTATTTCTATCCAACGGTAATTAAAGCTGGAACTCCTGACCTTATCCCTGGATTGGTTTGCTAGAACCCAGCTCATCATGGGCAGTTCCCAACGCCCCCATGGATACTCGCTGTGCCATGTCAGAAGCCCTGTCTCTGCTAAAGCCCAGTAGTGGGCCAGGAGCTATCCCCTAATAGGACACACCTCTTTGCAGGAGACAGCATGGCTCGATCAGGAACCTGGGGTGTGTGTCGTGACTCTCTGTTGGGGCCTTACCAGCAGCAACACCACTCTGCATCTTGTCCCACCTCGGCGACCTCTACAGCCTGGGCATCTCTTGGCTGTGGTGCAGCTACTCCAGAGCCCCGTTCTGTTCTGGGCTCCAGTCAGTCACTGGAAATGGTCTTTTGAATGCAAACATGTTGCCTCTGGAATAGAAGGAGGGTGTCCAGACGTTAGTGGTGTTACTATTAACTGTGTTAAATATGACAAGGAATAATCTGTTCTTTACCTTAGAGCAATGACCTGGCATGCTCCAGACCACTGGCCCTCTAGAAACTTCAGGGATGTGGAGGGCCTTGAAACATAACAGGGTTTCTCTCCCAATCTCAGGAGCACACTGCCTTACCAATACCACCAACATATTCACCAATCCTGGCTCATCCTGCTGGTGTAATTATATATCATCAATATGGTGGAACCAAGTGAGGTTCTGTGGCATGTCCAGAAGGCCCATACCCAGAGGCCACCCGAGCTGCCTCATATTTTCTCATGAAAGCAGTTAGATTTTCAGGCATTCTGCAAACCAGTTGTTAAAACAGCCACTATTAAAAACAAGTCATTATAAACTTATAAGTTGTATTAAAAGCAGAGATAATATTTTAAAGTGATCATTTCCTAGTTATTTTACTATATTTTGTGATTTTTTTTTGCTTTAATTTGTATTTATTTTATGTAGAATTTACTCCCAGGCCATACACTGTTGCTACTTCAGTTCTTCTGGGATAGCTTTTTCTTCTGAGCAGCCTCCTCTTCTGCTTCAGGAGCAATCTGCTCTCTCTCAGTAAGGCTCATCTCAGTGTGGCTGGGAGAGCTCACATGTGGTTGAATCTGACCATGAACCCAGTAACTTCTGTGTCACATCTTGGGGCTTTGTTCACCTGGATGTGCTCAGGGACCAGAGAATCTACTAAACTCTTAAGCTCAGCATTACCCTTTGCATTTTTAAGCATGTGCAGTAAAATCTGGCACTCTTTTTGGGCCACAGGCCCTGTGTCCACCCCTCTGTTTGGCCTGGGCACACCTCCCAACGCCACCATTGTACCCAGGGAGCGGTGCACGCTGCTTCTGCAGTGACGTCCTTCAGATACGTGGTGGCTTTCCAGATACGCATATTTCTGATGGCCTGGGCAGTTTCAGGTGTGATCTTAAAGTGGACATGAAGATTCGAGCTTCTTGATTTACATGATTTTGTAGGGTTTTCTGGGTCAAGTGGATAGTGAACTATTTTCAGAGATAACCTCAGACTGCTTATGGGATGAGCTATATTTTATGCTAAACTATGCTTACTGACATCTGTTATGTCTGTATGATTAAAAAAATACTATAATACACTGCATGGGGGTGTGTTACTGTATACAGCTCTCCAAATCTGCATTTTCAGTAAAGTTACACTTTTACTTGAAGCTTAAAATCAGGTGTAGAAAAAGTCACACTACAGAAATCATGAAATAGGACAAACCACACTTTTCTTTCTGTAGTTCCAGCACATGCTGTCCACATTCCTTTGGACCACATTATGATGCCAGAGTTGTGATATAGTACAGAATCTCTGAGGACAGATATGAGATCTAATCAGGCCAAACTTAAAAATGCTATGAATGAGATGCAGTCTTAACTGAATACTCTAACAGACAGGGAAAAAGATGTAGAGTGATCTAGAAAATAAGCTGAAGAAAAGAAGCCAAGGAAGATAGGGATAAACAGCTAGAAGTCCATGAGATCAGACTTGGATCAATGATACTATGAAACATTCTAATGTCAGAATTATTAGGATCCCTGAAGGAGTGGAGAGAGAGGTCTAGAAGATATATTGAGCAAATCACAGCTGAGAACTTCCTTAACCTGGAGAAGGAAACAAGCATTCACGAGGCAGAGAGGACCCCTCCTAAGATCAATAAAAATAGACCAACACTCCAGCATAGAACAATAAAACTTGCAAATCTTAGAGCCTAGGAAGCTACCCTAGAGCAGGTAGGGGGGAAAGATTGCTTACGTACAGAAGGAAAAACATCAGAATAATGTTAGACCTGTCCACAGAGACCTGGCAAGCCAGAAAGGGCTGGCAGGACATATTCAGCGTACTAAATGAGAAGAACATGTAGCCAAGGATACCTTACTCAGCAAGGCTGTCACTTAGAACAGAGAGAGAGACAAAGAGCTTCCAGGACCAGCAGAAACTGAAAGAATATGTGACCATCAAGCCAGCCCTGCAAGAAATTTTAAGGGGGAATTCTATAAAAGAAGAAAGACCCCAATAGCAACACAGACCGCAAATTTAGAGACAATCTATAGATACAGGGACTTTACAGGCAATATGATGGCACTAAATTTATATCTTTCAGTAGTTATCCTCAATAAGAATGGCCTAAATGCTCCCATGAAATGGCACAGGGTTACAGATTGGACACAAAGATAAGATCCATTCATATACTGTCTACAAGAGACTCATTTTGAACCTAAAGACAACTCCAGATTGAAAGTGAGGGGATGGAGAACCATTTGTCATGCCAATGGACCTCAAAAGAAAGTGCGGGTAGCAATTCTCATATCAAACAAATTAGATTTTAAAGCAAAGACTGTAGTAAGAAATGTAGAGAGATACTATATCATACTTAAAGGGTCTACCCAAGTAGAAGATCTAACAATTGTAAATATCTATGTCTCCAACATAGGAGCAGCCAACTACACAAGCCAACTATTAACCAAAATTAAAAATCATATTGAAAATAATACATAATAGTAGGAGACCTCAACACTCTACTCTCAGCAATGGACAGATCATTTATGCAGAACAACAAACAAACAAGAGCTTTCAAAGACACACTAGACCAGAGGGACTTAGTAGATATATACAGAACATTCCACCATAAAACAACAGAATACTCATTCTTCTCAAGTGCACATGGAACTTTCTCCAGAATAGACCATACTGGGTCACGAATCAGGGTGCAACTGACACCAAAAGACTGAGATTATTCCCTGCATATTTTCAGACTACTATACTTTGAAACTGGAACTCAATGACAAGAAGAAATTTGGAAGGAACTCAAACACTTGGAAGTAAAGAACACCCTGCTCAAGAATGATCAGGTCAACCAGGAAATTAAAGAACTTAAACAATTCATGGAAACCAATGACAATGAGAACTCATTGGTCCAAAACCTATGGGATACTGCAAAGGCGGTCCAAAGAGGGAAATACATAGTCATCCAAGCCTCTCTCAAAAAATTAGAAAAATCCCAAATGCACAAGCTAAGCTTACACTTAAAGATCCTGGAGAAAGAACAGAAAATAAGACCTAAATCAAGCAGGAGAAGAGAAATAATAAAGATCAGTACAGAAATAAATGAAACAGAGACCAGAAAAAAGTAAAAGAGATCAATGAAACTAGAAGCTGGTTCTTTGAAAGAATTGGTAAGATCGATAAACCTCTGGCCAGACATATCCAAAAGAAAAAGGGAAGGACCCAAATCAATAAAATCATGAATCAGCAACTTCTCTCACAACATGTCTCCAAAGGCAAAGGAAACAAAAGCAAAACTAAATTTTTGGGACTTCATCAAGATAAAAAATCTTCTCCACAGCAAAGCAGTCAACAAAACTAAGAGGCAGCCCACAGAATGGGAGAAGATACTTGCAAATGACACTACAGACAAAGGGCTGGTATCCAAGATCTATAAAGAACTTCTGAAACTCAAAACCCCCAAAAAACAAATAATCCACTCAAAAAATGGGCAGAAGGGGGCAACTGGCTGGCTCAGTTGTTAAGTGTCTGCCTTCAGCTCAGGTCCTGATCCCAGGGTCCTGGGATCGAGCCCTGCAATGGGCTCCCTGATCAGTGGGAAGCCTGCTTCTCTCTCTCCCACTCCTCCTGCTTGTGTTCCCTCTCTTGCTGTGTCTATCAAATAAATGAATAAAATCTCTAAAAAAAGGGCAGAAGACTTGAACAGACACTTCTCCAAAAAAAAAAACATACAAATGGCTAATATAGACTCATGAAAAAATGTTCAACCTTACTAGCCATCAGGGAAATACAAATCAAAACCACACTGAGATACCACCTCACACCAGTGAGAAGGGCAAAAAATAACAAAGCAAGAAACAACAAATGTTGGAGAAGTTGTGGAGAAAGGGGAACCCTCTTACATGTTGGTAGGAATGCAAGTTGATGCAGCCACTTTGGAAAACAGTGTGGAGCTTCCTCAAAAAATTAAAAATAGAGCTACCCTATGACCCAGCAATTGCACTATGGGGTACTTACCCCAAAGATACAGATGTAGTGAAAAGAAGGGGCACTTGTACCCAAATGTTCATAGCAGCAATGGCCATGATAGCCAAATTGTGGGAGGAGCCAAGATGCCCTCCAAGAAATGAATGGTTAAAGAAGATGTGGTCCATATATACAATGGAATACTACTCCGCCATCAGAAAGGATGAATCCCCACCATTTGCATCAGACATGGATGGGACTGGAGGGGATTATGCTGAGTGCAATAAATCAGGCAGAGAAAGACAATTATCACACGGTTTCACTCACATGTGGAACATAAGGAATAGTGCAGAGGATCACAAGAGAAGGAGGAAACCTGAATGGAAAGGAATTAGAGAGGGAGACAAACCATGAGAGACTGTGGAACTCTGGGAAACAAACTTGAGGGTTTAGCAAAGGGTGGTAGGGGGATGGGGTAGTTGGGTGACAAGCATTAAGGAGGGCCCAGGATTTGATGAGCACTGCGTGTTACCTGCAACTGATGAGTCACTGAAGGCTACGCCAAAAACTAATGTCCTATATGTTGGCTAACTGAATTTAAATTAAAAAAAGAAGACGAAAAGTATACACATGACAGGAAATCATTTCCCCTATGAAATCTGGCAGCACTTCCTCCACCAGGTGAACAACAGTTAAGATCACAAGGTTAAGCTTCTTCGATCTGTTCCCTCAAAACCCACAAATCCAGTCTAATCAAGCAAAATACCAGTGACTCCCCTTGCGGAACATTCTACATTCACAGAATCTTGTGTGCCTGTCCAGAGGCCACCTGCCCCGGGCGGTGCCTGTGACTCTCCAGGACCATAAGGGCTCAAGGAGAAACTGCCCACTGGGAGCCACGGTGGCTCCCACATCTCTAGTTCTTGTGGAGTCTGACCGTCAAATATGTGTCACAGCTGGAAGGAAGGGGGATTGCTGCGCCTGTCTGCGCCGTGGCTGTTCTGGTCAGTGCCACACTCAGGGCTTAGTGGGCCACCACCTGTCTCGGCAGGCTAGGAGGCTGTGGGCAAGGAGGCGATGCAACTCCGCAGACGCAGAGCATCACAACCCCCCATGGACCTGTCCATTTCCCCAGCAGCACAGTCTGCTCAGTAGCTGGCGGTGGGGGGTGTCACCGCCCAGGCTGGCCAGGGCAGAAGGATCAGAGATGCCTGCCTGGATGGTGGGGGGCCAAGGGCTTGTCCTAACACCTGAACGTGACAGCTGACCCATCCCCAGCTGGCCCCTGAGACGGGACAAAGGGTTCAACTGGTGCCAGGGGAGCCCCAGCTGCCCCGAGAAGACAGCACTTGCAGGCTGGCTGGTCACTGCCCCCAGTCCTGTGTAAACCCAGGGGTGTCCGCGGAGTGCCTGCCTCCCGGGTCGGCCGCGTGGGAAGCCGAGGCCGCGCAGGCGCAGTAGGGCCGGCAGCCCCCTTCCCCCGGGGCCCTGCACCTTCCGCTCTCCGCCGGGCTGACTTGTCTGGGAAGGGGCAGTGGTCCCGAGGACTGTCCCACGCCTGCTCTCAGAGCCCAGGACCCGGATGGGGGTGGAACAGCGGTCATGTATGACCCCCCGCAAGTCCCCTCCATCCCGAAGAGCTCCGGTGCACGTGGAGGAAGGGGAAGAGGGAGAGTATGCGCAAACCCAGCCCTTAACCCCTACTCCCAGCTTCACCCTACCCGGACCCGAAGCCTGACCCTTGACCCTGAGGCCGGTCCTAGTCTTCAGCCTCTAACACTCAGCTCACCCGAGGCCTCCAACCCGGATCCGGACCCTGACCACCCTAGGAACCCCTTCCCCTCCCAGCTCCCACACCCCAACGGCGGGAGCCGAACCTAGAGACTATGCTGGGGCTTCCTGAGGCTCACTATCCACCAGCGGACCCCGCCCTCTCGAAGTAGTGGGGCCACAGAGCCCTGGATCGAGGCCAAGAGCCCAGACAGTCGGAAAGTGGCGAGAGTTGGCGGAGAGAGCCGAGGGAGGACTTGTGCAGGCTGAGTGAGGGTTGACGGAGGGGGCCGAGCGGCGACGGGGAGAGCCGAGCGGCGGCGCTGAGGGCCGAGGGGAGGACGTGGGCAGTGCCGAAGATTGACGGCGTTGGCCGAGCGGTGGCGGGGAGGGCCGAAACAGGGTATGGGTAGTGTCGAGGACTGACGGAGCGGGCCGAATAGTGACGGGGAGGGCCGAGGGAGGATACGCGTAGTGTGGAAGGTTGGCGGAGCCCGCCGAGCGGCGGCGGGGAGCGCCGAGGGAGGATTCGTGAGGTGCCAAGGATTGACGCAACAGCCCGACTGGTGACGGGGAGGGGTGAGGGAGGATGAGTGCCCTGGGGAGGATTGTCGGACGGGGCGGAGTGGCGGCTAGGCGCGCCGAGCGTTTACCGAGAAGGCCTAGGACGGCTGAAGGACGGACACCCGGGAGTGCTGGGGGGAGCAACCGAGGGGCCGCGGGGAGGCCCAGGACGCTCGATGGGGCTCCAGATGGGCCGTGAGGGCTGAGAACTGACAAGGAACGAGGGGCGACGCGCGGGCGGGGGGCGGGCTCGGGACCCCCAGGCCGGCCCTCTTGCCCAGCTGGGCCCGACCGGACCTGACCTGCTGGCGGCCGGTGTGCGGTTCCGTGGTTTGTGGCGCAGCGGCCGGAGCCGGGGGATGGCCCTGTACGGGGTCCGTCCGTGGGCTGCGAGCGCTGGTTGTGGGGGCGCTTCTGGGAGTGAGCCTCAGGCGGGCTGGGGGTAGGGGCGGGCTGGGGGTGGGCGGCCGGGGTCAGGAACGCTCGCTCTCCGGTGCTCAGCGCCCGCGGGGACCGTCTAGCGCTCAGAGTGTGTGGCCACACGCCGCCCTGCATCGCAGCCTCCACCCTTCCTCGAAAAGTCCCAGGGGCTCCGGGGCGGAGCCGGCGTGGCCGTGACGACCTGTGACACCGGCCAGGGCTCGGTGGGGCCTGCACGGCCTCAGGAAGAGCCGCACACACCCACGCTGAACCACGTCCCGAGCCGTCGCCCTGACCTCAAGGACACCTGTGAGGGCGCTCACCGCGTGGACTGCGGCACGCTGCCTGCACTGCTTGGTTTTCTCATTAGGAAGGAACGTTCCGGGAAGGCACTGAAGCTCTTGCAACATTCTTTCAACTGAAAATCCGAACAAAACCCCTGCTTCCACAGAAGGATGCTAACCTTAACAATAAAAATCGTTTTACCAGCCAAAACTGAGCTTGGAAATAACAGAGAACCGCAATTCGGGACAAGCAAGTTACGACGAAGCCCTTAGCAAATCCAGCAATCAAAGGGAAGGAACTTTGTTTTATGGGAAAAAAGGAAGAAGTTGGGAAGTGTTGTTTTGAACAAAAATCTAATTGACACACACAGGTAGGCGCCAGATTCTCCCCATTCTCCCCATTTTGTTGTAGCTGCTCCTTGGTTTCCTTCAAATCTGCATGGCACCCACCATAGCTCTGTGTCACCCCCAGTGTCATCTCCAAGGGCACCGCTGCCCAAAGACTCCCCCCCCCCCACCATGTACAGGCCAACAGCTTGACAGTGTCCACTCCTATTTAGGAGTGAGCCAGAAGACCAGTGGTCAGCTATGAGTGCTACCTCTACAGTGGTGGGGAGCCTTTGTCCAGCCCAAAGAGGGGCTAAGTTGGGCTCTAGCTCCAAAGGCTTTCCCAGCAGCCAGGCCGCCAAGTAACTATCACCGAGCGGAGCCTGAGTTCCACCTAGTGCACGGGTTTTGTGGAGCTGCAGTGAATCCCTGCTGGACCATGCTGAGAGGCTCTCTGGTCACCAAGCCCTAAGGACAGATGATGCTCCTAAGGGAGTGCTGGGCCCTGTGTTCTTGCCCAGATCTGCTACTATGGTTCTAGCATCAGACAGAATGCCTTTTCTAGACTCCTTTTTTTCTTGCTAGCATTTTTTCTATTTATCTAATAAATATCTCATTAACATTAACCTTTGAATGGGAAAATTATCCTAAAGAGAAGCAGTTTGAGCACAAAAATTTACACATAAGTCAATCGAACAAAATAGAGATTCCAGAACTAAATCCACACTTTTCTGGTCAATTGATCTGTGACAAAGGAGGCAAGAATATACAGTGTAAAAAGTTCTCTTCAACAAATGGTGCTGGGAAAACTGGACATGAGAAAGAATGAAAGTGGACCACATTATGGCACCATACACAACAAACTCACACTGTGTTCAAGACCTAAATGTGAGACCCAAAACCATAAAATTCCAAAAAGAGAGCACAGACAGTAATGTCTCCAACATCAGCCATAACAACATCTTTCTAGATATGTCTCCTGAGGCAAGGGAAACAAAAGCAAAATTAAACTACTGGGTTTACATGAAAATAAAAAGCTTTCACACAGCAGAGGAAACCATCAGCAAAACAAAAAGGCAACCTAGGGAATGGGAGAAGATATTTGCAAATGACATATCCACTAAGGGATTAATACCCAAAACACAAAGAATTCATACAACTCAACACACAAAAATCCAAATAATCCAATTAAAAATGGGCAAAGGGTCTAAATTGACATTTTCCCAAAGAAGACGGACACATGAAAAGTTCCTCAACATTATTGATCATCAGGGAATCCAAATTAAAACCACAATGAGATATTACTATGTATCTATCAGAATGGCTAAAATAAAAAACACAAGAAATAATGAGTTGGTGAGGATGTGGGGAAAAACAGAATACTCATGCACAGTTGGGAATGCAAACTAGTGCAGCCACTGTGGAGTTTCCTCAGAAAATTAGAAATAGAATGACCATATGATCCAGTAATTCCACTACTGGGTATTTACCCAAAGAACACTAATTTGAAAAGATATATGCACCCCTATGTTTATAGCAGGATTATTTACGATAGCCCAAGTGTCCATCAATAGATGAATGGACAAAGAAGATCTGAGATACATACACACACACACAAAATGGAAGACTACTCGGCCATTAAAAAAAAAAATCTTACCATTTGCAACAGCAACTGTATTTGTTGCTGTATTTTCCTCCTCTGCTTCCTGCCACTATCCACTAACTTGTAGTCAAGCGTGGTATGTTCTGTTTACAGACGGACAGTCATGATAAACCCCTCAAGCTCTGATGATCTCTCTATCCCCTCGTCCCTCTGGCTGCAGCTCCCATACTCGCCCCTACTCTGGCTTTGTGGCAACATGTTAGTACCTCCAGAAATTGCAAGTAGATAGACACAGATATCCTTCCCTGTTTGCACTCTGCATGCCCCAGTATTGTTCAATAGGTTAACCTTCTTCTAAAAATAACCAGATTTGTTTTCTGCTGCTTATAGCTTAGACTAATCATTTGACTTTAATATCTATTTCTACCATCTCAAAATCCAGCTGACATAAGACTTCCTTCATAAGATCCACTTCCAAAGACTTTTATCTGCCTGAACCTCATATGGCTTCCCCCTCCCCACTTCCTACTGCAAAAAAAGGTAAGAACATAGAAATAGATAAGCCAGTAGCCACTCTGGATATTTCAAACCTTGGAGACTATTAATCAGGCATGAATCTCATAAAAATATTTACTGTTAGAACTAATATGGATGTTATAACGAACTATTATTAGTGGCAAAGGCTGCAAACCTGTGACACAGTCACTCCTTCTCATACCTTCATCTCAGGAGCAGATGAAGGATCAAATCAAAGGCAACAGAAGAAAAAGATCAACAATAGCACATATTTAATAAGTCCTTTAAAGACATTTCAACCCTTCCCCTGCAGAAAAAGCAGATCCTGTGTTATTCCTCTTTTAGAGGCAAAGTAGAGGATAAGAGACTCCTGCTTCCACTGTGTTGCTCCCATGATGTGAGGGTATTCGGAAACCCAGACAAACGGTCTAGCTGAGGTAGAAAGTTGGGAATGAACCAAGGCCTAAGGGACAGATGAGGCCTTCTCTCAGGGCCTTACCGTAAGTCTAGATCTCATGCACTTAAGCCATAGGAAAGGGAAAATTCTCCCATAGAAGGAAGAGGAGAATTCATAGATAAACTCCCGAGTCCTAGCATTGGAAAAGGTTACCTTCCCACCATCATAATCCAGAGCAACTCCAATCTGCCTTGGACAGTAGGACAGAATCTGGAAGGGCTCAGGGCTAGTGCCTGTATACACGCCAGCTGAAGACAGCTGCAGGGTCCAGAATCCTTCCTCGGGGCTGACGTTGAGAAATCCTCTTCTCACTACTGACTCTCTTGCCACTCCCACCAGGCAGAATGTTGGCCATATTTCATTTTATTGTGGCCACTCCTCCTCCAACTCTTCACTCTCGTTTCTATATCCAGTGGAACTGTAACCATCGGTAGCGCCCATTAATCCACCAAGACTGCTAGTGCCAAACACGCCCCTGGCTGCACCCCAGTACTTCGTTGCTTCTTCTCCTCTGAGTCCCACCATATCCTCCACTTTCACTTCCTGGTACACTTTGCCCATGTGAAGGCCTTACTGCCCAGCACCCCAGGCTCAGGGTCAAATCTCGGACCATGCTGGTATTTGTTCATCCACAAACCAGTGGGTATCATGCTCTTCCCATTCGGAGACACTGAGTGGAAACCACCAGCTGTCTACGAATTCAGGATGATCCCCACTGTGGGGGCAAGGGGATAAAGGTATGGCATCGTAAGATATCAAGGGAGATTTTTCCCTTAGGTTCTGGGGCCTTCTGACCATGATGGGAGATTCCTTTCGGGGACCAGGATACAGATTGCATTGGACCTAGTGCTCATACTATCCAGAGGGTGAAGAAAGGCCAGGGAGAGAATTCAAGAGCATAAGCATCACGATGAGACTCAGGAGGAAAGAAGAGAGGAGTTGTTATCATTATGGTAAAGAAACTTTGGGGAAAGTTTTGCGGTTTTGAACTCTGAGACCTCAGGATAAAGAATGTGGTTACATTAGCCACCGTAAAGACCTTCCTGTTTAAGGAACTGATCCATGAGGGATGCTGCGCAGGCAAGCTGTAATTCAGGGTAGCAGAGTTTACTCTAAGGTGAACATCAGCCACTGTCCCCTTCAGATACTCACTGGTCTTATACTCCAGATCCCTTTGCAATTTTCTAGAAAGGAAGAAGTAAAGGACAGTAAGCAGTCCTGACACATCTTCCAGCTCAGATTCTCTTACTGTCGGCCAACACTATTTGAAAAGGTGGCCGGGCATGATGAAAGCCCAAGCCACACAAAGAAGTCAATGCAGGAGACACACCAAGGTGCCTAATCCACTGCTGGACCTATCTGCTGCTCACACCCACTGCTTCCTTATGGAGCCTTCGAGCACATTCTCCGGGCTTTCACCACATCTTCAACTTCTAGTCCTAAATCACACCGCTTCTCTCCACTTGCAAAGACACTTCTTTGAGATTAATTCTCAAAGTAATAATCTTATTTAATTATCACAGTATTTTTTATTCTTTTATTTTTAAGTATGATTAAAGACACATAACATAAAATTTACTCTTTAGATGTTAGGCACACGGTTCAGTAGGGTGATGTATATCTACATTGTTGTACAACCAATTTTCAGAATGGTTTTATCCTGAAAAACTGAAAGTCTGTAATCATGAAACCACAACCCCTCATTTCACCTCCTTCTAACCACTGGCTACCACCCTTCTACTTTCTTTTCCTATGGAATTAGTTGTTTTAGATCATTCCTCTAAGCAGAATCATACCGTATTTGGCATTTTGTGACAGTCCTCTTTAAGTCAGCACAATGTCTCTAATGTTTAACCATGTATCTGTATTACCCAGAGCTTCCCAATATTTTACCTCACTTCTAGACACAAAATACCTTTTCATCAGCTCTGGGACCTACTTGGATTCTACCTTAGTCCAGGTAACATCCTTAGACTGCTGTGTGGACAGACTCCCTGGTTTGGACTGATTGACTCTCCCTCCCCAATGTCCCTGTGACTGTCCTCCATAGAAGCAGGTAGCCATGAGAACCCAAGGCCAGAGCCAAACCCTAAGGGAACATTACAGAGAAAGAAAGGGAGTTTTCTAGGCCCAGAGCCTGCCCTTCACCCATTGCTTTAACATTGAATCCTCTGATTCCTTTCTCTAAAGAATAAAGTTTATCTGCAAACTCTTCTGCCTGCTTTTTGATCGCAGCACTGATAGGCCAGAACTTCTTCGGGGGCACCTGGAAAAAATAGAGGCACAGAGGAGCTCCTGAAAGAAGAGCAGGATTGCGCACATCAGCACACACACGTACACACACACACACACACACCAACAAGGCACACAGGGTGGGGAGCAAGATGCACGTCCAGGCATCCAACTCCACATAAGAACTGAAGAGTACAATACACACAATACTGAATAAAGGGTGGTGATCCGAGTGCTCTCTACCCAACAATATGTCAATTACATGTGGTGTTAAGAAAGAAAGTCATTGGGGCGCCTGGGTGGCTCAGTGGGTTAAGCCGCTGCTTTCAGCTCAGGTCATGATCTCAGGGTTCTGGGATCGAGTCCCGCATGGGGCTCTCTGCACAGCAGGGAGCCTGCTTCCCTCTCTCTCTCTCTGCCTGCCTCTGTCTACTGTGATATCTCTCTGTCAAATAAATAAATGGAATCTTTAAAAAAAAAAAAAAGAAAGAAAGAAAGTCATTTTCCACCTTGGAAGTTCACTGAAACATGCTACTAATAGTTCAACTTCTCAAGAAATTACCTGAGGATATACATAATAAATTAAAATATAACTTTAAATTTTAATTTTAAAAAAGCCTTTAAATTTGTCAGATTTTAAACCAAAGACTATAAGGGATGAAGAGGGAAACTATAATATACCTAAAGGATCTATCCAACAAGATCTAACAATTGTAAATATGCTCTAGCTTGGGAGCAGCCAATTATATAAACCACTTAATAGCAAAATTAAAGAAACACCTTGATAATAATACAATTATAGTAGGAGATTTTAACAACCCAGTCACAACAATGGACAGATCAACTAAGCTGAATATCAACAAGAAAAAAAGGACTTTGAATGACACACTGGACCTGATGGACATCACAGATATATTCAGAACATTCCATTCCATTCCATAGCAATGGAATATACATTCCTCTCAAGTGCACATGGAACATATTCCAGAATAGATCACATACTGGGTAGCAAATCTGGTCTCTACTGGTACCAAAATATTGGAATTATTCCCCACATATTCTCAGACGACAGTGAGTTCAAACTTGAACTCAATCACAAAAGGTAATTTGGAAGGAACTCAAACACCTGCTTGTTCCCTCAAACACTTTAGAGCACCCTGCTAAAGAATGATTGGGTCAACCAGGAAATTACAGAATAATTTTTTAAAATTCATGCAAACACATGAAAATGAAAACACAACTGTTCAGAACCTTTGGGATGCAGCAAAGGTGGTCCTAAAAGGCAATATATAACAATACAAGCATTTCTCAAGAAACAGAAAAAGTCTCAAATGCACAACCCAGCCTTACACCTAAGGAGATGGAGAAAGAACAGGAAATAAAGCTCAAACCCAGCAGGAGAAGAGAAATAATAAAGATTAAAGCAGAAATCAATGGAATAGAAACCAGAAGAACAGTAGGATAGATCAAAGAAAACTAGAAGCTGGTTCCTTGAAAGAATTAATAAGATCAATATAAGATCGATTACACAGACTTAACAAAAAACAAAGAAAAGGGCGCCTGGGTGGCTCATTGGGTTAAAGCCTCTGCCTTCGGCTCAGGTCGTGATTCCAGGGTCCTGGGATCGAGCCCCGCATCGGGCTCTCTGCTCAGCAGGGAGCCTGCTTCCCTTCCTCTCTCTCTGCCTGCCTCTCTGCCTAGTTGTGATCTCTGTCTGTCAAATAAATAAATAAATAATCTTTAAAAAAAAATAAGTTAAAAAATTAATAAATAAATAAATAAACAAAGAAAAGACCCAAATAAATAAAATCATGAATGAAAGAGGAGAGATAACAACCAACACAAAGGAAATACAAACAATTTTAAGAACATATTATGAGCAACTATATGCCAACAAATTAGACAATCTGGAAGAAATGGATGCATTCTTAGGAACTTACAAACTACCAAACTGAACCAGGAAGAAACAGAAAATCTGAACAGACCCATAACCAGCAAGGAAATTGAAGCAGTAATCAAAAACCTCCCAAAAAATAAGAGTCCAGGACCAGATGGCTTCCGAGAGGAATTCTACCAAACATTTAAAGAAGAAATGATACCTGTTCTACTGAAGCTGTTTCAAAAATAGAAATGGAAGGAAAACTTCCAAATTCCTTCTCTGAGGCCAGCTTTACCTTGATCCCAAAGCCAGACAAAGACCCCATTAAAAAGGAGAATTATGGACGTTTGGACCAATATCCCTGATGAACATGGATGTGAAAATACTCAACAAGATACTAACCAATACGATCCAACAGTACATTAAAAGGATTATTCAGCATAGCCAAGTGGGATTTATTCCTGGGCTGCAAGGTGGTTCAACATTTGCAAATCAATCACCCTGATACATCACATTAAAGAAAAGACAAGAGCCATACAACCCTCTGAATTCATGCAGAAAAAGCATTGACAAAATATAGCATCATTTCCTGATTAAAACTCTCCACAGTGTAGGGATAGAGGAAATATATCTCAACATCATAAATAGCCATTTACAAAAAGCCCACAGTGATTAACATTCTCAATGGGGGAAAACAGAGCTTTTCTCCTAAGGTCAGAAACACAGCAAGGATGTCCACTATCACCATTGTTATTCAGCATAGTACTAGAAGTCCTAGCCTCAGCAGTCAGACAACAAAAAGAAATAATAGGTACCTGAATTAGCAAAGAAGTCAAACTTTCACTCTTCACAGATGACATAAGACTTTATGTGGAAAATCCAAAAGACTCCACCCCAAAATTGCTGGATCTCATACAGGAATTCAGCCGTGTGGCAGTATATAAAATGAATGCACTGAAGCCACTTGCATTTCTATGCACTAACAATGAGGCAGAAGAGAGAGAAATTAAGGAATCGATCCCATTTACAATTGCACTAAAAACCACAAGATGACTAGGAATAAATCTAAACAAAGAGGTAAAGGGTCTGCATTCTGAAAACTACAGAACACTCATGAAAAGAATTGAGGTAGACACAAAGAAATGGAAAAAGATTCCATGCTCATGGATTAGAAGAATAAACATTGTTAAAATGTCTATGCTACCCTAGAGCAATCCACACATTCAATGTAATCCTTATCACAATACCATCAACATTTTTCTCAAAGCTGGAACAAATAATCCTAAAAATTGTACGGAACCAGAAAAAAAAAACAAATAGCCAAAGGAATGTTGAAAAAAAAAAAAAAAAGCTGATGGCATCACAATGCCAAAATTCAAACTATATTACAAAACTGTAATCATCAAGACAATATGGTAGTGACACAAAAACAGACACATAGATCAATGGAACAGACTAGAGAACCCAGAAATGGACACTCAGCTCTATGGTCAACTAATCTTTGGCAAACCAGGAAAGAATATCCAATGGAAAAAAAGACAGTTTCTTCAACAAATGGTGCTGGGAAAATTATATAGAGGAATGAAAGTGGACCATTCATTTATACCATACACAAAGATAATCTCAAAATGTATGACAGACCTCAGTGTGAGACAGGAATCCATCAAAATCCTAGAGGAGAACACAGGCAGCAACCTCTCTGACTTCAGTCACAGCATCTTCTTGCTAGACATGTCTCCAAAAACAAGAGAAGCAAAGACAAAAATAAACTATTGGGACTTCCTCAAGATAAAATGCTTCTACACAGCAAAAGAAATAGTCAACAAAACTAAAGGCAGCATATGGAATGGGAGAAGATATTTGCAAATGACATATCAGATAAAGGGCTAGTATCCAAGATCTGTAAATAACTTCTCAAACTCAACACCCAAAAACAAAGAATCCAGTCAAGAAAGGGGCAAGAGGGGGCACCTGGGTGGCTCAGTGGGTTAAGCCTCTCTGGCTTCAGCTCAGGTCGTGATCCCAGGATCCTGGGATCAAGCCCCGCATCAGGCTCTCTGCTCAGTGGGGAGCCTGCTTCCCTTCCTCTCTCTGCCTGCCTCTCTGCCTACTTGTGATCTCCGTCTGTCAAATAAATAAATAAAATCTTTTTTAAAATGGGGGGGGAGGGCAAGAGATATGAACAGACATTTCTCCAAAGAAGACATATAAATGCCAACAGACACATGAGAAAAATGTTCCACATCACTTGGCATGGGGGAAATACAAATCAAAACCACCATGAAATACCACCTCACACCAGTCAGAATGGCTAAAATTGACAAGAGGAAAAACAAATGTTGGCGAGGATGCAGATAAAGGGGAACCCTCTTACACTGTTGGTCAGAATGCAAGCTGGTGCAGCCACCCTGGAAAACAGTACGGAGGTTCTTCAAGACATTAAAAATAGAGCTGCCCTATGACCCAAGCGATTGTGCTACTAGGTATTTATCCCAAAGATACAAATGTAGTGATCTGAAGGGGCACTCCAATGTTTATCCCAGTATCCACAATAGCCAAACTATGAAAAGAACTGAGATGTCCACCCACAAATGATGGATAAAGATGTGGTCCATACATACAATGGAATATTACTCAGCCATCACAGGATGAAATCTTGCCATTTACATCAACATGGATAGAACTGAAGGGTATTATGTTGAGCAAAATAAGTCAATCAGAGAAAGATAATTATCATATGGATTCACTCATATGTAGAATTTAAGAAACAAAACAGATAATCATAGGATAAGGGAGGGATAAATAAAGTAAGATGAAATCAGAGAGGGAGACAAACCATAAGAACTGTAGGAAACAAACTAAGGGTTGCTGGAGGGGAGGTTGGGGGAAGGGGGTAACTGGGTGATGGGTATTAAGGATGGCATGTGATGTGATGAGCACAGGGTATTTTTTTCTAGGATTTATTTATTTATTTATTTATTTGACAGAGAGAAAGCATAAGCAGGGTGAGTAGCAGGAAGAAAGGGAGGGAGTAGCAGGCTCCCCACTGGGCAGGGATCCTGACGTGGAGCTGGGGATCCTAGGGTAATGACCTGAGCCGCAGGCAGACGCTTAACCAACTGAGCCACCCAGGTGCCCCAACACTGGGTACTTTAGGCAGGTAATGAATTACTGAACTCTATATCTAAAACTAATGATACACTATATGTTAACTAATTGAATTTAAGTAAAGTAAGTTAAAAAAAGAAATCAAAAATAAAAATAAAAAGCTTTAAATCATATAGATATACTTCTGTATACATTTGTATAATATATATATATGTATAGCTGAGCTTTAAATTTAGCTGAGCAGAGATACCTAAGCTAAATACAAAATGAAAGAAATATGAAGTCTTAATCTTATTATCAGAAAGGACTAAATTTAAGGCAGAAAGATATTAAATAAGACAACGGAAAGTATTTATGCTACTGAGAGTATTATAATCCACAATTGAAATACAACTTCCATTAAACATCCCACAGGGGGAAAAAGCATCAAAGTATAGAAAAGCTAAACTATCAGAATAAAAAATGGGTGAGAACTGATTGCTAGTAGGAATCTTGGGCTGACCTTAGTCCATGACATCTCAAGAAGTCAAAAAAATATGTATCAATACAAAACACCTTAATAACAAAATTACTAAGGGAAACCTCATGGAGATATATCAAATCCTATTCCAAGGACATTTGAGTGTTTGGAACAGTCACAAGAATTTACGACATGTAAACACAGAATAGCTTGATAAAGGGCAAAAGGTAGAAAGACCAACCACCCCGTCTGATCACAGTATTTAAAACTATGAATGACAAACTATTAGGGAAAAACAAATCTAGCACCACTGACAAATATTCTCTTTCTTACACAAATTTTATGCTAAAAAGCAAACCAAAGTCAATTTCAAAATACCTCGAAAACAACAGTCGCGAAAGTACTGTACACTGGAAATTATGGTATTAATCAAAAGCAGAGCTCATAGAAAAAAAAAGCAAAACATTAAATTTAGGGGAAAAAAGGTAAATAGAGGAGACAAAAACAGAAATACACCAAATAAATGAAAAATATTCAGATATAAAAAGGAAATTAAATTTAAGAACATGATTTTGACCAACTATGCAAATGCTTTTGAAAATGTAATAAAAAATGATGATTTTCCAGAATACATAAATACTAAACTTTCCAATTAAAAATAGAGTGGGGGAAAAAAAAAAAAGAGGGCTTGCCTGGGTGGCTCAGTTAGATAAGCATCCGACACTGGTTTCAGCTCAGGTCCTGAGCTCATGGTGTTGAGATCAATCCCCCTATTGGCTCTGAGCTCAGCAGAAAGTCTGCTTGAGACCCTCTCCTGCCCTCTTCCCCTCCCCCCGCTTGTTCTCTCTCTCTCTTAAGGATAAAAAAAAAAAAGAGTGGATTTTTTTGAAAATAAAACTTTATGTTTCTTATAAAGAGACATATAAAAAATAATATTCCTGGAGATTCACAGACCTGTACCCCTGGGGAAAAAAAATATATATATGTTTATAAAAAATAAAATTATAAATTTAAAAAAAAATAATATTCCTAGGTATCTTATGGTTATTGGTGCAATTTTAAATTGATAGGGTCCTTGATTTCTCTTTCTGCTGCTTCTTTACTGGTGTATATAAATGTAATAGATTTCTCTAGCTTGATTTTGTATCCTGCAATGTTACTGAGTCACTATATTATACTCCTGAAACTAATACTACACTGTAAGTTAACTAACGCAAATTCAGATAAAAACTATAAAACAAGCAGGCAGAAAAAGATTCAAGTGTTCGTAGTTAGTAGAGAAGCATATGGGAAAGGATGTATGCTTCATGACTTGAAACTACACTGTGTGTAATGCATCTTTCAAATAACATCTTTTTCATGATTATATTAAAAATAATAATAAAGTAAATAAAAATAACACATAAAGACTGAGAGTTAACAGGATAGAGCTACCGTCCTAACACAAGTTACACGACAGTGAACTTTATAGAAATCCCAGTCATTCCATGGAATGCCTTTCGGCTTACTCGAGTCCAAGAACCTCTCTTGGAACAATCTTCTTTCCAGCCCTCGTCAGGTTTTAGTAATTTTGGAAAAAGAAAACAAAGAGCCACTTAAGTAGTTAAAAAAAAAAAGTCAGGCAGCACTTACCCTTACCTGCCCACTGTGTCATTGGGGTCCTGGGAAGGAAGAGAAAACAGTGTCATGGACAGAAGGATCCAGGAGCTGCCACCATTCCCTGCTGTGGACGCATCGGGGCTGGGTACGCAGCAAAACCAGGCCGCGATCTACCCGGGCCTGCGCTGCTCCACAGAGGGCATCTGTCTCTCTGCACACGTGCTTCCCCCTCCCCTCCTCCTTCTGAGTCCCAGACTACTCCATGCAGGCAAACTTCCCTGCTCCATTCAGAGTCCCTTCAGGGTCTCAGCCTGGGCTAGAAGTCCTACGCTCGGCTGGCCCCATCCGACTGATCCCATCCTCCCTGTAATGTCCGCCCCCGGAAACCTGGCTCCCTGAAGTCTGTGTGTTCTTCCTGTCTTCTGCACAGCCTGCACCCACCTTGTCATCACCAACTCATTCATCTAATTCTCACCAAAGCACCTCACCATGGTTAGCTCCTCCTTTCTGCTAATCCAAATCTTTGCTTTTTCAAGGGCAGCGTTAAGCACCTCTTCTTCCATGAAGCCTTCCCTCACTACATCCTGGTCCTTTCCAGAATTCCTGTGGCCTCCAGTCGGATCACAAGACTTAACATTTGATTATTTGTTGTAATTACACGTGTGCACATTTTACTACCTCATTGTACAGACTGCATATTCCTACCCCCTGCCCACTGCAATCTGGGACCTAAATCCTACTGGTTGGCTGACTAAGGCTTATCAGTGACTTCAGTAAATGAGAATAAAACTTTTCTCTCTCTCTTTTTTAAAAAGATTGTATTTGTCAGAGAGAGAGAACAAGCAGGGAGAACCGGAGGCAGAGGGAGAAGCAGGCTCCCCACTGAGCAGAGGGTCTGACGCGGAGCTCGGTCCCAGGACCCTGGGATCATGACCTGAGCCGAAGGCAGAGGCTCAACCCACTGAGCCCCCCAGGCGCCCCACAACTTCCCTCTCTTGACTCCTGGTCCCAGTCTCATGCTGACGGGGGCCCGCACTGCAGCTTAGGGCAAGACGACCCGCACGGAGCTGAGTTGGTTCCTCACCTGCAGAAGCTCAGCTGCCCGCTGCTGAGGCTTTTCTTCCGACTCAGAAATCGGGGCTCCAAGTCGGAGCACTTGCACAGAGCCCTTGCTGACCTGGCCGCTCCTGCCTTCAGCCCGCTCTTGCTCAATCCCCTCCAGCGGCTCCAGCAGGCCCTGCTCTCTCTCTCTCTGTCTCAAGAACTACTGCGCCCGTTCAAACACTGACACAGTGTCCTGCTGTGGCTCTGCAACTTCGTCTGCAGGAAAAGCAGAAAGAGAAAGGGGCTTCTCCTGAGAGGCTCGTGTGTGAGATCTTCTGGGGGGCAGTGATCCCTGGGTCATCCTCCTCCCCACTCCCCGATGCCCGCCCCCCACTCTGCCACGCACAGGTGTCACAGAGACCTTGCTCACCAGCAGGGCCTCAAGCTCATCTCCTCCCGTAGACTGAAATTCCTCACTCCTATCCCTGTCTCCCTTCAGAATCTTCAGATGCTTTAAAATTTTACCCTGTGGAATTAACACGGATATGATCAAGGTGAACAGGAAAATGCCCTCCTAATAAAAGAGAGATTCAAAGTAATTCCAGAGTAAAACCAGACACGCTTGACTCTGGTAGCATAGTAACAGTCACGCGTAATAGTCCGTTCTACTTAACAAAGAAGAAACAAAGCGAATGCTAAGCTAGTTAGAACGATTTCTTGGGCTTGAGATACAAGTTTATTATCATTGATAATATGGTGTGGTTCTTACTTATAGTCTCCATCAAAATTATAGACAATTTACATTTTAATGAATTAATAACCTAGAAATAAAAGAGAAGCTCAAAACTGAAAGTGAAGGAAAGCATATATAATAACTCCAAATTGAGAGAAATGACTCCGTTGGTTTTAAGAATCCTGTCAGTCAAGGAGAAAAGGGAAACAATTAATTGCTTAATTCATCGTTAGCAGACAGAAGGAAACATACTAGCACCTCAGAGGAAATAATATCTTCCCTGAGATTAAGCTCCGAATGAAATCCGTACAGGACAAAATGCCGTCAGGACTATTTCGACAGCCATGTGCTAGAGCACACACCGTCTGAAGCTGACGTCAGGGCTGTCGAGAGTGCTGGTGTCCTGTGCGGCTAGTGGAGGCCTGTTCCAAATGCCTCAGAAGACAGACAATCAGGGCAACAGGACAGACTGACTATTATAGAAAGATATGGGAACAAACCAGTTCTACTACCAAACTTCAAAGGGCAATGCTTTACCAAGAACTTTCCCCTGACACTTGTTAGGACAGCTACTTTCTAAAAAAACAGAAGATAACAAGTCTTGAGGACAATGTGAAGAAAAGGGAGCCCTGCTGCATTCCTGGTGGACATGTTGCCTAATGTGGCCATCATGGAAAACACTGTGGATGCACCTTAAATAGTTAAACGCAGAACTACCAAATGATCCAGCAATCCTGCTTCTAAATGTTTATCCAAAGAAATTGAACTCAGGATCTCAAAATGATGCCTGTACTCCTGTGTTCATTGCAGCATTATCCAACTGTCCATCAACAGATGAATGGATAAAGAAAATGTGGTATTTGCAAACAATGGAACATTCCTCAGCCTCACAAAAGAAGGAAATGCTGGAGGACATCATGCTAGGCGAAATAAGCCAGACACCAAAAGACAAATACTGTGTAATCGTACTTGTAAGTGGAATCTAAAATAGTCAAACTCAGAAGCCAAGAGGGGAATGGCGGTTGCCAGGGGCTAGAGGGGAGGGAAACAGGGACCCGGCGGTCAGCAGATTCATAGTTTCAGTTCTGCAAGACAAACAAGTTCTGGAGATACTCTCTACGGCATAGTACTTACAGCTAATAATACAGTATTGTATACTTAAAATTTGCTAAGAGGATTAATCTTACCTTATATTAAATATTCTTACTATGCACACACACACACACACACACACACACACACAATGGTAATACAGAGGGTGGGAAGAAACTCCGGGAGGCCAGGGATAGGTGTCTGGCTTGATGACAGTGACGGTTTCACAGGTGTATACTGATCTCCAGACTCAGTGAAATGTCTACAAGAAATATGCACAGGTTTTCACGTGTCAATCATACTTCAATATAATATTATCCAAAAAAAAAAATAATAATTTGGATCTTGCCCTGAAGGCACCATAGTAGAACTTTTTTGGCCATGAGAATGAAGTTAGAGCCCAGCAGACTTCTTACCCGATAAGGCTGCGCAGCCTTCTTCAAGAGAACAGCAGTATGAGGCCTGTGCTCCCGGGCCTCCTGGCCCATCACACACAGTATTTGCTGGTCACCCTTGCAGTAATAATGGAGCTTCTCCAAATGTAGCACACATAGCTTCTCTGCATTTTGCTCAAGTGGTCTGTCCTCTCCGGGTGGTCTCTCGCCATCTATCTTCATCCTCCAGATGTTTTCCACTAGGCTGGCCATCTGCCACATGTGGCGAATATTCTTTCTCTTAAAGATGGCCTTGCAGAGAGAACAATGCCATGGCTGCCTGGGAGATTCCCATACCCGGATGATGCCGTGAAAGCAGACATGAGCAGTGAAAACAGAGGACATGACCACAGTCAGTGGCTACAGGGTCTCTCAAGAGAGACCTCACCCTCCAGCTCTCTCATAGGGGAGGCGGCAGCCATGACAGCAGTGCCCAGAGCCTTCACAGAGCTCCTTCTCCAGGCGAGCAATCGCTTTCTAAGAAGACATGAAAGACAAAAGAAATCGTGAATTTAACCAACATCAAGATAGAAACTGTGAGAAAAGTTTTTGTGGTTAGTCTGTTCCCACATGTATTTAAGTGGGGTATTCTAGAAGACTGTGGGAAAGCCAATCCCCGGTGAAGTCTAAGGAATTTGCTTCACTTTTAGTAGATAAGCTCAGTAAAAAATATTTGCTGTAGGGGTGCCTGGGTGGCTCAGTGGGTTAAAAGCCTCTGCCTTGGGCTCAGGTCATGATCCCAGGGTCCTGGGATTGAGCCCCACATCTGGCTCTCTGCTCCATGGAGAGCCTGCTTTCTCCTCTCTCTCTGCCTGCCTCTCTGCCTACTTGTGATCTCTGTCTGTCAAATAAATAAATAAAATCTTAAAAAAAAATTTGCTATAAATAATTCAGTAGTAGAGAATAAGAATTATAAAAATGTAGGGCTGTATCTCAAAACTCATTGAGAACATGAAAGTTAGATGACTAGAAAGCACTAGGTCTGTTATTCATATCCGGCCTAGAAAATCTCATCATCATGGTTTAAACTAATGGTTTTCAACCATGTTTTGAAACATAAGAAATGTATTCACATCCCAATTTAAAATACTTGCATATGCGTGCGCGCGCGCGCACACACACACACACACACACACACACAAATGTAAATTTTGGTAAATACACTTATTCTTTTTTTTTTAAGGTTTTATTTATTTGACAGAGATCACAAGTAGGCAGAGAGGCAGGCAGAGAGAGAGAAGGAAGCAGGCTCCCTGCCGAGCAGAGAGCCCGATGTGGGGCTCGATCTCAGGACCCTGGGATCCTGACCTGAGCCGAAGGCAGAGACTTAACCCATTGAGCCACCCAGGTGCCCATACTTATTCTTTATTACATATAATACACTCTGATTTCTTATTACAATCATTTTTTCATGTTTTGATATGTTTTACTGGAGCAAAATCTCAACAAAAGGTTTCTTTTACTTACAGAATTTATGTAGAGACTGTCCAAACCACTTGGATCCAAGTGAGAATAGCCACTAAACCTCTTTACATATTTAATTTTTGCTAGCATACCAAAAAAGTTTCCCAATATTGTAAATTACAAACCCATCCCTTAATTAACTATAAAAACAGCTTTAAAAACACACAATTTAGACTGGTTTAATCTTGAAAGGTAACCCAATAAGACTAAAAACTAAACATTCCAGGTCCTGTACCAAATAGTAAAATATTCAAAGGTCTTCAGGATGCTTTGACTGATTTGCATCAATAAGAGAACCTGTTTTTGATGTGGTAAAAGAAATGTGTTCACCTCCAGTTCCAACTCCCAGCTGCTGTCAGCCAACCCTGTCACTCTTCCATCAAGCTCCTGTGTACATCAGCCTCCTTCTGATCGTGACCTCCTCCTTGCTGCTGCTAAACCTAGAAGTATTTTCAGTACCTTGGAGACAGTCTTTGAGATGCTAGTCCACTGTCTTTCCAGGGCCAGCCTCTGAAGTAAATTCCTTTCTCGACTCACCACCACTCAGGTTTCTGCCTTTTATCCGTGGTGAGCAGCTGGGAACCCCAGAGCCAGGTGCTCCTGGAGCCCATACAACTTCAACTGCTGTGGTCTCGAGGAAGCTTTCCCCGACTCCTGCACACAGCCCTCACCACAGCACTCTTGGAGCCACTTCTGCAGAGCAGGTCTTGTTCATGTTCCTTGATATGTGGTCTTATACACACTGCCTGAAGGAATACAATGTTTGAAAGGGGATTCTGAAAGTTACTGGTCCTGGAAGATTTTAAGCATCCATTGGACAGTTTCATGGTGAGATATTCTTTAAAATGTTCACGTATGGGGCCGCCTGGGTGGCTCAATCAGTTGGGCGTCTGACTCTTGATTTTGTCTCAGGTCATGATCTCAGGGTTGTGAGACTGAGCCCAAGTCAGGCTCCATGCTCAGCAGACAGTCTGCTAGAGATTCTCTCCCTATCCCTTTGCCCCTCGCCCCTCTAAATAAAATAAAATAAAAACTCAAGTATAATGTCAAGTAAACTAGATGGCTTTTAAAGCCTTTTCTGGTGCCCTGACTGTAGGATTCTGACTACTGTACGTTCAAGTTTTCAGTGTCATCCAGCTGAAACTCAAACTCCAGAAACTCGTGTCCAAACTTGTCTTTTTGCCCTTTGTAGTAGCACAGGTAGAAATCACTGGTCATGGCCATTTTTGATCCTGCAGAGCCTACCGAAGGCCCAGCCAATATGCCATAAGCTGCCTTATGACAGTCAACTTTTAAATGCTGGTTATAACCCACAAAATTGATGTCATAATACAAGATATTACAACAAACACTTGGAAAAACCCTGATTTGAACTATAACAACTTTATCACTAACCCTGAACTCTACCCAGAAATGCAACTCTAGGGAGCTACGAAGGCCTCCTCTATGACCACCTGAATGTACTGAAGAAGATGTACCATATGAGCACTAACCGAAAGACAGCTGGAGTAACTATGTTAGTATCAGATAAACTAGACTTCAAAACAAGATACACTACAAGAAATAAAGACGATTATCACATTACGACAAAGTTGTCAATTTTCTAAGACCCTTGTCAAATACACGTGTCCCAGAGCTGCAAAACACAGAGATCAAAAAACTCCATAGAACTGATGTAAAGAGAACAGGTAAACCCACAAAGAAGCTGGACACTTCAACCGCTCACAAATTGAAAAAAGGGGCACTTGGGTGGCTCAGTTGTTAGGCATCTGCCTTTGTCTCAGGTCGTGATCCCAGGGTCCTGGGATCAAGCCCCACATCGAGCTCCCTGCTCAGCAGGATCTGCTTCTCCCTCTTCCACTCCCCCTGTTTGTGTTCTCTCTCACACTGTGTTTCTCTCTGTCAAATAAACAAATAAAAATCTTTAAAAATAAGACATTGAAAAAAAATGAGAAAAAAATTAGACAGACTGCCAGTAAGGATGAAGAGGACCTGAAAAACCCTGTCAGCGAACTTGACCTGGTGAGATTTACAACACATTCTTCCCAACAAAAGCAGAAGACACCTTCTTTTCAAGTGCAGACAGAATATTTGCACAAAGGGACCATATTGTTCGCCATAAAACAAACATTAACAAACATAAAAGAATTGAAATTGTATAAAGTATGTTCTTAGAACGTAATAGAATTAAACTAGAAATAGATAATTGAAAAATATTGGAAAATCTCCAAACATTTGGAAATTAAACAACAGACTTTTTTAAAAGATTTATTTATGTATTTGAGAGAGAGAGCACAAGCAGGGGGGCAGAAAGGGAGAGAGAATCTCAAGCAGACCCCACACTGAGCACTGAGGCCAACACGGGGACTCAATCTCAGGCCCCTGACATCATGACTTGAGCCAAAACCAAGTTGGACACTTAACCAGCTGTGCCACCAGGTGCCCTGAAACAACACATGTTTAAATAAGCCATGAGTTAACAAGAAAAACATGAGGACACAGCTTGTGATGAGCACAGGGTGTTATTCACAATTGATGAATCTTGAAAAAAAAAGCTAATGATGTACCATATAGTGGCTAACTGAACATAATTTTAAAAAAAGAGAAAAAGGAAGAAAAAAGAAAGGGGGGAAATAAATAGATATGTACATACATACTTACTAGTGGGGAAAAAAGAGAAAAATATGAGGGATATTAGAAAGAATTTCGAAATGAAGGTAAATAAAAATATAATATATGAACATTTGTGAAATGCAATCAAAACATGTTTATATGTGGGATGCCTGGGTGGCTCAGTCATTTAAGCTGCTTCTTTCGGCTCAGGTCATGATCCCAGGGTCCTGGGATTGAGTCTTGCATTGGGCTCCTTGCTCAGTGGGGAGCCTGCTTCTCTCTTTGCCTCTGCCTGCCACTCTGCCTGCTCGTGCTCTCTGTCTCTCTCTCTCTGACAAATAAATAAAATCTTTAAAAAAAAAGCATGTTTATATTAGACAAGGAATGTCCTCTAGTCAATTATTGAAGATTTCACTTGAGGAAATGGAAAAAAAGAAAAACAAGTAAAACCCAAAGCAAGTAAAAGGGGAAAATACAGATAAAAACTGAAATCCTAAAACAATCTTAAATTTTGTATGGAACATAGAAGTCCCCAAAACCAAAGCAATCCTGAAAAAGAAACCCAAAGCTGGCAGCATCACAATGTCTGACTTCAAGCTCTATTACAAACCAGTGATCATCAAGGCAGTGCGGTGCTAGCACAAAAACAGGCATATAAAATGACGTATCAGATAAAGGACTGGTATCCAAAATCTATTAAGAACTTCTCAAACCAAACAGCTGAAGAACAAACAGTCCAATCAAGAAATGGGCAGAAGACTTGACAGACATATCTGCAAAGAAGACATCCGAATGGCCAACAGACACATGAAAAATTGCTCCACATCACTCGGCATCAGAGAAATACAAATCAAAACCACAATGAGATCCCACCTCATGCCAGTCAGAATGGCTCAAAATAACAAGTCAGGAAACGACAGATGGTGGCAAGGATGTGGAGAAAGGGGAACTTTCCTAATGCACACATTGTGATTATAGTGAATAGTACTCCACTTTAGACTTAAAAAATTACTAAAAGTAGGTATTGATGTTTTCATCACAAAAAAGTGGTAAAGGTGGGTGTTAGCGCAGTATGATGTGATTAAGGTGTTAGCTAATGCAAAGCTGGTGATCATGTTGTAATACGTACATGTATTAAACCGACATGCTGTACAAGTTCAACTTACAGTGTTATGTGCCCACTGTACCTTGATAGAGCTGGGGGAAATGAGGAAATGCCAAAGATTCCACAAGAAGTAGACAGAGTAAAAAAAGAGTTTAGTAAAGGCTTCAGGATATAGAGTCAATATGGAAAATCAATTTTATTTCAATAAATACAAATAAATAAACAACTGGAAATTGAAATTTAAAAATAAAAATAGTACCATTTAAAGTAATAACATAAATCATGAAATACTAAGGTATAAATCTTAGAAGGTATGCGTAAGACCTCTATCCTATAAACTAAAAAGGTGATAAAAGAAATCAAAGAACAGCTCAATAAATGGTGGAGTATACTGTTAATTATGGAGCCAAGACTCAATATTCTTAGGGTGTCAGTTCTCCCCAAACTGACCTACTGATTAAACGAAATGCCTATCAAAATTCCAACAGGATTTTTTGTAAAAATTGAACAGCTGATTCTGAAATTTTTATGGAAAGGAAAAGACAGTATAATTGCCAAAACAATTTGGAAAAAGAACACTAGAGGACTCACACTATCTGCTTTCCAGACTCCCTCGAAGGGTATAGAATTTAAGGCAGCGTGCTGTTAGAGAAGGAACGTGCGTACAGAGCAACAGAACGGAAGAGAGTCTAGAAGCAGGCCCCCACACTGGTGTGATCTATCAGTGTTGGACAAAGGACTCAGTAGAAAAAGGGTAATTTTTTCAACAAATGATGCAGGATCGGGGCACCTGGGTGGCTCAGTGGGTTAAAGCCTCTGCCTTCAGCTCAGGTCGTGATCTCAGGGTCCTGGGATTGAGCCCTGCATCAGGCTCTCTGCTCAGCGGGGAGCCTACTCCCCGCCCCCTCTGCCTGCTTGCCATCTCTCTCTCTGTCAAATAAATAAATAAAATCTTTAAAAAAAAATGATGTGGGATCAACTGGATATTACATGCAAAAAATAAAAAATAAACCTCAACTCATCTCTCACATCAGGTACAAAAATTATTAAAAGAGGGATCACAGACCTCAAGGAAAACCTAAAATAACTAAACTCCTAGAAAAAAAACAGATTAGAGTCTTTGTATCTTTTGATTGGGCAAAGATACTTAGAAATGATGCCAAAACCACCATCCACACACTAAAAAATTGATAATTTGGACTTTATCAAATTTAACAACTTCTGCTCTTTTAAAGATTGAGATATTAAAAATTCAAGGCACAGATTATGAGAAAACATTTGCAAATCATTTATCTGATACAGGACTTTTAAAAAGATTTTATTTATTTATTTGAGAGAGAGTGGGTGAGAGAGAGCATGAGCAGTAGGGAGGGAGAGCAGCAGAGGCAGAGGGAGAGGCAGGCTCCCGACTGAGCAGAGATCCCAATGCGGGACTCGATACCAGGACCCTGAGCTCATGACTGAGCCAAAGGCAGACACTTAACCGGCTGAGCCACCCAAGCACCTGATTAAGGATTTTATCCAGAATATTTAATAGTCCAACAAAAATATGATTAACAATGTAAGAAAAAAAAATCACCGAAGAACACACACACACACACACACACACACACAAATGTATGTAACAGGTGACAAGATACCACATGAGAAGATGCTAAACATCACTGACTCTAGGAAAATATGAATGAGACACACTATACAATGAGGTATCACTACAGCTACCGAAAGGGCTAACATTAACAAACAAAAAACTTACAAAACCAACAGCTGATGAGGATTTAGAGCTACTGGAACTCTCACACACTGCAAACAGAATGTCAGTGAGGGGCTCCTGCAGGTCTCAGTCAGTCAAGGCTCTGCCTTCAGCTCAGGTCATGATCCCAGGGTCCTGGGACCGAGCCCCGCATCGGGCTCTCAGCTCAGCGAGGAACCTGCTTTTCCATCTTGCTTTGCCTGCTCCTCCCCCTGCTTGTGCTTTCTCTCCGACAAATAAATAAATAAAATCTTAAAAAATAAATAAATAAAAGAATGCAGAATGGTACCACCACCTGGAAAACAGTGTGGCAGTTCTTGTGAAGTCAGACACCACCGGAGCCAGCAATCCCAGTCCCAGGTACTGGTCCAGCAAGGGGAGTACATTCCTGCAAATGTTTCCAGCAAGTCTGTCCCCTCAGCCGAGGAGTGCATGAACAAACTGTGCTCTAGCCATACAATGAAATACCACAAGGCAATAGAAAAACTACTGATACCTTCAATAACACGAATGAATCTCAAATGCATTATGCCAAGAAAAATAGGCCAAACTCAAAATTTTACGATTCTAATTATACGAGAATCTCGCAGACATGAAAACAGTGGGAACGAAAACAGAACAACTCTTGCCCCAGGCTAGGATTATGTGGGAATTTGAGGGGAATGATAGATGGCTCTGCATCTTCATTGTGCAGGTCGTTATAGGACCATACATCTATCAAAACTCACGGTACTGCATGTGAATACATGTTCACTAAAAAGGGGGGAAGCTAACATACGACTCAGCACTACACTGTGCTCCCCGAGCACCAGCTACAAAACTCTGTCCCATTAATTTATCTGCCCACGTCTCAGTTCAGATTCTTAGAAAGGACAGTGTTGTCTTTATTTATTCCTATCCCTAGTCCCTAGTTGTTTGCAGAACTGCCCTGAATAACCTTGGAAAAGTACCCCAGAATCTTCAAGTTCCTCATTTGTAAGGGGATTAAAAAAGTCTTTCTCTTTGTGCCCAGTAACAACCTTTATCTACTGCTGTCCTCCCAACATCCCTGGGAGACACGTGTGATCTCCATTTATTACAAGAGGAAACCCAGTCAGACTGCAGAACTGTGAAAAGCCACAGGTCAGGAAAGGCAGAGGCCAGGACTGGACCTGGGGCCATCTTGTCCACAAGCCACCTTCCAGCCCTGGATGAACCGTGGGGCAAACAGGCCCAGGTCAGGGTCCAGGTTGTTGTTCCCTGGGCTCTCAGGCCTCCACGCTTTCCCCGCCACATGCAACTTCAACGGATTTTTAAAAATTGTAATTGTCAAGTTCGACTTCCCTCTGCATTATTTAAAGCTGATTTTATCCCACTTGGTGAATGACTAAACTTGAAGAGTTCGGTTTGAAAAAAAACAGTTTGATTTGAAGATGTCATCAGATGTCATATTCTTTTCTGTCGCCTGGTATTTCCTTCACCAGCTGATTGGGCAATAGAGCCCTGGGCTCTTCGTATTCACCCAAAGCAAGGCCAGGGGCGCTGCTGGGGCGTGGGGGGAGGGGGTTTCAGGGCCTTAATCCAGCCACGAAGCCCCACTACCACCACCACCCCCACTAAAGCGGGATGATCACAATCGCATACCCCAGAGCCATGGCAGGGGTGCAGTAAGATCAGGGGGAAAACAAGAACTACTTTGCAAAGCAAAACGCCCTAGAGAACGTTGGTTAGTTTTCCCGCAGCGCGTCAGAGCTAGTATGTGGGTTACCGCGAGCGCCACGAACCTCACCCGCTGCCCTACGCCCACCCTCCCTTTTCTCTTCGCGGTCCTGAGCACCGCGGTTGGTGGCAGAGCCTGACCCACCAGTTCTCCGCCCCTCAGGCCCGGCCCCACACTCACCTGGGCTCAGGCCTCTCAGGGACCCTCTCCACCAGCCCAGTCCCCACCCCGCCCTCGCCTCCAGGCCCGCAGAGCTCAGGCCATTGCCAGCTCCTCCTCGCGCCCAGATCAGCTGGGGAGGGAAAGGCCCAGCGGCGCCAGGGGCACTAGTGGGCGAAGGATGCTCTCAAAATACTTTCTGTCTGCCCCATGACGATCCAGCGAGAAGGCGCGCGGGTGCTGGCAGCCCCGTTTCGCAGACCAACTCCAACGCTCGCTCTGACCAGCCCCGCCGCCTCCACCCTCCCTCCGGTTGCCTGGCAACGGGCACCTGCTGGGGCGACGCAAGGTGGGCATTTATCCGGGGAGCGGGACCGCTTCTCCGGGGTCAGGCACTCCTGCCGCTCTCGTCATTCAGTTGCTCCTGCCCTTTTGCACCCCCGCCCCACTCCCGCGCTTTGAAGAGGTTGTGAACCCTTGGAGCCCTGCTCCGTGAGGGTGGGACCGCCCAGCTCTAATGGGCATCCAAGGTGGGAGGGCGCAGAGCAAATGCAGGGAGGACTGCTGGGACACAGGGACGTGGGGTCCAGTTGTCCTACAACAGACTGAGAGCTTATCTGGACCAAACCTTATTTTTTCGCAGAAAGGAAAAATTGGGAGAGCCCGGTAACTACTTAAGACGAAAGGCATCATTCTGTGCTAAGACTCAAAGACAGCTACATCCATTGCTATCCCAGAATTCTTGCCCCACCTTTTCCCTAGAAGAATGTGTAAGGTCCTAGCAATGCTTTGGGGGAAGCCAAGCACCCTGTTATTTCGCATCTCAGCCTGGGCGTGCGTGATGGCGAGGTTCAATGTCACGTATAGCTGACCACTCAGTCCAAAGACATTGGAAGCTTCCCAACACCAAAGAGGAAGCTGAGAGACAAGTTGTAGGTGTTTGAATGTGGGCCTGACTTTGTGGGGTCATCATTCAATCTGCTACTGAGGAAGTCCACACGAGGGAGAGTGGGCCACTTCTCCAGGCCTGGAGAATGTAGAGGAATCTGACTCGTCAAGAATTTTTACTGCATTTACCCACATATTCCCCATCCCATGCATCAAAATTCTATTCTTTCTCAAACAAGTCCCCAAGGTGGGCATAACCGACCCGTTAGTGCTGAGAACTCCCCCTTCTCTGGGGCTCTGCTTGCCTGAGAATTACTGCTGGGCCTGGTCCTCAGCCTCCTGTACCCCTGGCTGCAGGAGGTGAGAGCGCCATGGACATTGCAATGAGCTGGGTCATGCGGCTTTCACACGTGGCCTCTAGCACTGGCGATTACCGTCAGCGCTAATCTCCTCCCACTTCGGTGGCTGCCCTCAGAGGCGGCCATCCCATTCCATTTTTCTAATTCTCTTTTTCCTGTATCCCTCAGTCAGCTCACACACTGTATGCACCCTGCATTTCCTTTCACCGACTAGAGGAAGTTGGAACACCACGCTCCCACCTATGCCAGGGGCCATGAGTGCCCCGCCCAACACTAGTAATACGTACGTGTCTGTATAAACAGCCAGCCTGGGTGAATGCGGCTTCAAAACCCATAGTTTAGAGCCTACTTCTCAGACCAAAGATCGGGTAGCCTCTGTCACAGACAGGGTTCCCTGAGATCTGACTCTGAGACAGAGACTAGTGTGAAGGGAGTGTTAGGGAGGGCTCTCAGATCAACTCCTGCAGGGAGGGGAGGCAGAAGGAGTGATCAGAAGCAGAAGCTGACTCGTGACACAGTCACAGCGGAGGCCTCAGGCTCTCCTGTGAGGAGCTGGGGAGCTGAGATGTCCCTGCAGCATCACCCCACCTGGGGGCAAAGAGCTTAGGTCTTTATAACCCCTTATTGACTAGAGGGCATGTGGGCAGCCACAGGGAAGGGCGCATAACCTTGAACAAGACAGCTGTCTTGGGCAAAGGACAGTCTTTGGAGGTAGCGTCCCCAAGACTCTCAGCCACTGGGGGAATTGTACTTGGTCCTGATGGGAAATTCTGGGAGGCACCTCTGAGCATGCATTACGCTGACCCATTGCTGCTTCATCAATGGGCCCACATGCAAAGTGGCCAAAGCTGGCGGTCACATATGCCTCAACAGAAACAGACCTCCGCTCTCGGTCAGCACTCAGCCTGAAGGTCAGTTCTTAGCTCCCAGCACAGCATCACTCCTGAGAGACCCCAGCTAGCTGCCCAGGGACAGGCTCGTTTTATTGGGCCCTTTCCTCCAGGGACGTCCCAGGGATAGACGCCCTGATAGATGAGAGCAAAGCCATCACAGCCCAGCCTGGATGGCTAACTGGGACTGTCGTATTTGCAGTTACGGCTTATTACATAACATGCATCACAGCACGTAGCAAACAAAACTACGCGAAGTAAAATCCGCAGAGGAATCAGGCACACGGGGTAATGTCCGGAGGACCTGACCCCCGAGCAGTCACACCGCACACACCGAATTCCTCCGGCAGCACCGTGTGTCGGCGCGGGTGACGTGCTGCCCATCAAGGAGGCTCGCCCAAGCCGAGGAGTCCGGGTTTCCCTGGGAGTCACTCATGCAGGCACACAGTGGCCATCCAGAGGGGAACCAGGCATTCACCATAAAATACGTACGTGTCTGTATAAACTGTCCAGACGAACTGGTACAGAGTGACGCAAAACCCCCACAAGTGCTTTCATCATCTCCTCTTCAGATTCCCGCCTCAGGGCTACGGGGTGGCCAGACAGAGGACACCCCGAAACTGGACGGGTGAGTTCAATGGCAGGTATCAGCCACATGTCCTCACAGCTCCCAGGACACTACACACCCCGAGATGATCAAATACATAATGGACAGCATTGGCCCAACCCTTTCTTGTGAGCTCGTGTGTGGGCGTTTCTATGCCCCGAATGAGTGTGTCAAGCGACCCTCCTCAGAGAACGTTGCCATCGATGTAAGGTCATACGTCAGTGTGCTCCTGGGCAGTCAAGTAACGTCTTCCTGCAAAGACTGTGCAATGGCAAAGTCCCCCACGGTACAGCGTGCGGGACACACAGGCTTTGCTCTGGTAACACAGTGAGAAACCAGGGACTGTGGGGGGCAAACTTTGCAGTGTCATGAGGCTGCGGCGGCCCCTGGTTCTCAAAAGGGAATGTGCTCGGCTTGTTGGAATAATTCTGTAGCCATCAGGAAGCTGAAACTCAGTGCTCGGGGATATGCGGGAGCGGGGCGGTGCCTCGGACAGGAATCCGTACCCACAGGAGCCAAGTGGGGTGGGGACTGTAGAGTGAGGCCCCCGGGAGCTCTCCCAAATTTACCAGACATCAAAGCGGCACGCGATAACAACTTAATGAAAGTAAACACGTAAGTTTGGGCCTTCTGCCACAGCGTGAAAAGCATGTTATCAGTCAGGACATCCCACAGGAAACAAAGTGCCAGTTCAACCAGCAGCCAACTGTAGGAAGTCCCTCCCGGCACCACCACACACTCTATGGCTTAAAACAGCAAGACTCATTATCTTCCCAAGGCTACAAGTCCAAGTGTGAGTTGAGAGGCTAGCTAAGCTACTCCAGGTGTGGCTGCCATGGCATCCCCTTTCCGTGGCCTGCAGGGACCATCAGGGACTCTCGGACCTCCTATAAGGGCCATGCGGAGCAGCCCACAGAGTCACCAGCAAATGTCATCTCCTGTTAGGACTTCCCCAACCCCCCTGTGATCAACAGTTCTCCCTGCCTCCCAGGACCATGACCTTGTACTGTCCTTAGATTAGACCCCCATGGAGCTCCCACAAACCCCTCTTTTGGTTTGGAATGACTAATCCAGCCTTAGCCCCGGAGCGCCCAAGCACTCCACCCACAGACACTAATCAAGGCAGGTTCCCGGGTCCTGCCTCCCTCTCCATCTTCACTCTCACTCGCCCTCCCCGAGGATCCTGTGCACCTCGTCCAGGACTTCTGAGTAAGAAGCGTCTCTATTTCCATTTCCCTCATGCTCTGTGGACAAACCACAGCTCACCATGCGGGCCTCCATGCTTCACTTAACAAAAATTAATTTTAAAAAGTCATGATGAGGAGTCTTACAGGACTAACCTCAAGGTGTCAGTACATTTGATTGCTTCTAGAGATTCGGAAGGGAGCACCCCTTTCTTCACCTGTTTCCGATTCCAGGGGTCACCTATATTCCTGGGTCTGTGGTTCCTTCTCCCATGTTTGCACCACTCTGGTCTTTTCTTCTCTGCTGCTGTCAAATGTCATTCTTCTTATAAGGACACTTGTGATTGCATCTACGCCCACCTGGACAATCCAGGATGTGCTCCTCATCTCAAGACCCTTAACTTAACTCCCATCTGCTGAGTCCCTTCTGCCGTGGAAGGAACAAGTTCTGGGAATTGGGCATTGATCTCTTTGAAGCCCATTCTTCAACCTACCACACACTCTACCCTCTGGCTCGCCAAAATTCATGTCCATCCCATATGCAAACTATGTGCACCCCAACATTCCTAAAAGTCTCCACCCATGATAGCACCAAGTCAAGTCCAAAGTCTCATCGGTATATCACCAGCTCAGAAGACCCAAATCTCGTAATCTAAATCATCAAACCAGGTCTGCATGCTCTCTGGGCATGATTCACCCTGGGTCAAAATTCCATTCTGGGGAGCTTGGGAAGATGGCGGGGCCAGAGGACCCTGAGCTCACCCTATCCCAAATGTACAACTAGGTATCAACCCCACCTGAGTCAATAACCCAGAGAGCCATCAGAGGATGGGCAGGACAAACTCACAACTAAATACAGAGAAGAAGCTGCATCTGAATGTTTGGGAAGGTCGGACAGGCAGAGGGAGGGACCTGTGCCCATGGGGAGGACAGACAAACGAGCCCCGCAGGAGGGAGCTCGTAGGGGGAAGACTAGTCCCCATAATATTTGGCTTTAAAAACCAGAGGGGCTGAGTTCCCTGACTTTTTAAACACCAGTGGTACTTGAGCCTGGTGCTGTAACAGTCAGCTGACCCAGCACCGGCCAAGCCTTGGAGGGTGAGTGAGAGCTGGGGCATCACCCCCATGGAGACAGCAGCCTGCGTGGACAGACAACACTAAAATGGCAGGTTACACGCTTCCAGGGGCAAATGGGAGACAGGGCTGTTCACACTGATTTCCGGGCACGCTGGGGGCTTCTCTAAAAAGGAGGAAGGAAGCAGGCAGCTGCCATTTCCTCTCTCCTCCCCCGGCATGAATACCGAGTTTCCCTGGGGGGAGTAAGGCTACACTTACAGTCTTGGTGCAGGACCCTGGGCAAATTTTGTTAAAGCTGTGCCTGCGATCTGCCCAGCTGCCAGGCACACACCCGCTGCCCGTGTTGGCTGGGCCACAGAGCCCTGATCAGCCACCATGCTGCCCCCAACTGCCCTCCCCCAGCCTCCGCAGCACGGCAGGGGATCTTGTGTAGGACTAGTAACCCAAGACACATTTTGCTGACGCTGCCACCATGCTCACAAGACCCCTGGTGGGCATGCCCTCTCAGAGCCCACCTGCCTGGGTGGCACTCACACCGCAGAGAGCAAGCACGGACCACAACAGGCAGAGGGTCAGTACAGACGGCTGCACTGTTAGAAGAGGGACTTACAAAACACGCATGGGACACTCTCCCAAAGTACTGGGTCTGGGCGAGCAGGGGACACCACTCTGCACGGCACACCAGGACCTCCTCTGCGTGAAGTCACTATTTCCAAGAGCAGAAGACATAGTTGACTTCGTCCACACACAGGAGCAGACCGAGGGAGGCAGGCAAAACAAGGAGACAGAGACATTTATCTCAATGAAAGGAACAAGGCCGTGCCCAGAGATGTCAGCAAAACAGATATAAGTAGAATGCTTGATAGAAAATGTAAAGCAGTGGGGTGCCTGGGTGGCTCAGTGGGTTAAGCCTCTGCCTTCGGCTCAGATCATGGTCTCAGGGTCCTGGGATCCATCCCTGCATCGGGCTCTCTGCTCAGCAGGGAGGCTGCTTACCCCTCTCTCTGCCTGCCTCTCTGCCTACTTGTGATCTCTCTCTTTCAAATAAATGAATAAAATCCTAAAATATATATATAAAGCAGTGATTGTAGAGATACTCACTGGGCTTGAGAACAGAGTGGAAGATGGTAGTGAGACCAGTATCCCTGATGAGCATGGATGCCAAAATTCTCAGCAAGATCCTAGCCAATAAGATCCCACAGTACATTAAAAGGATTATTCATCCTGACCAGGTGGGGTTTATTCCTGGGCTGCAAGGTTGGCTCAACATCTGCAAATCAATGTGACACACACATTAATAAAAGAAAGGACAAGAACCATATGATCCTCTCAACTGATGCAGAAAAAACATTTGACAAATTAAACATCCTTTTCGATCAAAACTCTTCACCATGGGGGGATAGAGTGAACTTGCCTCAATTTCATAAAAGCCATCTATGAAAAGACCACAGCGAATATCATTCTCGATGGGGAAAATCTGAGAGCTTTTCCCCTAAGGTCAAGAACACGTCAGGGCTGTCCACTATCACCACTGCTATTCAACATAGTACTAGAAGTCCTAGCCTCAGCAGCCAGACAACAAAAAGGAATAAAAGGCATCTGAATCAGCAAAGAATAAGTCAAACTCTCACTATTTACAGACGACATCATACTCTATGTAGAAAACCTGAAAGACTCCACCAAAAAAATTGCTGGAACTGATACACAAATTCAATAAAGTATCACAAGATACAAAATCAACATGCAGAAATCTGTTGCATTTCTATACACTAATACAAAGCAGCAGAAAGAGAAATCAAGGAATTGATCCCATTTATAACTTCACTGAAAATCATAAGATACCTAGGAAGAAGCCTCACCAAAGAGATAAAGCATCTGTACTCTGAAAACTATAGAATACTTACAAGAGAAATTAAAGATGACACAGAAAAATGGAGAAACATCCCATGCTCACAGATTGGAAGAACATCGTTAAAATGTCTATGCTACCCAAAGCAATCTATAAAATCAATGCGATCCCTATCAAAATACCATCAACATTTTTAACCGAGTTAAAACAATCCTAAAATTTATATGGAACCATAAAAGATCCTGAATAACCAAAGAAATCCTGAAAAAGCAAAACAGGAAACATCACAGTTTGGGACTTCAAACTCTATTACAGAACTGTAATCATCAAGACAGTATGGTACTGGCACAGACACACAGATCAATGGAACAGAACAGAGAGCCCAGAAATGGACCCTCAACTCCATGGCCAACTAATCTTCAACAAAGCAGGAAAGAATGTCTAATGGAAAAAGGACAGTCTCTTCAATAAATGGTGTTGGGAACACAGGACAGCCACACGCAGAAGAATGAGACTGAACCATTTCCTCACACTAACACAAAAATAGATTCAAAATAGATGAAAGACCTCAATGTGAGACAGGAATTTCCTTGAGGAGAACACAGGCAGCAACCTCTGTGACCTTGACCTCAGCAACATCTCCAAAAGCAAGGGAAGCAGGGGGGAAAGGAACTATTGGGACTTCATCAAGCTCAAAAGCTTTTGCACAGAAAAAGGAAACAGTCAAAAAACCAAAAGACAACTTACAGGATGGGAGAAGATATTTGCAAACGACATATCAGATAAAGGACTGGTATCCAAAATCTATAAACTTATCAAACTCAACACCCACAGAACAAATAATCCAGTCAAGAAATGGACAGAAGACATGAACAGACATTTCTCCAAAGACATCCAAATGACCAACAGACACATGAAAAAGGGGTCAGCATCACTAGACATTAGGGAAATGCAAATCAAAACCTCAATGAGATCCCACCTCATACCAGTCAGAATGGCTAAAATTAACAAGTCAGGAAATGACAGATGCTGGCGAGGATGTGGAGAAAGGGGAACCCTCCTACACTGTTGGTGGAAATGCAAGCTGGTGCAGCCACTCTGGAAAACAGCATGGAGGTTCCTCAAAAAGTTGACAATAGAGCTACCCTATGACCCAGCAATTGCACTACTGGATATTAACCCCCAAAATACAGATGTAGTGATCTGAAGGGGCACCTGCACCCCAATATTCATAGCAGCCATGTCCACAATAGCCAAACTATGGAAAGAGCTCAGGTGTCCATCAACAGATGAATGGATAAAGGAGATAAAGAAGATAAAGGAAATTTACCCAGAGCCCTGCACTTACAGCCTTAGTGCAGGGCTCTGGGCAACTTTTGTTAAATATACACAATTGAATATTATTCAGCCATAAAAAGGAATGAAATCTTGCATGGACGCAGCTAGTGTATTATGCTATGTGAGATAAGTCAGTCAGAGAAAGACAATTATCATACGGTTTCACTTCTATCTGGAACTTAAGTAAGAAAACCAATAAAGACATGGGAAGAGAGAAAGGAAAAAATGGAGAGAGGGAAACAAGCCATAAGCGACTCTTAATGACAGAGAACAAACTGAGGGTTGATGGAGGCAGGTGGGTGAGAAAAATGGGCTAAATGAGTGACAGGCGTTAAAGAGGGCATGTACTGTGGTGAGCACTGGGTGTGGTGTGCACTAAATTCTACTCCTGAAACCAATATTATAGTATCTGTTCACTAACTAGAATTTAAATAAAAACTTAAAACAAAGAAAGAGATGGATTTGTGAGGCTGAAGATGAAAAGGGAATTATCTTTTCCATTCAATTAGCATCAGGAGAGACTGCAGAACCCAGCTCCGGCCCTGCCCAGCCAGTGAACCGTGCACTCTGGAGTTCATGCAGGCTGAGGGCAGTTTTATTCCTGCAGACCCTAGTATCACTGCTGTGGGTAGAAAATCTACCGCCTTGGGGCACATGGGTGGCTCAGTGGGTTGAAGCCTCTGCCTTCGGCTCAGGTCATGATCCCAGGGTCCTGGGATCAAGCCCTGCATCAGGATCTCTGCTCAGCAGGGAGTCTGCTTCCTCCTCTCTCTCTGCCTGCCTCTCTGACTACTTGTGATCTCTGTCAAATTAATAAATAAAATCTTTATAAAAAAAAAAAAAAAAAGAAAATCTACCGCCTCACTGGCACTTGGGTTGCAGCTTGGGAATTGCTAACACTGGCTTTCCTGCAGGCTACCGAAGAGGGCTAAGTCTTCTTTAGTTACAAGTCATGCAATGTACTCTTGCCATACTTCACAGAGGTTTCAAAGCATTCTATAATATGCCAAGCATGGATTAAATAAACCTCAGCACAGTGTAAGTTCCTGGTACTGCACTGAGAGCCCCCAGAAACCGCTTAGATCACATTGCATCCCTGTTTAAGGCTGGGTGGTCCTTCGGGGAAGGTAAAATCCAGAGCCCTATGTCTTTCTCAGGAACGACCTAGACATGGCCCAAGCTAGAACGGATAGATGGTTGGTCTTACAACCTCCGATTACAAAGACAAAGTGCCACCACCCTCCTGCCAGCATCTGATCGACCTCTTTAGGTACTAGAAGTAAAACATCCTATGACTTTGTAGCAAATTCCCAGACAAGCAACAAAATTTACTCAGGACCTGGTCACGAGAAGCTTGGGAGGCACCAAAGCAGCTCTCACACAAGCCGTGCCATTGGGTTCCCTGTGTCCCTGTGCAATAGGTCTGTGACCACTTTCCCTGTAATCTCTGGCGAGGACATTTTCCCAGCATCGGCCAGCCCCGGTCTTGTGAACCCAAGAGCTACCTCCTACAGACGAGTATGGCCCCCTGGACAGCAGCTGCCAGCGAGCTTGTGAGCCAGAGAACCATCTCGCCCATAGGAAGGCTGTCAGTCTCCAACCAGCATCCTCATCAGCTGTGGGTTCTATTGCGGGGCAGCTATGGCAACTTTCTTTTTTTTTAAGATTTTATTTATTTGTCAAAGAGAAAGAGAGAGCACAAGCAGGGGGAGCAGCAGGCAGAGGGAGAAACAGGCTCCCCACCAAGCAAGGAGCCCAATGCAGGACTCCATCCCAGGATCCTGGGATCATGACTGGAGCCAAAGGCAGGCGCCTAACTGACTGAGCCACCCGGGCATCCTTATAGGTAACTCTTCTCTTTTATTTTTAATCTCCATATGCTTTGCTAATTTTCTGTTTTAAAAACTTAATAGCAAGGCATTTACATGATTCTATAGTCAAACAGTAAGAAGTTTTGCAGATATTTTTGCCCTAATGGTATGTGTGCATTCCTGAAGAAAAAAAAAATCACAAACAGCAAAATGTCCACAAAAATAATAGGATTACAGGGAAGCAGTGTTTTCACAGCCAACTCAAAATCTTCGCCTCTGTGATCACACCACCAAGATGATAATTGCAATAACCAGTATAGTTTAGAAAAGACATATTAAATGCCTAATAGATAAAGATTATAACATGAAATAAAGGACTCCACTCATCTAAGAGGAAAACATAAAAAGACCTTGAGACTGTGAGGAAAGATGGAAGCTGGTGGTCGTGCAGACAAGGCAGGGTGAGAGGCCCCAAAGTTCCAGGATGACCAGCTGAGGTTTTGCACAAAATGAAGATGCCAGTTATGGATGGCTCTGGCTCACCATTCTGTGCTTGTGATCCAAAGGGGCACCTGCACCCCAATGCTTCTAGCAGCAAAGTCCATAATTACCAAACTGTGAAAAGAGCTGAGATGTCTGTCGGCAGATGAATGGATAAAGAAAGAACATGTGGTCCGGGGACAGAAGCAAGATGGCAGAGAAGTAGGACACCCAGTAGCACCGAGTCCTGGGAATCCAGCTAGATGGCTATCAAACCATTCCAAACACCTACAAACTCAACAGGAGGTCAAAGACAAGAGCAGCAATTCTAGGAACAGGAAAGCGACCACTTTCTGGAAGGTAGGATGTGTGGAGAAGTGAATCCAAGGCGACATACAGGAAGAGAGACTGTTGGGGGAGGGGCAGGCTCCCAGCAAGAGGTAGAGCAGCGGAGCACAAAAGCCAAACGTGGAGAAGTCTGCTCCACGGAGGGACGGCGCTCCAGAGGCTGAGTGGGGGTGGAGCCTTCATGGGGACAGTGTGGTCATCAGAACCCATGGGGTCACAGAAAGACCAGCGGTGTCTGAGGGTGGCAGAGCCCCCAGGCATCAGAGCAGGGAAGCTGGCCCCAGAGATGGAGTCCAGTCATCACTTCTCAGTTCGCGCTTACCTTAAACTGTGATCCAAGGCACAGTCGGGCCACTGCTCTTCGAGCAGGGACCCTACAAGCAGCAGATCCGGGGAGACTCAACTTCCTTCTCTGGGAAGAATGGCACAGGAGTGCGCGGAGGAATCTGCTGGCTTTGGAGACTCCAAACGGGCCGTGCACCAGAGAGAGAAACACTCGGGCACAGGCTGGGTGAGCTCAAAGTGGGGCGGGAGACAAGGGAGACAGGAGGGACTGACCGTTTATCTCTGAGGACACTGGGCGGCCGCCATCTTAATTCCCGTCCTCCAAAACCCTACGGAAAGCCTTCAGGGAACAAAAGCTCCTGAGACCAAAACCGCGCAGAATACTTAGACCAGCCCCTGGCAAGGGCAGTATAATTCTGCCTCGGGCAAGGACATCTGAGAATCACGGCAACAGACCCCTCTCCCAGAAGATCAGCAAGAAGATCCAGACAAGTTCTGATCAATGAGAACTGTGGAACTGGGGGAATGCAACACATAGAATTCATGGCTTTTTACCCATGATTCTTTAGTCCTGCAAAGTTAAATTTTTTTAGTTTTATTTTATTCTTATTCTAGTTTTTAAATTTTTCCTCTTTCCTATTTTAACCTATTTTAATTATTTTATCTTATCAATGCCATTTTAAAAATCTTTAAATTTTCATTGTTGGGGCGCCTGGGTGGCTCAGTGGGTTAAAGCCTCTGCCTTCGGCTCAGGTCATGATCCCAGCGTACTGGGATTGAGCCCTGCATCAGGCTCTCTGCTCAGCAGGCAGCCTGCTTCCTCCTCTCTCTCTCTCTCTCTCTGCCTACTTGTGATCTCTGTCAAATAAATAAATAAAATCTTTTTTTAAAAATTTCATTGTTATAGTTATATTCTCTCCCTTCATTGTATTTAACCTTATTTTTTGTATACAAATAGTATTTTTTTCTTTAAAATGTTGGGATACAATTTCTTCTAATAGATCAAAATATATCCTAAATCTAGCAAATGTTACTTTATTCTAGTTAGTTTGTTAGTTTGTTCTAGTTTCCAGCCTGATCACATTCTTTTCTCTTTTATTTTTCTTTTTTCAACCAACTTCTTATTTATCAATTCCTTTTTAAAGAATATTTTTTGGCTTTCATCTTCACAGTCATATTCCATCCCTTCATTGTGTTTACCCTCATTTTGGTAATATATATAAGTTTTTATTTCTTTCAAATTTTGCAAGGCAGTTTCTTCTAACAGATCAAAATACACCCAAAATCAAGGGTGTGGCTCTGTTCTAGTCACCAGTCTAATATATATATATATATATATATATATATATATATATATATATATTTTTTTTTTTTTTTTTTTTTTTTTTTCCCCCGGGTTTTGGGTCTCTTCTGATTTGGTTAGCGTATATTTTTCTGGGGTCTTTGCCATCCTATTAGTATTTTACTCTCTCATTCATATATTCTTATCTGGATAAAATGACAAGGTGGAAAAACTCAACACACACACACACAAAAAGAACAAGAGGCAGTACTGAAAGCTAAGGACCTAATCAATATGGACATTGGTAATATGTCAGATCTAGAGTTCAGATGACGATTCTCAAGGTGCTAGCTGGGCTCGAAAAAGGCATGGGAGATATTAGAGAAACCCTGTCTGGAGAAATAAAAGAACTAAAATCTAACCAAGTTGAAATTTAAAAAGATATTAATGAGGTGCAATAAAAAATGGAGGCTCTTACACCTAGGATAAAGGAGGCAGAAGAGAGAATTAGTGATAAGAAGACCAAATGATGGAGAATACAGAAGCTGAGCAAAAGAGAGACAAATAACTACTGGACCATGAGGGGAGAATTTGAGAGATAAGTGATACCATAAGAAGAAACAATATTAGAATAATCTGGATTCCAGAAGAAGAAGAAGGGGGGGGCAGAAGGTATATTGGAGTGAATTATTGTAGAGAATTTCCCTAATATGGCAAAGGAGAAAAGCATCAAAATCCAGGAGGCACAGAGAACCCCCCTCAAAATCAATAAGAATAAGTCCATACCCCATCATCTACTAGTAAAACTTACAAGTCTGAACGACAAAGAGAAAATCCTGAAAGCAGCCCGGGAAAAGAAGTCTGTAACATACAATGGTAAAAATATTAGATTGGCAGCAGATTTACCTACAGAGACCTGGCAGGCCAGAAAGAGCTGGCATGATATATTCAGAGCACTAAACGAGAAAAACATGCAGCCAGGAATATTATACCCAGCTAGGCTGTCACTGGAAATAGAAGAAGAGATTAAAAGCTTCCAGGACAAACAAAAATTAAGATAATTTGCAAACACCAAACCAGCCCTATAGGAAATATTGAAAAGGGTCCTCTAAGCAACAAGAGCCTAAATGTCAGAGACCAGAAAGGAACAGAGACAATACACAGTAACAGTCACCTTACAGGCAATATAATGGCACAAAATTCATATCTTTCAGTAGTTACCCTGAATGTAAATGGGCTAAATGCCCCAATCAAAAGACACAGGGTATCAGAATGGATTAAAAAAAACAAAACCCATTAATGTGCTGTCTGTAAGAAACTCATTTTAGACCTAATGACACCCCCAGATTTAAAATGAGAGGGTGGAAAACAATTTACCATGCTAATGCACATCAAAAGAAAGCTGGGGTGGCAATCCTTATATCAGGTAAATTAGATTTTAAGCCAAAAACTATAATAAGAGATGAGGAAGGATACTATATCATACTTAAAGGGTCCATCCAACAAGAAGATCTAACAATTTTAAATATCTATGCCCCTAACATGGGAGCAGCCAACTATATAAACCAATTAATAACAAAATCAAAGAAACACATTGATATTAATTAACAGCCCCCTCACTGAAATGGACATATCATCCAAGCAAAAGATCAACAAGGAAATAAAGGCTTTATTTTTTTAAAGATTTTTTTATTTATTTGACAGAGAGAAAGACAGCAAGACAGGGAACACAAGCAGGGGGAGTGGGAGAGAGAGAAGCAGGCTTCCTGCTGAGCAGGGAGCCAGATGCAGGGCTTGATCCCAGAAGGCAGCTGCTTAATGACTGAGCCACCCAGGTGCCCTTGAAATAAAGGCTTTAAATGACACACAGATGGACATCACAGATATATTCAGAACATTCCATCCCAAAGCAACAGAATACACAGTCTTCTCTAGTGCACATTGAACATTCTCCAGAATAGATCACATCCTGGGTCACAAATCAGGTCTCAACTGGTACCAGAAGATTGGGATCATTCCCTGCATATTTTCAGACCACAAAGCTTTGAAACTAGAACTCAAGAGGAAACTTGGAAAGAACTCAAATACATGGAGACTAGAGAACATCCTACTAAAGAATGAATGGGTCAACCAGGAAATTAAAGAATTTTTAAAATCATGGAAATAAATGAAAATGAAAATACAGCCATTCAAAATCTATGGGACACAGCAAAGACTGTCCTAAGAGGGAAGTATATAGCACTACGAACCTTTCTCAAGAAACAAGAAAGTTCTCAAGTACACAACCTAACCCTACACCTAAAGAAGCTGGAGAAAGAACAGCAAAGGAAGCTAAACCCAGCAGGAGAAGAGAAATAATAAAGATCAGAGCAGAAATCAATGAAATAGAAAGCAAAGAACAGTAGAACAAATCAATGAAACTAGGACTTGGTTCTTTGAAAGAATTAATGAGATTAATAAACCCATGGCCAGACTTATCTAAAAGAAAAGAGAAAGGACCCAAATAAATAAAATCATGAATGAAAGAGAAGAGATCACAACCTACACCAAAGGACTACAAACAATTATAAGAACATATTATGAGCAACTATACACCAGCAAATTTGACAATCTGGAAGAAATGGATGCACTCCTAGAGACATAAAAACTACCAAAACTGAACCAGGAAGAAATAGAAAACCTGAACAGACCCATAACCAGTAAGGAGATTGAAGCATTCATCAAAAATCTCCCAAAAACAAGAGCCCAGGGACAGATGGCTTCCCAGGGAAATTCTACCAAACATTTAAAGATGAATTACTACCTATTCTTCTGAAACTGTTCCAAAAAATAGATGGAAGGAAAACTTCCAAACTCATTTTATGAGGCCAACATTACCTTGATCCCAAAACCAGACAAAGACCCCATCAAAAAGGAGAATTACAGACCAATATCCTTGATGAATGTGGATGCAAAAATTCTCACCAAAATACTAGCCAATAGGATCCCACAGTACATTAAAAGGATTATTCATGGGTGCCTGGGTAGCTCAGTGGGTTAAGCCTCTGCCTTCAGCTCAGGTCATGATCCCAGGGTCCTGGGATCGAGCCCCACATCGGGCTCTCTGCTCCGCAGGGAGCCTGCCTCCACCTCTCTCTCTGCCTGCCTCTCTGCCTACTTGTGATCTCTGTCTGTCAAATAAATAAATAAAATCTTTAAAAAAAAAAAAAGGATTATTCACCACAACCAAGCAGGATTTATTCTAGGCTGCAAGGATGGTTCAACATGTGCAAATCAATCAGTGTGATACAATACATTAATAAAAGAAAGAATAAGAACCATATGATACTCTCAATAGATGCTGAAAAAGCATTTGACAACGTACAGCATCCTTTCTTGACCAAAACTCTTCACAGTGTAGGGATACATACCTCAAGATCATAAAAGCCATCTATGAAAAACCCACAGTGAATATAGTTCTCAATAGGGAAAAACTGAGAGCTTTTCCCCTAAGGTCAGGAACATGGCAGGGCTGTCCACTATCACCACCACTATTCAACATAGTACTAGAAGTCCTAGCCTCAGCGATCAGACAACAAAAAGAAATTAAAGGCATCCAAATCAGCAAAGAAGTCAAACTCTCACTCTTTGCAGATGATACGATACTTTATGTGGAAAACCCAAAAGACTCCACTCCAAACTGCTAGAACTTGTACAGGAATTCAGTAAAGTGTCAGGAAGTAAAATCAATGCACCGAAATCAGTTGCATTTCCATATACCAACAGCAAAAGAGAAATTAAGGAGTCGATCCCATTTACAATTGCACCCAAAACCATAAGATACCTAGGAATAAATCTAACCAAAGAGGCAAAGAATCTATACTCAGAAAACTATAAAGTAGTCATTAAAGAAGTTGAGGAAGACACAAAGAAATGGAAAAATGTTCCATGCTCATGGATTGGAAGAACAAATATTGTGAAAATGTCTATGCTACCTAAAGCACTCTACACATTTAATGCAATGCCTATCAAAATCCCATCCATTTTTTTTCAAAGAAATGGAACAATAATCCTAAAATTTATATGAAACCAGAAAAGACCTCGAGTAGCCAGAGGAATGTTGAAAAAGAAAGCCAAAGTTGGTGGCATCACAATTCCAGACTTCAAGCTCTATTACAAAGCTGTCATCATCAAGACAGTATGGTACTGGCACAAAAACAGACCCATAGATCAATGGAACAGAACAGAGAGCCCAGAAATGGACCCTCAACTCTATGGTCAACTAATCTTCAACAAAGCAGGAAAGAATATCCAATGGAAGAAAAACAGTCTCTTCAACAAATGGTGTGGGGAAAATTGGACAGCCACGTGCAGAAGAATGAAACTGAACCATTTCCTTACACTACACACAAAAATAGACTCAAAGTGAATGAAGGACCTCCATGTGAGACAGAAATCCATCAAAATCCTTAAGAAGAACACAGACAGCAACCTTTTCGACCTCAGCTGCAACAACTTCTTCCTAGAAACATCGCCATAGGCAAGGGCAGCAAGGGCAAAAAGGAACTATTGGGACTTCATCAAGATCAAAAGCTTTTGCACAGGAAAGGAAATAGTCAACAAAACCAAAAGACAACTGACAGAATGGGAGAAGACATTTGCAAATGACATATCAGATAGAGGGCTAGTATCCAAAATCTAGAAAGAGCTTAGCAAACTCGACACCCAAAGAACAAATAATCCAATCAAGAAATGGACAGAGGACATGCAGAAATGTCTATTTCTGCAAAGAAGACAACCAGATGGCCAACAGACACGTGAAAAAGTGCTCCACATCACTCGGCATCAGGGAAATACAAATCAAAACCACAATGCGATCCACTTCACCCCAGTCAGAATGCCTAAAATTAACAAGTTAGGAAACGACAGATGCTGGCAAGGATACAGAGAAAGGGGAACCCTCCTACACTGTTGATGGGAATGCAAGCTGGTGCAACCACTCTGGAAAACAGAATGGAGGTTCCTCAAAAAGTTGAAAATAGAGCTACCCTATGACCCAGCAATCGCACTACTGGGTATTTACCCTAAAGATACAAATGTAGTGATCTGAAGGGGCATGTGCACCCAAATGTTTATAGCAGCAATGTCCACAATAGCCAAACTTTGGAAAGAACCTAGATGTCCATCAACAGATGAATGGATAAAGAAGAGGCAGTATATATAGATAATGGAATACTATGCAGCCTTCAAAAAAGCAAAAAAACCCCACAAAGTCCTGCCATTTGCAATGCCATGGTTGGAACTAGAAAGTATTATGCTAAGCAAAATAAATCAATCAGAGAAAGACAATTATCATATGATCTCTCTGAAATGAAGAATTTGAGAGGCAGACCCGGGATGTCGTGGGGGGTAGGGAGGGAAAAAAATGAAACAGGATGGGACTGGGAAGGGAGACAAATCATAGGAGACTCTTAATCTCAGGAAACAAAGTAAGGGTTGCTGGGGGTTGTGGGGTAGGGAGAGGGTGGTTGGGTGATGGACATTGGGGAGGGTATGTGCTATGGTGAGTGCTATGAAATGTGTAAGACTGATGATTCACAGACCTGTACTCCTGAAATACATAATACATTTTATGTTAATTTTTTTAAAAGATGTGGTTCATATACACAATGGAATATTATTCAGCCACCAGAAAGGATGAATACTCACCATTTGCATCGACATAGATGGAACTAGAGGGAATTATGCTAAGCAAAATGACCATCAGAGAAAGACGTCATGTGATCTCACTGATATGTGGAATTTAAGAAACAAAACAAAGGATCGTAGGGGAAGCGAGGGGACAATAAACTAAGAGAAACCAGAGAGGGAGACAAAAGCAGAAGAGACTCTATCACCGGAAACAAACTGAGGGTTGCAGGAGGGGTGGGTGGTGGCGTGGGGGGATGGGGTAACTGGGGGATGGGTATTAAGAAGGGCATGTGATGTGATGAGCACCGGGTGTTGTATGCAACTGACGAATCACTGATCTCTACATCTGAAACCAATTATATGTTAACTAATCAAATTTAAATAAAATAAAAGTGAAATGGGTGAATGAATGACAGCCCGTGCATACAGAAAGTGAAAGAGACCGCTGCCTGACGGGACCTGATTCGGCGATGGAAGGCCCTCCGAGCTGCCCGTTTAGCCGACCGGCAAGAAGGGGGCAGCCGCGCCCGGAGCTGGGACTGCGCGAGCGATCAGCGGGGCCTCCTGGCTGCAAGTGTGCGGGGAAGAGACCGACTGTCCGAAGCAGGGCACGGGGCCTCCCCGGCGGGACGATCCCCGAATGGCCTCTGAGTGGAGCTGCCGGGTCCTAGGGACGGGAGAGAGCAGATCCGCGGCCGAAACCTCCCGCCGTCTTCCCCAGAGGCGTCTAGCGGAGCGGGTGCTCAGACCCCAGCCAGCGCCCCGCGCGCCCGAGTCCGGTCGGGTAGGGGAGGGCCACACCCCTCGCCCCGGAGGAGACCGAAAGCGAGAGAGGACGGCCCGGCGTGGGGGCGGAGACCGAGGGCGTGTAGGTCGGAACACACAACCCTCCACACCGCCACTCTTTAAACCCGGTGCTTTCGCCTCAAATTCCTGCCCCACCCCGCGCGAGGGGCGGGGCCCGGGCAGGTTCTAGGGTTTGGGACCCTGAGAGCCACTTCCCCTGGCGAGGCGGCCGACCCGCGTCCACTCCGGGACCTCGCGACCACCCTTCCGGGCGGGAGCAGGTAGGTGCCTGACGCGGAGACCCTTTCCCGGCCGCCCCCGACCCCGCGCAGCCTGGGGGGAGCGGGGGGCCGGGGGATGCGCCGGAGCTCCAGGAAAGCCCCACCACCACCGCGAGGGCTCAGGGCACCCCGGACCCAGCCACTGGGAGGGAGACAGCTGCACGGAGCGGGGCCGGGCCGCCAGCGCCTGGAGCCTCGCTTGTCCCTTCTGTGCAGTGGGGACAGTCGTGCTGCCCTGCTGAAAGGTGTTTTAGGTAAAGCTCCTCGCTCATCGCAGATGCCTCGAAAAGGGTAGCTAATTTTTGTAAATAACCCCCTTTAAGGACGTGCTTGCTAAAGGCCTTCCGGGTTCAGGAAGCAAAATTAGGCCAGGTTGGGGGCAGGGAGTCCTATTTAATGCCGAGCCTACGGCGAGACCCGCTCGGCCGCAGAGCTCCCCTTCGGCCCGGAGCGCGCGCAGGGGGAGGGCATGGGGTTCCCGCTCAGCTAGGCCTGGGAACGGCGCCCCTCTCCAGCACCCCGGGAGCGCGCCCTGCCCGCCCCACCCCCGCTGCGGCTCCCGCGCACCCCGGCTCCGCCCGGTCGCAGGTCCGTGCGCTTCGGCCCTCGTCGCCCCGCCCCCTTCAGAGGCCCCCGGATTTGCCCAGTGATGGTGACGTAGAGGAGACTCGCGCTCCCATTGGGAGACGGTGTTAGGCAGGAGCCAATCCGGGCGCTGATCCGGGGAGAAATCTCGGAGCCGCGCTCGGCGGATCCCGGAGGCCGCGCGGTGGGGACGCGACCCGGAACCGGCCGCGGCGGGAGAGCCGGGAGGCCCCTCAGGCCGGTGTTCGCGGCCCGGAGCGCGGCAGTGCGGTGAGTCGAGGAAGCGGACGCGGGGTCGGGGGCGAGGTGGTGGGCGATCTGCCGCGGCGCGCGCGCTGGGCCCCGGCCGGCCTCCGCCCCAAGCGCCAGCAGGTGCCCGGGGCCCCGGGGCGGTGGGGGGGGGGGGTAGGTTGTGCAGTAAGGAAGGCCGGCCCCCGGTCCTCGGAGCCGTGCACGAACTCCCTCCGCCAGCCGCGAGCGCCCTCATTATCTGACCCCACTTGGCCCTCGAGGAAGGACCGGATTCCCTCTGCACCCTGGATCCTGACCCCACCGCGAGGATGGGGGAATGGCATCCGGTCATGCCTGCCGCAGATCGTGCGGGGACACTGCCCGAGCCTCCCCCAAGTTTAGAAGCAACAGCTCTTTTAAAAAACAGGCTTTATGGGTTTTCTTCACCAAAGTGCATTTTTTTTCCTGAATAGATTTGCTTAGAACAACTCTAAGCTCATAGAAGAAATTGCAAAGGTAGTAGGGTTCCCACATATCCCAGACCTTTCCCCCCTTGATTAACATCTTACGTTCGCATGATGCATTTGTTACAGTTAATGAACCGGTATTGATCTGTTATTGGCCCAAGTCTGTCCTTCTCCCGATTGACCGCGTGTCCACCTAAGCACCTGTTCTGTGCGGTGATCCCTGCCACCTTACCAGGTTGCATTTGGTTGTCATGTCTGCTGAGGCTCTGCTTGGCTGTGGGATGATCTTGACAGTTTTGAGAAATGCTGGTGGAGTGTAGGGTGCCCGTCTACTGGAACTGGATGTTTTTCTCCTGAGACCAGGCTCTCGCTTATTGGAAGACTACTGAGGTAGGTTGCCCTGTTGATGACCTGGGGTCAAGGGTACATACTGTCCACACGATTTAAGACTTGATGTTGCTTGTGATCACCTGAGAAAGTGCTTAGCAGGTTTCTTGGCTGTCAAGTTACTGTATCTCCCGCCGACCCCCCCCCCCTGCCATTTCACACTGTACTCTTTGCAAAGAAGTGACTGCGCAGCCCACACCCAAGGAGGGGCCGGTATGCTCCTCCTCCTTGAGGACAAGTAGCTACACCCAGTGTTTGGAACTCTTTGCATAGCAAATCATCTCTCTTATTTATTAATTTATTCAACCCATTAACACCAGCACGGACTCATGGATGTTTATTTTGTACTTTCGGGTATAATCCAATCCTCTTTTATTTTGTTGCTCCAGTTGTTGTGGCTTTGGTTACTGGGGGCTCTTCCAAGTTGGCTCCTGTGTCCTTCCTAGCATGTATTTTTATAGAGCTTTTTACTATTGAAAGCACTTTGACTGGGGGGCGTCCCATGAACGTCAAACAGTGTGATGAACTTGACAAGATGTTTTATTCCCCTCCTTGAGAGGGAAGTAAGGAAGCTGAGGCCCAGGAGAAGGTGGTATCTTAGCCGTCTCTTTCCTGCAAGGGAGTGACAGGCTGGTGTCAGACCACCCCAGAACACATCGTGAGCCGCAAAGGAAGTCCATGGTCCTAACTGAGGTTTCTTGAGGTGACTCCAGACTTGGGCCTCGGGATCAGAATGGAAAGACAGTGGCTTTGGAAAACAAAGGCTTAATTGGACTGTTACCCAGGAGGAAGTACAGCTCACCAGATCGGTACACATGAAATGTTGACCTTCTCCCCAAAACAGGGTGTGTGGAGGGAGACAGGGGGAGATCCGGGAAATGTTTGTGGTCAAGAACATCTAATCAGAGGGGGCCTTCTGCAGAAGCAAGATCGTGAAGGGGCCAAGGGAAGCCTGGTGGGGGTAGGGGGGTGAAGAAGAGGGTGGGATCTGGAGGCATGGAGCACGTCTGTGCCAGGTCCTGGGGATAGGGACCGGCGAGGAATGGTGCCTGGGTTCACCTTCTGGTGGGGGGCGGTGGGTAGCCGCGTCAGCTGCTGGTAGTACTGTAATGACCCGTGGCACTTGCAGAGCTGCGGGAGCCTCCCGGGGTGGGGGGAGCCATTCAGCTGGAAGGTGGGATGGGCATGGGGGGCCTCACACGGGTGGTGTCTGATTCCAGCCGTCCACTATGCACTGGGACAGAGACCATGTGCCGGCACAGGGCGTGGGGAGTGGAGGCCCTAGAGATGGAGCTGCGTTAGGCTGAGGCCACAGTGGGGGCCCGATCGTGGGGACTGTGTGGGCCCTGCGGTGCAGTGCTGGCCACGGCTAGGACGGAAGGGGGAGAGGGCCAAGAGGAGAGCGGTGTGTCCACGGCGCCTGGTAGGAGACGGGCTACCCTGCACCAGATCTAAGAGGCAGTCAGTTTATACATGACGGGACATGGTGGAAAACACGTCCCCCTAGTTCAGTTAGGATATGCTACGGATCACGTTTCGGAGAGGCTGCAATGCAGTGGTGTGGGTATCTTACGTTCGATGAGAAGTGTACCCCCTTGCCAGTTCTCAGATCCCTCCTTGCTCCGGGAAGTGAGTGGTCAAGTATCTCTGTCTGACTAACCTGCAGATGGGGAGCTCCAGGCTCCACTGATGATCTTGAAAGAACTCGTCTGATAAGCTGGCCCTGTCCTGCCTGATGGCCAGATTGTAGGAAACCAGCACAGAGGGTGCCTGACCGACAGATTCCATCTGTGTGCAGTGGTATCTGCCGTGACATTAGGCTGCACACAACGCTCGTGTGCTCACCGTGCATTGACTTTGGTCTGCCTGTACGTGGTCTAGGTGCCTCCCCACCCCCACCTCTTCCGGTCCTATGGAGCTGTGCAAAGGTCAAGAACACGGCCCCAGGCTGCACAGCTGAGTCGTGGCAGCTGGGTGAAAACTGGGTTTCGGTGGGGAGTCTTCCCTGTCGGCTTTGGTTAGAGTAACAGCTAGGGACAGAAGAAGGTTCTGATCGTGTCCCTGGAGCTGCGGACGGGGCCGAGGGCCAAGAGTGGCTGGGACATCGGGCAGGCCCTGGCAGGTTGCATTCCACCTGTGGGGCGGGAGGGGGAGCCGCCACCGGGTGTCTACCTTTGTCTAGAGAAATAGGCAGATTTTTTGGGGGGGGGGGCACAAATTCTTTGTGTATTTCAGCCCAGTCACCTTCAATAACGTCCTGTGCTGTATCAGGCAGGATTCCCTTTTTTGGTCAGGTGACTCCTGGGTGCACGGAGCTGAACATAAAGGCCATTTACTGCCTCAAGCAGTGGCACAGGTCAAGGGTCGATCCAGCTCCAGGCGCAGCCAGAGGAGGGTTTTACGAGGTGCCCTGAGGATCGGGTTTCTTCTGCTTCCTCTCCAGGTTGGCTTCCTTCTCAAACGGGCTGGCCCTCTGCTCTGCAAAACTGCTCTTGTAGCTTCAAACCATGCTGAGGTCACCTCTCGCAAACTCTTGAAAAACCGCAGAATCGTTCCCGTCTCAGCGTGGTCTCCTTGTGACTGGCAGACTCGAGTGGTAGCTAGCCTCGCCTCTGAAGCAAGCCCCGAGGTCAGGCAGGTGTAGACCCATTCCCTTGCTCCACCGTGAGCCGAGGGGGAGCTGTGGTCAAAGAACCTGCGCCAAGGGAGCGAAGTTAGCAAGGGAAGTGTGCGTGGAAGCCGGGCAGACCCCTCCCCGAAGGTAAAGCGTCTGCAGGGTGACTGCTGGGAGCGGGGAGCACAGTGCCATCCTGCTGTTGTCTGCTGTAGCGCTCTGCCCCAGCTGCCCTGCCCTTCCCGCTTCATCCCCGTCCCTTCCCTTCAGCATTAAACACACCGTGGGATTCCCTTTCCCTCCTGGAGACGCACACGTGTCAACGCCCACAGTGGCAGGTGCTGGCAAGGCCGTGAGGCAGCGTGAGCGCCCGTGGCCTGCCACTTGGAATGCACACTGCTACAGTCAGTGTGGGAACAGGGTGGCCCGACTGGGTCAAGGATGCATCTGCTTGCTTCTGTGTCCCAGGACACGTGTATAGACCTTCACAGAACGGTGTTTGCCATTGTCCCAAACAGGAAACGGTCAGGGGGCCGGGAGAAGGGGCCCGCGGGCACACTTCATCTTCCTGCGTGCCACAGACGCCGTGTGTGTTATGGATGGGGGTTCGTGGCGACCCTGCAGCGGGCAAGTCTGTCGGACCCACTTTGCAGCTGCCGTTTCTGGCTCCGTGTCTGTGTGTCTCAGGATATCTCAGATATCTCAGACCTGTGCGTCATTAGTGTAGTTAATATAGTTGTTACTGTGATCTCGTGGGCTCCTGTGACTAACGCTTAGGTGACAGCAGTTCTTGGAATGAGTCATTTCGTAATCAAGGTCTGTCTTTAGCCCTGACACGACTGTGCACTTCGTGCACTGCCACAGAGCGTAAACACAGCTTTCGTGTGTGCTCCTGGCTGGCCCTGTGGCGGTATTCACTCCGTTGTGCTGGTCTGGGACCCGAGCCGCCAGTATCTCCAAGGTAGAGCCACAACATTGGAAAGCAGTGAAAATGAACAGAGGCAGCTCCATTCCCATGAATGAGCCACACAACATGGTGTTTCTGCGCACCCCTGCAGACAAATGCACTATGATCACATCTGTACCAGGGAGCGTAAAGTGTGCTTGATGAACGCACAGTGCGGTGTAGACGGGAGGGAGTGACGGGCATCTCCCAGGCCTGCTGTTCTTGTCGCTCGGGGCACCGGGGAATGCAGCTGTCTGTGCCGAGTCGTGGAGCCTCTGGTCAGACGGGAGGGGCAGGTGGGGAGGACTGCTGCCTCCTGCGGATAAGGCAGACACCAGTCTGCGTCCGCTTGTGGTAGGGAGAGCTACAGAGACACCCAAGTGTACTGATGAGCCTGGCCTCACCCCTGCCGGGACGTGCCCAAGGGCAGTGTGGGAGCAGAGCATGTGGCCTCCGCCCGTCACTCAGGAAGGATCCCAAGGAGGTGGCTTTCAGCAGATACTGCGGGCTGGGCCAGGAGCGGGCTCCCTGGGGGTGAGGGGGCAGCCCGTTCAGATGGCTCATGCAGCAGGGAGGCTTGGGCATGGGGGAGCGTGGCACCTTCCGGGGCCTGGAGAGGGGTTTGGTTTGGCCGTGGGCCAGCTCTGGGGGGGAATAGCGGGAAATGAGCCTGGGCTGGGCATTGCAGAGGCAGGAGGGAGGTGTGACTTTGCCCCTGGAGCCACAGAGAGCCTCGGAGGGGTTTCCCCGGGGTGGCCATGCGGGCACAGGGATGTTTGAGCAAGGGAGGGGTGTGTTTGGAGAGCTGAAGGCTGGCCTTGGGGGCGGGCACGCTGATCAGCGGAGGCCGGAGCCATAAGTAATCCGTGGGAGCCATACGTTTGTTGGGAAATCCTTGGGGGTTGTGGCCCCCACCGTCAGCCCCAGTCCCAACCCCCGAAGTCTCACCCGGCCGTATGACAGTGTGCTGGGGGCTCTGGGAGGGCAGGGGTTTTGCCCTGTGCGGCATCCCCAGTGCCTGGCACATACTAGGCCTCCAGCACAAATCTGTGAACTCTTGGAGGAGCTCTGCCCCCGAGAGCTCCTCCTTGGCACCCTAAGGCCCGTCCCACGCCCCGCTGAGCCCCGGAGCCATTCCCACCATTCAGAGCGCGTCTCATCCTGGCCCCAGGGATTCAGAGCATGCTGACCCCGGCCCTGGGGAGAGCCGTCACCCACCCATGACATCAGGAATGCACTGTCCAGAGGCCTGTGTCCCCTGAGACCAGCCAGCGCCAGGCCCATAGCCACCGCTGTGGACTCTGAGGGGCCCTGTGACATCACCCGCCGCGCTGTGGCTGCTCATCCGGAATCAGAATTCTGTCCTCTCGAGGTTTGGAAGAGGCGTCACAGACATTGACTTTGAGGGGAATTTGCTCATTGAAATGGGGCTTCACCGCATCGAGCTCCCTGCTCAGCGGGGAGCCTGATTCTCCCTCTCCTGCTCCCCCTGCTTGGGTTCCCTCTCTCGCTGTCTCTCTCTCTGTCAAATAAATAAAAGGAAAAAAAAAAAAAAAAGAAATGGGGCTTCACCTGGGTCCCAGGAGCCCCAGGTGGGTTTCCCACAGGGACTGGAGCCCTCAGCTACGTGCTCTGATGATGGGAAAGACGGGGCTCCTATCAGACCCCCGAGGGAAGGCACGAGGAGCAGCCCTGGAGGCCAGGGTGCAAACCACGGCCCATCTGCTCACTCCTCTGAGCCGCGAAGAGCGCCGCTGGGGCTCGGTGTCTCCTGGGACCCTCCCAGGGCATCCTGGGGGATTGGTGCGGGGCAGCAGGAACCACGGAAGGTGGAAGGAGAATTTCGGTCCAGAGCAGAAGTTGGCAGCTGTTAAGAAACAAGGGGCGGAGTTCTGACCACTTTGGCGGCTGCAGGGCCGGCGCAGGGGTGGGGTGAGACGTGTGCCTGCCCCGAGGTGCGGACTCCCACTGCAGCCTCCTTCCGCTGGTTCTTGCAGCTCCTCGCCATTCTCTTCGGCAGGAATCGTGCCGGGTCCCGCAGCCTCGAGCGTGCTGCCTGCACATGGTGCCACCTGGCCCGTCTGTCGCCGTGCACGGAGGGGCCTTTCTGAGGTCAAGAGACCAGTGAGGCGGGGAGAGGAGACCCGGACGGAGAGGGGTGTTTCCAGCTCTGCCTGCCTCCAGTTCGCACCCAGCCTCTGGCTTCTAGAAGGGACGGAAGAGCTGGCCACGCCGGAGTGGGGATGCGTGGCCTCTGCCACAAGGGCCCCCGTGGGATGACCCCAGGCTTCTGAATTCTCATCTGGGGACAGGGGCCTGGGTGGGCGTGGCCATTGTGGAGGGTTTTTCCAGCTTTGGCTTTCTGTTGTTCCTGTCTGCCCCAGCTCCAGGCGTGGAGAGTGGCGTGACGGCTGCCCCCTACTCTGGAAGCCTGAGAGATAGAATGTTCCAGAAGCGTGAAGTGGTAGAGAAGGCAGAACGTAGGGGAGGTACCGGGGGTCGGTGTTTTGCTGGCTCTGAATGTGGGGTGGGGAGCAGACTCCCTGGAACCCCTGTGTCCAGCGTCTACACTGGCCGGCCCACACTGTCCAGCTTGAGAAACGCATCCATGCACATGGCTCCATCTGAGCTTCCTGGTGTCCCACGGGCTGGGACAGCCTAGCCATGAGGCCCCCCACCCCAAGCCGTGCCCCTGGGCCACCACCGGACCTCACCGAGCCTCTGTGTTCTCAGAAGAGCATACCGAGCGCTGAGTCACGTGAAGAGCATACCGAGCGCTGAGTCACATGAGACGTGGACATGGCAGACGAGGCGGGTCCGAGTGAGTGCTGGTCACGCGGCCCTGCCTTGCGGGACCGCAGCCTTGCGTGCGAGCAGCAGCAGAAGCTGCTGTGGGCTCCGTCTGCGGACCCGAGTGGCGGGACCACGTGGGAAGTGCTGGCCACTGGCCGCTCTGTGCACGAGCGCCTGTTCAGCTCCCCGGAAGCCGCTCCCCTGTGCAGACGGAGCACCGGGCCTCTGCCCGCGGCAGCACCCTGATCGCCACCGGCGACCTTTAACGTCTCTCTTGCCTACGCAGCCTCATACCCTTCCTTTCGGGACGACAGAAAACCATAGCCCCTGTGCTCACAAGGGTCCTGTGTGGCGTTCTGCCGAGCTGCGCAAAGCTGCTGTCCCCAGCTCCGAAGGCGGCAGCATGCGTCACCCACCGGGGATGTCCCCCTCCCGCCTTCCGTAAACCCCAGCAGAAGTTAGGAGCAGCCCCGTAGTGCCCAACCTCTTGTCAGCCTCCTTCTCGTTGTCCCAAAACTATCTTTATGGCTTCTTAAAACGAAACAAAACAGGATCTAGTCAAGGTGTTTGCCTTTGGCTGTTTTTCCTCTTGGTCTTTTTAAGTCAAGAACAATTCTTTTTTTCTGTGACATTCACTTTTTCTTAAGATTTATATATTTATTTATTGGCGAGAGCGCACTGAGTGGGGTGGGCCAGAGCGAGAGGGAGACCAGCAGACTCTGCGCTCGGCGTAGAGCCTGACGCGCGCCCCATCTCACCACCCTGAGGTCACGACCTGAGACCAAACCGAGATCCAACGTGTCACCAACAGCACCCTGGCGCCCCTGACACTGCTGGGCCAGTGTCCTCTGGAATGTCCCATATTCTGGATGTGTCCGTTTCCTCAGGATGTGCTGGGGCTCAGCTCCCTGTGCCTCCTGTTTTCTGTAAATCGGAAGGTATGCCCAAAGGCTCGGTGAGGTCCCATCAGGCCAGTTTCGGCAGGATGACTTCAAAGGGGATATCGTGTCTCCCCGTGGTGCCCTTTGGGGAAGCAGATGCCGGGTTGTGCACCTGTGAGCACTGTGGGCTTGGGCAGGGCTCTGGTGATCACCGGACTTCTGCATTACCAAGGTTCCATGGGAGGCCATCCACGGGGGCCGTCGGCAGCGGGGACATGTCCCCTGATCTCCCTTGTGATCAGGCCAGCCTCTGATAATGAAGAGGGCTGCAGGGCAGGGTGCTGCGAGCTCCATCATGCCTGCTACACCGATGGGCCGCGTGCTTCTGTAGCCTGGACCGGTTGGTACATCGTACCCGTGGGATTGCGGTGACGCGGTGTTGGCATGGAGCCTGGCTGTGAGCACCTGCTGTATGGGAGAGGGGCGGGTCTCATGCGGACAGTGAGCTGGGGCTGAGCGTCCGCATTAGTTACCCTGCCGGCCCCGCAGCCGGGACAGAGACCCACGGCCTCTGCTTTTCAGCTGCAAGCCGCTTGGCAGTCGCAGGGTGAAGGGCTCCCAGCCCACGGATCCCCAGCACCCGCCGTTGCCCTGTTTGTGTCGGGCCTGATGGCTCGGGTCAGATGATGTCCCCAGCACAGAGTGACACCAGGCAGTCCCCAGGATCGGTTACCACCCAGCCAACATCCTGGACGCCGCCTGGTCTTTGTTCCTGTACGTGGGCTCTGCACGCACGGGAGCCTTCCAGATCTGTGCCAGGGCGTCCGGTCCAAGGCGTGGTGACCCCATGTGGCTGGACGGTCCTGCTCTTGTACGGCTCAGCCGTCGGACTGCGTCCGCTCTCCAGAAGCAGACCCTGTCTCCTGTTTTATTTCTGACTGGGGCTCCTCTGCAGCTCCCTCATGTCGCTGCCGGGAAAGGAGCTCAGGGCCCCTGGGCTCTCGGTGATGGGCTTACCGTGTCCAGAATCCACGGCAGCACTGCCTCGCCCGTGGCCCCAGGCGCTCCCCTCACGCCTCCGCCGCTGGCTACCCTCCTTGGGTCCCAGTGCCGCCCGCCACCAAGGACTGGAACTGGCAACACACGTCCCTGTGGCGGCTTCATACGCAGGTCCCCTCTTGCTGCCACGGTGCGTGTCCACCCTGCTCAGTCCCTGCCTGCTCTCGCTGGATGCGGGAGGCTCCCTTCCCTGGTTCCCCTGCAGATTCTCGGACTCAGCCCACTCAGCAAGGCCAAAGTCCACATTTTACGATGGGCAGACTGAGGCTCAGAGCACGTAAGAGCGGTTCCTGTGGTCACACAGGACGGGGCAGGAGGCCGCTCAGCCCAGCGGAGGCTGCTCGGGCAGGACGTGGGCTGGGGTCGGCAGGCTGCGGAGGTCCGTGGGGGTGAGCAGGGCTGAGGTCTGGTCTGCGCGCCGCTGCTGTGCTCCCTCCGAGGGTCAGATCCCCAGCCGCAGGCCACAGTGACTGCCCGCTGGGAGTCCCCTCCACACTGGTTTCCCTCGAGCGTGGCCCATCGGGCCACACCTGCCAGCAGCGGGGTGGCCAGGCCGTGCCCGGGGGCACACGGCGTCTGCGGGGAAAGGGCAGGAGACCGAAGCCACGGCGCAGCCCAGGGCACGTCCCCGACTCTCCAAGCTTCTGGAGTTTGGGCTAAGAGCCTCCGGGTCTCCTGGGCTCCGCTGCCCGCCCTCACGAGCAGCAGGGCGGCTTGCGCTCTGCCCGGGGCAGCTTAGGCGCTGGGGGTGTGTGGGCGACAACGCGTCTCCGGCAGGGAGCAGGGAGCGCCGCGCAGTGTAGATGCAGAGGTGTGTGGGCGACGACGCGTCTCCAGTGGGGACCACCGCGCAGCGTAGACACGGAGGTGTGTGGGCGACGCGTCTCCCGCTAACCCGGATCTCACTCCGTCATAAGCGGTGCCTCAGAGCAGGTTCCCCGCGGCGCGGTCGGGGCCAGCCGCGCTGTGCTCTCTCCCCGCACCCCCGCACCCGCTCCGTGCCCCGCCGCCTCTGCCCCTCCCTGGGCCTGCTCCTGACTCAGCGTCTGCTCTCCCAGGACGAGAAGCCTCCGTGGGCGCAGCGCGGCCCCTCCCAGCCAAGGGCACCATGGCCACGTCGGCCCCGCTGCGCAGCCTGGAGGAGGAGGTCACCTGCTCCATCTGCCTCGACTACCTGCGGGACCCCGTGACCATCGACTGCGGCCACGTATTCTGCCGCAGCTGCACCACGGACGTGCGGCCGGCGTCGGGGGGCCGCCCCGTCTGCCCGCTCTGCAAGAAGCCGTTCAAGAAGGAGAACATCCGGCCAGTGTGGCAGCTGGCCAGCCTGGTGGAGAACATCGAGCGGCTGAAGGTGGATAAGGACAGGCAGCCTGGGGACGCGGCCCGGGAGCCGCCGGACACCAGGCTGTGCGAGCGGCACCGGGAGAAGCTGCATTACTACTGCGAGGACGACGGCAAGCTGCTGTGCGTCATGTGCCGCGAGTCCAGGGAGCACAGGCCGCACACGGCCGTCCTGGTGGAGAAGGCCGCCCAGCCCCACAGGGTAAGCGGGCTCCACCCGCCCAGGGGCGAGGCCGGGCGCGCTCCCCAACACTTTGTGGCCCACGGGGGTGCTCAGCCACAGCGCATCCATCCCCATGGCTTGTCTTTCCGCAGGAGAAAATCCTGAACCACCTGAGTACCTTGAGGAGAGACCGGGACAAAATTCAGGGCTCCCAGGCAAAGGGAGAAGCTGATATCCTGACTGCACTGGTATGTGGGGCTGTGAGAGCCTGAGGCCGCGGCCATGTGGGGAGGGAGCTGGAGGGGGCTGAGCGGCAGAGGCTGAGCCCTGACGGTCTGAGCTGGGGGCTTCGGGCTGGCTTCCATATCGTGTGTGCGTGCGGGCGCTCCTGCACAGGTGTGGCTCGCTGCAGCCGTGGGCCACGTCTGGCAGCAGCTGCTCCGGACTGCCAGTGTGCAGGGGACCGAGGAGGTCCCGGCAAAGCCCTTCCTGTTACGGATGGGGGGACTGGACTCCCGATGTGGTGGGGAGCCAGGGGCCTTGGGAGGGGGGCGCTGGCTGCGGGATGAGCACAGTGGGGAGGCCTGGGAGGCTGTGGGGCATCCTGGGGACCCTGTGTGCTGAGTCCTGCAGCCAGGGCTACCACAGCTGGGAAGCAGAGACAGCACTTCCTGTTTGATTAGAGATGGGGTGCGAGGGCTGTCCCCGCATTTCCTGCAGGGGAGTCTGTGTCGGAGGGAGGTTGGCCCAGCCGTGCTCTGAGGTCCCACAGTGCACGGATAGGGGTGCGAGCCGGCCTCATGCAGCCCCACCAGGAGACACTGCCGGGGCTCTCCAGTGTGGGGCAGGGCAGTCACCCATCTCCCCTCCACACCCCTGCAGAAGAAGATCCAGGACCAGCGGCAGAACGTCATGGCCGAGTTTAAACAGGCGCACGAGTTCCTGCGGGAGCGGGAGCAGCACCTGCTGGAGAAGCTGGAGGTGCTGCAGCAGGAGCTGGCGGAGGGCCGCGAGAAGTACAAGAGCAGGGGTGTCGCGGAGCTGGCCCGGCTGGCGCTGGTCATCTCCGAGCTGGAGACCAAGGCGCAGCAGCCGGCTGCAGAGCTCCTGCAGGTGAGATGCCTCCGGGGCGGCTGGTCTCTGTCCCCTGTACCCCCATGGGACCCTGGGAGAGCCGCCGCCTCTCAGGCCGTGACTTTCTCTACTGAAATGTCAGGAGAGTCACCCCCACCTGCCCCACCTCCTCCCGTGGTCATACGAGCACAAGAGGACGTGACCTGCATGGTGTCCCTTCAGAGGGCAAAGTCTACCAAAAACCAGTTGGAGGGGGTTGGAAAGTGCCGTGTGAGAGGAAGGGAGGGTTATGAGTGTTTTCGTCATGCCGTTGTCCTCGTCGCAACCACCACAGGTCCCTCCAGGGGAAGCTACGGGCAGCCCGTGCTGCTGGGGTGGCCGAGGGAAGGCGGCTTCTCCCAGGGAGGGACTGGAGGAGACAGGCAAGGTTTTCTGTGGGAGGGAGAGCAGGCCGGGTGCCCCTGGCACGCTTCCTGAAGGAGGCAGCTTTGATGCCAAGGGGAAGTGCCTTGAACTAGAGTGGAAACAGCACTGTGCCGCCTTCCTCCTGGAGCCTCCCTGGACCTTCCCCCTGCGGGCGGGGAGGAGGCTGTGGTGGCCGGGCGGGTCAGCAGTGGAGCCCCCCCACCTCCTCCAGGAAGATGCTGTCCCAGCCAGCAGCCTGGCCTCAGGAGACACAGCGGGGCAGGCTCTCCAGGTACCCGCACAGGGGGGCCGCCTGCCGCCCCTCGCTGAGCATTCTGGCTCGCAGATTGGGACTGGCGGGGGGTGAGGGCCCTGTATGAGAAAAACTCGCTGAGGGCCCAGCTGCCAGGCAGGTCAGGAACCCGGTCCCAGCTCCATTCCTAGGCCTCTTGTTCTTGTCCTTCATTTGGTCTAAAATGTGTCTGGCATTTCCCACAAATTCCTCCATCAGACGGGGATTAAGTCTCTTACTGCCCCGTTCTCTGCCCCCGGGGGAGGGGCAGCCCTCCTTTCTCCATCATGTGCAGTTGTGTGGGGGGCAGAGAGAGACTAGCTGGGGTGCTGCTGGGGACTGAAATCCGGACGGGAGCCCCTCCCACTCCACCCGAGGGAGCCACAGGGGCCAGCGTGCCTCCAGCGCCGCTCAGATGGAAGGCGTACCCGGGGCACAGGTGCCGGGATGGGGCGAGGGCACAGAGCAGGAGGAAGGGCCCACAGCCTTCTGTTCACTGTTGCACCCCTGGCTCTCAGCGCTGTGGCACCTCCTGTGAGGGGTCTGATGCCACTGGGCTGATGCTTGTGCTTTCTTCCCCTCCAGGACACCAGGGACTTCGTGAACAGGTAACAGCCTCCTTTCCACGGCGCACCCGCCCCACCCCACCCCCTCCATGGGACCCTTGGAATGAACGGTCCCACCTCGGCTAGGGTTAGGGTTAGCCAGAACATGGCTGGGACCTGGAGACTTGCTCTCTGAAGCAGCCAGGGCTCCACCAGGGTCTGAGATGGGACGGAGATGAGGGCGGAGACATGCTTGCGGACAGAAGTGTTCCGGATGCTCAAGTCCCGGCCCAGCTGGGGGCTGTTCAGTCAGTGTTTTTGTGCCCGTGTTTCTCCGTTGATTGGGGATGGTCATACCTTTCCTTCCTGCTTCATAGTTGTTATGAGAACGGGAGAAGCGCAAGGAGAGCTGAGGGACAGGTCTGTCTGTCGTCTTCCCAGGTACCCACGGAAGAAGTTCTGGATTGGGAAGCCCATTGCTCGGGCGGTTAAGAAGAAGACGGGAGAATTCTCAGAGAAACTTCAGTCCTTGCAGCGAGGCCTGAGAGAGTTCCAAGGTGAGGGCTGGGGTGCACTGGGGTGGGAGTCGGGCCTGGCTGGGGGCTGGGGGTGAACCGGGGTGGGAGTAGGGCCTGGCTGCGGGCTGGGGTGCACTGGGGTGGGAGTCAGGCCTGGCTGAGGGCTGGGGGTGAACTGGGGTGGGCGTTGGAGCTGGGGCTCTGCATCGAAGGAGGGGGCCACCTCCTTACTGTCATCTTTGGCCTCACTCTTGTGTCTCCTGGTTGTTTTCTGTTTTCTTCTTGGGATGTCAGTCAGGGAGGCCCTATCTGGAAATTAATCCTGTCTGAGCAGAAAACGGGCCCATAATTTTCCTGGACTAGAGGGTCATTCCTGTCCTTTTCTCCTCCCCAGGGAAGCTGCTAAGAGACTTGGAATATAAGACAGGTGAGTGTCCAAGGGCCATTCCCAGTTCCTCTCCCATTAGGAACTCCGTCCCCACAGAGACTCATGACTGTCCCCTGCTGCCCCCAGGGAGTCCCTTCTCTTACACAGCTGAGATTTCCCAGCAGCAAGTCTATACCCCGCACTGGGCCTCTGGTTTGCAACAGAAGTCCGTGCTTGACTGCCTGACCCTTGTCTGCACAATGTTCTCATCCACCTGACCGCGTGGCTGCTGTATGCGGGGCCGTCTCTGCTGCCGGCCCCCGCATTGTGCTCCTTCCGGGCCCTGCTGTCAGGTTGGGCACTGCACAGCCCTTGCTTTTAGGGTGTGGCAGCCCTGCGGAGGCCCCCCAGTAACAGCACTACTGTTTCGTTGTCCCCACAGTCAGTGTCACGTTGGACCCGCAGTCGGCGAGCGGGTACCTGCAGCTGTCAGAGGACTGGAAGTGTGTGACCTACAGCAGCCTCTACCAGAGTGCTTACCTGCACCCCCAGCAGTTTGACTGTGAGCCGGGGGTGCTGGGCAGGAAGGGCTTCACCTGGGGCAAGGTGTATTGGGAAGTGGAGGTGGACAGGGAGGGCTGGTCCGAGGATGAAGAGGAGGGCGAGGAGGAGGAGGAGGGGGAGGAGGAGGAGGAGGAGGAAGAGGAGGCGGGCTACGGGGACGGGTACGAGGACTGGGAGACGGATGAGGACGAGGAGTCATTAGGGGAGGAAGAGGAGGAGGAGGAAGAGGAGGAGGAGGTCCTCGAAAGCTGCATGGTGGGGGTGGCCAGAGACTCTGTGAAGAGGAAGGGGGACCTGTCCCTGCGGCCAGAGGACGGGGTGTGGGCGCTGCGCCTCTCCTCTGCGGGCATCTGGGCCAATACAGACCCTGAGGCTGAGCTCTTCCCGGCGCTGCGGCCCCGGCGGGTGGGCATCGCCCTGGATTATGAAGGCGGCACCGTGACATTCACCAACGCAGAGTCACAAGAACTCATCTACACCTTCACCGCGACCTTCACGCGGCGCCTGGTCCCCTTCCTGTGGCTCAAGTGGCCTGGGACTCGCCTCCTGCTGCGACCCTGAGCCCACTGCTGCTTCCCTTCTCGGGGATTCCAGGACCGTGACAGGGAGGGGATGTCTGGCTGCGGCACCTGGAGCAGGTGCACTCCCCCCACCGCCCCGAGGCTGTGGCCCCGCAAGGCTCGCTCAGTGCCGCCACTCCGTCCACACGGCTGCCGTCGGACTCGTCCCCCAGTGCCTGGGGCTCCCCATGCAGACGTCTGACCCCGGAGTCCGTGAGGGCCCTCTGCGGCCTTGGCCTAGCTCTGCACACACTCTGTTGAACCAGAGACGAGACAGCCTTCCGTCGGCCAATCTGGCGTCCCGTGCTGGCTGCTCCTGGGAGAGCACAGGTGACTGCACCGAGGCCACTCGCCGTGCCCGGCATCCCCCTTGCCCACATCCTCTCCGCTGCCAGCCTTCCCTGCCCCCCAACTCAGAGTCCCCCACGCGAGCAGAGCAGAAGCCCACCACGGTTTCCGGGCAGTTTGAACAAGCTTCCGAGGTGCCGCGGAGTCGCCAAGCCCAGAGCAGGCGCCTCGATGCTCTGAGACCAGGGTCGAGCGTCTGACGTTTGCACACGGAAGCACCTAGGACCCCCGGAGCTGCTTGGGGGAGAGCTCTGGATGCACGTGGCTTTGAAGCCTTGTGTGTGGTCAGTGATCAGTAAATGACCTAAGGGTGGGGCTTTGGGAGATGGTGACGGGAGTCCAAAACACTGTGCTCTTGGTGGGTCGTCTGAAGTCACCGGGGCAGACGCCCGTCCAGGCCAGCCTTCCCTTGGAAGCCTCGGCCCGTGCCCCCTGCACAGTGGAAACTTGGTCTGGATGACTCTGCAGGCCCCTCGTCCTGGGACGGGGCAGTGGGGAGAAGAGAGGATGCCAGCAGGGCTCCCGGAGCTCACCTTCGTGTAGAGTGAGGGCTGGACCGCGGCCTCGTGGCGCCTGCACGCTCACTGCTCCAGCCGGACACCCACAGCCTTTGTGTGCACCCGTCCCAGGCCTGGCAGCAGCGTCCCATGCCCCAGCACCTCGGCCACCACATCACCTGGCAAGGTCCCTGCTATTTCTGCCTCTAGTTTTGTACCCCCATGTACCTCCCGCAGGGCTGGGCACACAGCAGGTGCTCAATAAAGACTTGTGCAATGAGCAGACTGGGTTCATTTACTTTATTATAACCTTTGTGTGGCTCCGGAGTGCTTGCGTGAACGGCAGTGGCCTGGGGTCCCTCCTGGGACACGCCACCGCCCCAGACAGCAGCCCCCATGTCTCCCTGCCCCACCACACCAGCCCCGTGCTCTCACCCAGCATCCGCACAGCCAAGGACGGCCCATGACAGGGCGACATTCCGTGGCACACCCAGAATCTTTCCGAGGAAAATGCATAGTCCCCTACCCAAAGGAGGTGCCCCCAGCGCCCTCTGACACATGCAGCCACCCAACCATCTCCTGTCTGCTCTCTCTGCTGGTTTTCTAATTGTCATCTTAAACACAGAAATGGAAGATCTCATTTATGACTCTTCCCCCTTTTTTATTTTTCATTTGTTCTTTTTACTTTTTTTTCTAAATACAGATATGCAAAATGTGTCACTTGTTAGAAATAAGACACGTTATTAATATAATGATGTCAGTTAATCTACATTCGAATCCTGAGAGACAATAATCACTAGCATATTCTTGAAAATTTACATTTATTTTGTTGATCGATGTGAATCGTTTCCTAAAATTATACTCTCCTAATCTTTTATTTATGGGAAGATTTCAGAATTCTCAAAATGCCGCCTATCCTTTCTTGGAAAGAATTTTTACATAATGAAATTTTTGAAAAATATTAAGGTGATCGTTGTATAATTAAAAGCTCCTACTTATTAAATAGGGGACATTTGCATTTGAACAAAACAGGAGCCCTTGCAGGTCCTGGTTTAACGAGTTTCGTGAGCGTGAAACTTCCAGAATAAAGCATAGACAATGAGGTATCCGCATGAAACAGCAAATCCCTGAAAACACACACGTTATGCCACCACGTGAGGACAGAAAGGTGCCACGTGGAACTTATCTAGATTCTTTTGGACATTTTTATTTTTTATAATCATATTTTTAAGTATTTTTTATGTGAACCTCACCTACACGTGTGGTCAGATCTACGTAGCGTTTATCACAGGAGAGAAAAGAGCAGCCCCCTCCTCTCCCCGGGGCGCTCCTTGCCGGGCGATTTCCTCGATGCAGCTTTGGTGTGGGACTGTCCTCCGTCCCCCGGCAGCCGAGGCTCTAGCTCTGGACCTGGCCTTCTAGTGGGGTGCACACCTGTCCTGCCCGGTGGCCGAGCCTGAGCGCAGTTTACCGAGTCCTCTGCACATGGGTCTGTGGGGACAACCCGCTCTTCCTGGACAGAGGAATTGCCTTTCTCTTCCCTTTGGCTTCATTTCCTACGTCCGCATTACTAACCGAAGCCCGGCGTGTTCACTGGTTGTCAGCCTCCGTCAGTGCCCAGTCGTCGGCTGCTGTGGTCGGTGTCCCGTCCTGTCTCCCACCACCCTCTCCGTCTGTGCACAGCCCCGTGGGCTGGGCTTCCCTGTTTCGTCATCCTGTGTTTTCCTCTTCTTCGCTGACTTCCTTCTCGTAAGCCGGTGGCTTCCTGATGGGGCGGGTAAGTTGCTGTTTTGAGATGTTGAGTATCTGCAAGTTCAGGGCCTTTGGGTTCAGGGAAACGTTGCTAAGTTTTTTCCTTTTTTTTTTTTTTTAATTTAATTTTATTTGTGTGTGTGTGTGTTCCAAAATTCATTGTTTGCGGAGTTACTTCTTGACGGTTGGCGCCTCCTTCGTTTTCTCTGCCGTCTCTGGCCTTCGTGTGGCTCCTGCACTGGTTTTCCGAGAGGCCGGGGTAGGCGAGGACGTTTCCAGGCTGGGACCTGGAGGGCGGTGGGCAGAGACCTGGAAGAGGACGGTGATGGATGCCGAGCCGGTGTCTGCTGTCCCGCGCTCGCTCTGCCAGGGCTGCTGTGATAGGGAGAGCCTAGGATCACACGGGCAGGGGGACAGTCAGGGACAGGCTGGGAGGGGACACCCGCATGTCTGCAGCAGGGTGCAGGGAGGGCAGGAAGAGCAGGGGAGGGGTTGGCACAGGCAGACCATGCCAGCCGCGGGAACCATGCCAGCCACCGGGACCACACCGCTGGGTCTGGGGTTAGGGAGCCGCTCAGACGGCAGGCATGCTGCCCCTCCTACACCCCCGACACCATTCTTCGTGGGGGTGCCCCCCTCCTTCAGGGAGCTCGTCCCACGAGAGGCACAGACAAGTATTAAGCAGTGCGGAGCGCCTGGGGGCCCCAGCGGCTGAGCAGTGAACTCTTGGTCTCAGCTCAGGTGGTGACCCCAGAGTCGTGGGACCCATCCCTGCCGGGGCTCCGAGCCCAGTGGGCGTCTGCTTCTCCCTCTCCCCCTCCCCACGCTCAAGCTCTCTCTCAAATAAATTAACAAATCTTTAAAAATAAATAAATAAATAAACTAAGCACAGCAAATACAAACATAGCATATGTTGGGAAATAAGCATCATGGACCTAAAACACTGTGGTTGCTTTTTGAAATATCTTTGTGCCAAGAGAGAAGGAAGCCGAGAGCCCCGGAGAGGAGACGCGGGGGTGAATCTGCTCAGCGAGGGCCGGGCAGACCGAGGCAGTGGGAGGGGCGCGTGCGAGGCTGCGAAACGCCATCTGCCGTTAGGCCGACGGCCCGGGTCTGGGGTTCGGGTGAGGGCAGCCCCGCGACAGCTGGGCCTGGCTGGGGAATCAGGCTTGGGTCTCACTGGCGTTGCTTCTGAGAGGTCTGTCGGCATCCGAATGGAGAGGTCACCCCGGGTGAAGGGCTGTCAGAGTCAGGGCCAAGCCAGAGACTTGGGAGTGAGAAGTACACAGGGGCCAGCTAAGGCCCTGTGGCAGGTGTGGAGATCGACACTAAGAGGGGCCGTGCTGACCCCCGGGCGCTCCAGCGTCTGTCCACGGCCGAGGAGGAGCCGGCAGAGACACGAGCAGCAGCCAGTCAGGTAGAGGCCCGGCTCAGCCGAGATGACCCTCAAGAGCTAGTGGGGGTGGGGGGTTGCCCCGAGCGGTCATGGAGCTGCTGCTGACTTGGGACTCCCCACCTCGCCCCTGCATCCCAGGGGTGCTTCACCGTCCGCGGGCGGGCGGTTTGCTGAACCCCGCATGCATCTTTGTAAACAGTCCCTCCGCTAAGCTGGGCTCAGTCACCCCTGCTGGTAGAAAACCAGCTCTGGGCTGGGGGGACGGAGAGAAGGAGAGGAAGGGGTGAGGCTGCTGCTGCAAGCTGGGGCGGGCCTGGGACCCGTTTCCAGGAATGGACGCAGGAGGCCCTCAACACCCAGCTTGAGCTGTTGGCGTGAAATTCCGGGCCCTTGACTGTAGTACGGAGGGATAAGCCGGTGATGACTCAGGTCGTCTCCCAAGGGGTGTGACAGAGAAAAATCAGGGGCCCCCAGGGGCTCAGGTCGTGTTCCCTGGGGTCCTGGGATGGAGCCCCACACCGGGCTCCCTGCTCAGTGGGGCACCTGCTTTTCCCTCTGACCCTTCTCCCCACTTGTGCTCACTCTCTGTCTCAAATAATTAAATAAAATCTTTTTAAAAAAGACTATGTTTACCCTTAAGTTCAGGGTTCTTTGTATAATCATTGGATGAATTATATTTTGTTATTCAAATATGCTCTATCTTTATTAGAAGAATCTTATTTTGTGGCTCCAATATTCTAGATCCTAATCATTTTCTGTGTCTTTGAGTATCAGTGACTGAAAGAAATATCTTTTAAAATCTGCTGTTCTGTTCTTTTTGTAACTGATCATGAATTGTTAGATGTATGAGAGCTTAGTATTGTTATAGTTTCCAGATAAATTGTTTCTTTTACCAAAATGTACTATCCCTGTTTCTCCACCTAATAATACTTCTTGCATTGAAATGTCTTCTCTGACATTGATACAGTTACATCGACTTTCCCTTCACTCTCACTGCCCAGTATCTTATTTTTAATTTTTCAGGGTCATTGTTTTATCGCTTATTTTGTAAACAGCATAGCTGGATTTTTTTTTCCAGTCTAGAAACTGGTCTTTCAGCAAATAGGAGTTATTCTGTTTACACTTATTGTGATTATTGAGAAACCAATAAATTTTTATGATCGAATTTTATGATTTCTATTTGTCATTCTTTTCTGTGCCCTTTTTTTTTTCTTTGTTGGGTTAAGTTTTCTTAATCCCCATGTTTCTCTGCTCCTGGTTGGGAAGTTACATATTTTCCTTCTCTCTACCCATAAAGTCTTACATGCATGCTTGAATTAACAAAACGTAGAGTGTCTCAGTGTCCCTCTGTCCTCCCGACAGTGCCGCCGATGAAGTCCTCCCCGTCCGGCTGACGGGCGATCGGTCTCACGGCCATTGTCATTCGCCTGCCTGGGGTTGCTGAGGACGGTGGCTCTGGGATTCCTCCCTGGGTAGGGCCTGCTCTGGTCCTCTGAATTTTTCTTCAAGGTTTTCTTGCGTCTGGATCTGCGGTTTTTGTAGTGTCTGGATTCTAGTCTTTTGTCCGTTCTATGTATTGTCAGTGTCTTTCCCCAGTTTGTAACTTACCTCTTCACTCTGTTCTGGTGTCTTAGTAATCAGAAGTCCTTAACTTTAATGCTGGGGAACTTGTGGTGGGTGCTGTGTTTATTCCTTAACTTACCCACCGGTCTTGCTGGAGCAGTCCTCCCTTACTGCAAGGTCATGGGGTGACCCCCCAGAGCACCTTCCATGTCCAGTGTTTCCCTCGTGTTTTGGTGTTCACCTTATCCGAATCCGCCATGCGCCTGCTTTGTTTTCATGCGCCTGCCCGTGGGCCCTGCTACTGTTGGTCTGTAGGATTTGATGTCTGTGCCCTGTTTGCTGGGTGGGAGCCACTGCCCGCTGTTATCAGCAGCAGCCGGGAGCCTCCCACCGTGCCAGGCGATGTCTGCGTGTCCCCCTGTCGTGAGATAGCACAACGTGCATCCGTGGGTCTTGGCCCTGGTTCCTGGCACAGAGCTCCCAAACCCTCGTACTGTCCTCTGTGATAATGGCTCTAGGAGCATCCCCCGTTCAGTGCGGTGCCTCTGGGCAGGCTCCTGGACAGGGGTCTGGTCCCCAGAGACCCAGCCACCGCAAGCTGAGCCATTTGGGTGAGGGGCAGGGAATGGAGCTAATGACGCACATGCCCTCGTGAGGGCGCCCCCATGAGATCCCAATCACATGGAGTTGGGGGGCTTCCAGGTGGCTGAGCGCCCCCACGCCCAGGGGCAGCACCCCAACTCCAGGGGACACAAGCCGCTGCGCCTGGGACCCTCCTGTAGGATCCCTGGGTGTCTCTTCATCTGGCTGTCATCTGCACCCTTTATCAGTCCTTCAGTCAACCAGAGACTAGTCAGCGCGTCTCTGCCCACCGTGAGCACTCCTGACAGGTCAGTGGAGCCCGGGGAGCCCCCGTGGGAACCTCTGGTCCACAGTTGATCACCAGAAGCACAGGGGACGCTGTGGGCTGGCGACCGGCATCTGCGAAGCAGCAGGCACTCTCGTGGGACCGAGCCCTTCACCTGTGTGATCAGAAGGGACGTGAAGAACAGAACGTCCTCCTGGTGTCGCGAGAACGGCTTGATGCAGGGAAAACTGTGCACCCGGTGACCAGAGGGAGGTGCCACCTGCACACAGGACAGGAGGCCTGGCAGCAGCACACAGCAGGAAGAGCTGCATGGCTCCCCGCAGGGGTGGAATCCCTGCTTCTCCTTACACGGGTGGTGTCTCCTTCACTCCGTACAACAATCCCAAGGTAGACACTGGTTCTCGGTTTTCAGACCGGACTAGACGGTTAGGGAGGTTCAGTAAGCCTCCGGAAGTTCACAGAACATGAGCCCGTGCTTTCCGCTGAGCACAAGGGGCTGGGGAGACCAGCACGACCTTGGCGCCCAGCCCTGTGGGAAACAAGGTGACACGCCAGGCCGTAGAAGCCCCTACTTGGGGCCGGGAATGGACGGCTCTGTGAGGACAGGTGTAAGGTCGCAAGGTCTGGAAGGTGGGAGGGATCCTCTGTGCCCTTGGGCCCTGGGCAGGGGGGAGGGTTTCCCAAGGCTGAGTCAGGCGCCCAGCGGGAGCCCTCGTTCCCTAGGGCACTCACCGGACTTCTCGAACACCCAGCACACCCTTCTCCCACACCCTTCTGCAGGGCTCTCGGGCTCCACCCAGCCAGTCTCTGGAGCCCTGTACAAAGAGAAGCCTGTGAGCCAATGATCCTGGCGGCAATGGCCTCATTGTCACCATGAAGATAATTAGCTCTGTGTCTTCTTTCAGAAGGGGGTGGGGCAGGGAGACTGTACAAAGATAACATGCACTGCTGATAGCCACCTAGTCCCAAACAAGGTAGTCTACACAGCGCTTCTCTGTTTAGTTTTTTTTTTTTTTACTCTTCTGTGGATTTGAATACTTTTTTTTTAACTCCCTATTGTGACCCTCTGGCAAGGAAGCTGCAGTGTTCTTAGAATTCAGGACGCCCCTAGCCCTGGACATGCCGGAAAGCCAGCCATGACCAGAACCCGTCCCGCCCCCTCTCCTTCCTTCACCCGGGAGCTGCATGTGAGCTCTGGGCCTCGGTCATCTCTGTGCCCGAGTGTGATACTGGACTTAGCCCAGATTTCTCACTAGACCACAGGCTTTTCAGTTGTATGTGAGAGAAAGAATGGGTAAGTGGAGGTGACCCGGCTCCTAAATAGGGTTTTTTTTTTCCTTTTCTGGCAGATGAATGGATAATGAAGAAGTGGTGTATAAACACACACATACACACACACACACAATGCAATATTACTCAACCATCAAAAGAATGAAATCTTGCCATTTGCAACGATGTGGATGGAACTAGAGGGTATTATGCAAGTGAACTAAGTCAGAGAAAAACAATTATCTTATGATCTCACTCAGATGTGGAATTTCACAAACAAAACAGATGAACACAGAAGAAGGGAAGGAAAAATAAAATAAGACAAAACTAGAGAGGGAAACAAACCATAGGAGACTCTTAATCACCGGAAACCAGCTGAGGGCTGCTGGAGGGGAGGGGTTGAGGGCGGGAGGGGTTGAGGGCGGGCGGGGGGGGGGGAATGTGGTAGCTGGGGGATGGGCATTAAGGAGGGCACCTCATGTGACGAGCCCTCGGTGTTGTAAGCAACTGATGAGTCACTGACCTCTCCCTCTGAAACCTCTAATACATTATATTAATTATATTATGTTAGTTAATTGAATCTAAGTTAAAAAATAAAAATTTAAAAATAATAATAAATAGGTCCTCTTTGGTGCACATTTAAAGGGTCCAGAGCAGTTTGATTCCCGCTCTGCAGACCACTCACTGGGCCTCCTTCGAGGGTCTCCTTCTGAGCGTTTGTCCCAAGTCTTGGGCACAACCAAACAGCATCACCTGCGGAGCAAAGGCCACACTCTGCACCAAGCCCGTTGCACACTGTGACACTGTGATTTATAGGAACTATGCGTTTGACCAAAATATATTTCTCGTGTATTTTTGGTCTTTGTCCACAGTTCCTGGCTCATGGCTCCTAAAACCTTGGAATTTCCCGAACCATCTTTTGTTACAATTTTCAGTCTCTTGTCCTCAGTTTCTGAAATCTCTTCAGAGCTGTGAGGGTGATGGGTGTTTTGTTATTGAAAACAGGCTCCCTTTTTCCCCAAGTGGGTTTATGTTAACAAGGCAACATCCATTCATGATTAGAAGGTTGAAACTTTCAGTCCCACACCCTCATTTCTGGGGAGGGGAGAGGGGCTTGAAGTTGAATGCATCACCGATGACCACTGATTTAATCAGTTATCCTACGTAATGAAGCCTCCATGAAAACTCCAGAGGACGGCGTACAGAGAACTCCCAGCCAGGGACCAGAATGCTTCCCCCACGCTGCCACACAGGTCTTCAAGCTTCACGAAGACAGAAGTCCCTTCGCTCACCACGTCCCTTATGTATCTCTTCATCTGGCTGTTGATTCAGATCCTTAATATCTGCAATAGGTCAATAATATAGTGAGTAAACAGGTTTCCTGAGTTCTGTGAGTCACTCCAGAAAATTAGTGGAACCCAAGGAAAGGGGCATGGGAACTTCTGATTTACAGCCAGCGGGTGAGGCATCTGACGTGGAGGGCAGTCTGGCGGGCCTGAGCCCATAACCTGGGAAATCCAACGCCGTCCCTGTGTAGATGGTGCCAGAATTGAGTGGAATCTGCCGGACACCTAGCTGGTGTCCACGTCATTGGCGTCGGGGTCAGGAAAACCCATCTACCCCACACTGGGGTTGGGTTCCAGAACTGCATTACACCTATTAATCCATTTAAGCCACATATAATCCTATAGAGCCGGCATTTTGATCGCTTTTTCACAGAAGACTAAGACTCCGAGAAATTAAGTAACTTCCGTCTGGCAGAGCATAGGGTTTGACCCCACAACAACCAAGCCAAAGGGCTACGAGCTGCAGCAGGATCCGTCGGCCACAGTGATTGGCCCCGCGGAGGTTATCAAGGGTCCCCAGACACACACGGGCTAGCGACTTGCAGTCTGGCACACAAGTCAGTACCAAACCAATCAAAAGCCTTTCTCAGGAGTCCGGGATTGAAGGTCCACAGTAAGGTGTGCGGGGTGGGGGCAGTGATGTAGATCGCTACTTGGAGGGGTCTGGTTGCAGCCCTAGCATCACCTGAGAACTTTCAGAAAATCTCAAGTCCCTCCCTACACCTTTGTAGTCAGAACTTGATTTGAATAAAACTCTCAGATGGTGTTTAAATGCTAAGGTTTGCAAAGCACTGAGGTAGATGGTGGCTCAGCCAAGAGGGTCCTGGGCAGGTTAAAGAATCTATGTGGTTGTGAAACACGTCAGCAGTGAGCTGCATCGTTATCAGGTAAAGTCATCAGAAAAGTTGGGACGCCTGGGGGACTCAGGCAGTGAAGCATCTGCCTTCGGCTCAGGTCATGATCTTGGGGTCCTGGGATCGAGCCCCACATCAGGCTCCCCGCTCAGCGGGGCAGGAGACAGTAACCTACATGTTCTTTGCTGAAAGGAAGTATAATGAGACATAGCTGACGTGTTCTGTAGAACACTCTAGAAGCCATGAACTAGATGTATGTACAGCAACATGCCTGGATCTTAAAGCCGAGATCGTAGCTCAAAAAAAGGTAGAAACAGTCCTGTACTAGGTATTTTCAGAGCTCCCCCTGTAGCCGAGGACATGTGCAAACATGAGAGTCGTGCCCGTGGGGGTGAGGAGAATGGGAAAGAGAATCGAGGGAGATGGGGGAAAGTGTAGAGAGCACGAGAGGACCTCGCCTGGGCTGCTGTGGATTGCTCACCAGGACCCGTGGAATATGACTGAGACAGCTCTCTGCCCTGAAGTCCGAGGAAAAGGGGGGAATTGGCAGGAGTGGGAAATAAAGGGCACAAGTGAAGCCAGCAAGACTGCCCACAGATAGGAAGGCCACCCTGCATGCAGAGCAAAGCAAGGAGAGGGAGACCTGGGCTGGGGCTCCCAGGCTGCTATAATCACGGTTCTTGGGCTGTGGACCGAGTCCTCCTACACACCCCATGTGCGTCCTCACAACCACCGCTCTGGTTCTCTGAGGCACCCCAAGTGCATGGCAGCCCCTCACATAAGCCAGCAGCCCGGCTGCTCTGGCCGGAAGCGGACAGAGCTCAGCACTCTCACAGTCCCAAGACCAGCAATGCTTACAGAAGCACTGAGCCCAGGGTTCAGCGGCTGAGGCTACCCCGCCAGAGATAAAGGGTGGTTTACATTCACAAACCCTGCGTTTCACACAGTCCTGTGGGATCACCAATGGGTGATTTCCCCCCAGGCAGCTCCCCATCCTCCTACTCCTTAAGCTTTCAAATTCCATTTTCTTTCTTATGCAGAGCAGTTTAATTTTGGCCCAGAGCCTCCATCTGTGCCTATCCACACCCCTAAATTACCTGAGCCACTCACCCTAAATTTAGTCACAGTTGGAAATACAGTGTAGGTGGCTCATTCGCTTTTTCAGTTCCATACTCAAGCCAAAAAAAAAAAAAAAAAAAAAAAAGGCTTGCTTGTCCAAAACACTAGGTCATGCACAAGAAGTGAACCAAAGCCCCATCATCCAGTAATAATAATGGTAATAACAGTGACTATCCAAGAGGTTCCTTAGACCTGAACAGCACGTCATCTTAGGGAACAGTGCCATCAGGGACAGGACTGCGTCCTGGTCCCAGAGATCCCACTGACCTGCGCAGATGAGACCCATGCCATGCAGAAACGTGACGGTACCTATACTTTATTAGACACCCTCCACAAGAAAGAAACGTGACCTAATGTCAGAAAGGAGGGGACGTGGGAGTCCCGGGGCTGGAGGAAGAGGCCCCGCGCCTGCAGCGTCCCCAAGCGCGCGGCGGAACAGGAACCCAACAGTCAGCTCTATCAATTAGAACAAGCCCGGCTCAGCTTTGCTTTCCCCGTGGTGATTATTTCTGAAGCTCCGGCAGTTTTTAGCGTAGTGGTGTTTTGTTCTCTTTTTCAAAAGCGCGCGCGCTCCCCAGCCTTGCCCGTGTGCCCCAGCAGCCCCCGGGTCTCCGCGGCAGCGCCCCTTGGACGACGCCCTCTGCAGCTCAGGCAGACAGGAACCTGTTTCCCAGACCGCCGAAGCAGGGCCATGAGCAGGCGAGCGGGCGACGAAGGCAGGGTGACCTCTGCGGCTGGGCGCGGCCGGGCAGGGGCGCGCCGGGAGCGGCAGGTGCGAGAGCCTCGGGTCTGAGCTCAGGCCCCGCCCCCTCACGACCCGCCTCCCCGCCGGCCCCGCCCGCCCCGCTCACCGCCTCCCCAGGAGCTCCCGGCCGCACCTACCTGCGGTGGCGCTCTGAGAGACAGCCGGGGGGTGCCCAGCGCCGCCGGGACACCCTCGGAGCGCAGGGTGCTGTGCGTCAGGTCCTGCTTGTCCCGGGTGAACGTCGCCGGCTTCCTGTCCTCGGGGACGGCCAGGCTCCGGCTGAGGGCGCGCGGGTCCGGCGGGACGGGCCCTGCGGGAAGAGGGCCGGGCTGGGAGGGACGCGCCCCGGGCGCACGCGGCGCGGGAGAGGCCGCGGTCTGTTCCCGGACGGAGGACGGCGGTTTAGCGCCGTTCGGGCCGGGGCGGCGCCCTGAGGGTGTGCGTCTCAGAGCGCAGCCGGGGCCGGCAGGCCAGGGGACCGGTGAATCAGAGTCTGCCTTGGAACAAGATCCCCCGGTGTTCCTCCGGCACGTTAAATCAAGTAAAGTAGACGCTGTTTTTTAAAAACTATCCATTTGTTCAAGTCGACAGAGTCTGGCGCAACGCTGGGCAGAACACACACGCCCAACCAAGAGTTTCGTGACTATTTTTGAGGAGATAACATCCGTACAAGGAACAAGCGTGAACAGCACTAAGCCCTTTACATGTGTGCGTTCCTCTATGTCCTGGCCACCCATGGGGTCCGAACCAGTGTGTGCTCCATTTTAAGGAGAACGAACCAGAACCAGGAGGCACACTGGCTTGCCATGACTCATAACCAGCAAAAGCGAGAGCAGACCACCCAGTGGTCAGCCTCCAGACTTCGCAGAGGTAACTGCTCTGGACTGACTGGACAGAGGAGAGAAGGAATCCCCAAACCCCCAGCTGTTTACCTGAGTCTGTTTCCAGATGATGCGCCAGGTTTTCTGAGAGAAACAGAAACAGAAAGGTGTGTGACTTGTGATTTCCCACGAGCATTCCCAAGAGCAGAGCTGGGAACCATGTGAGCCCAGGCGCGGCGGATGGCCGTCTGCTCTGCGCCCTCTGCTGTGGTCTACTGAGACACAAGCCGCCGTCACCTGCCTGGACGCTCAGCCCAGTGCAGGTCCCTGGGGAGAGAAGATGCTCTCGGGACCGGTCCCACTGAGCAGAGCGAGACCACCAAGGGAAGGCTTAAGAGAGGGAAGATACCAAGAGCCAGGCTTGGCAGGCAGGGTGAAGGTGGTGATGGGAGGAGGACACGGCTGTCCCACCAGCGGGGGATGGGGAAAGCTGCTGCCCCTCCCCTTTACCTGAGAAGGTCCTCAGCATCTCTGGGAGGGAGAGTGTTTTCCTGTGGAGATCTCGGATCTTCTTGACAAGGTCTGGAGAAATTGTCTCTGGACTCACAAAAGTCCTTGTCTCATACCTACAGACAACCAGCCCTTAAGAATTATAGGTAGGGGTGCCTGGGGGGTTCAGGGGGTTAAAGCTTCTGCCTCTGGCTCTGGTCATGATCTCAGGGTCCTGGGATCGAGCCCCTCATCGGGCTCTCTGCTCAGCAGGGAGCCTGCTTCCTCCTGTCTCTCTGCCTGCCTCTCTGCCTACTTGTGATCTCTGTCAAATAAATAAAATCTTTTTAAAAATTAAAAAAAAAAAGAATTAGAGGTAGGTCCTCTAAGAGAATGTCTGGGGTCTATGGAGGCTGGAAGGGGCAGAGGTCATTACCCTGTTTGCCTCTAGAGGACAGTACAATGTCGGTGGAAAAACGACCTTAAAACTCCTCTTTCTAATCTGGGTGCTGTTCATTACTAGGGGAAAGGGGGTGGGGAGGGGAGATGAGAGAAAACAGGTAACAGCTCCGTCCTTGCCTGTCCCCCACAGCAGGACCTCGAGCAGGCTGGGCGCCCTGATCAGACCAGCTAAAGGACTGCACAGCCCTTTAGCTCTATACCCCAAACACTCTTTGAAAGTTTGGGAGACACGGGACACCTGGGTGGCTCAGTTGGTTAAGCGGCTGCCTTCGGCTCGGGTCATGATCCCAGCATCCTGGAATCGAGTCCCACATCGGGCTCCTTGCTTGGCAGGGAGCCTGCTTCTCTCTCTGCCTCTGCCTGCCATGCTCACGCTCGCTCGCTCTCTCTAACAAATAAATAAAATCTTTAAAAAGAAAAAAGAAAGAAAGTTTGGGAGACCCTTCCCGAGCCTTGGACCCCAGGTCCAGACACTGTGGCTGAATAACAAGTGATCTTCGCAGAACCCGGAGAAGGCACAAGTGCAAACAGCAGAGGACAGCATGGGGCCAGGGGCTGCCCTTTGTGGTGGCTTCTGCAGCCCCTGAAGGACATGGGGCCGCGGAGCCGGGAAAGGACTGGAAGCACATGCCAGTCTCCCACGCTCCGTGCCACCACAGTTTATAAACAATCTCTCCCCTCGGAGTTACAGTTTACATGCTGTTCAATGCTGACTCGAGTACCAGTAATTTTGAGAACTAAACAGGCGTTCCTACATCAGCCTAAAAACACGATTATGGCTTATAATTTCACCTCCAGGGGAAAACCGTATCCCTGATACCAAACAAAAGTTTAAAAACGGACTCTTGGAGCACAGCCCTTTAGGTGGAGACTGTGTGTCTGTCTGTCTGTCAAAGTGAATTTGCATTCCTGTGGGGGGCAGGGTAGAGAGGGCCCCCCTCGGTCTGTGTCCAGGGGAACAGAGGTGAGAGGAGCAAAGTGAACATCCCGGGTGTCAAGGAGGCAGGACTGGGGAGAAGGCCCTACCTGCTCTGGTCGGCTCTGACATCCTACAAAAGAGAAAGAACATGCACTCAGCGTCCATACGTCCTTCCCACCGGAGACTCCACACAGCCTGTCCTCCTTATCATCCAGCCTCAGAGCTGTCTCTTCCCGAGCCCTGTGTCTGCTCCGTTCCCTACTCATCACACCGCTGTCACATCCCACCTCCCGGCTCATTTGGGACTCTGCTCAGGTCATTAGAGCTGGCTTCTTTGACTTAGCCTTCTCTGGGGACCATTTTCTGCCTCCAGGGCTTGAGGGCTGCTGGGGAACAGGGTCCAGGCTCGAGTTACCCGCCGGACCCGTTGTGAAATGGGATAAAAGAATGATAATCTGTGTGAGCCAGGGACCATGCTAAGCATTTCGTATGGACTGTTTCCTACCATCTTTGAACGAGCTCTGTGAGGGAGGTGCTATTATTATCCCCACATTTAAGGGGGCTCATGAGGCTCGCCCTGGTCGCATGGCTGGAAGACCCTGTCCTCAAACCCAAGGCCCCCCCAACTGCAAGGTCCCTGACACGACCACAGTGGGTGGACAAGTCATCCAGCCTTCCTGGGTCTGCAGTCTGTAAGCTCTCTGGGCTGGTGCAACCCGAGACCTGGCAGTCCCTTCCAGTGGAATCAACGGCCACTTGCCCTTCCCGCCTGTCCCAGCATCCCGGGCCCTCCGCCTGTGTCCCCTCCTGGTTGGCCTCTCTCCTAGCCCACGGGGTGGGCAAGGCCTCACTTGCAGCAGGACGCTGGCTGGCTGCTGACTCTGCTCCTCCAGCTCCTGGGCCTGGGCTCCGAGCCTGGTGATCTCCTCGGAGACCTTGGAGTTGTACTGGTCCCTCTCCATGCAGGTCTGCAGCTCCAGCTCGCGCAGCCTGGCCTGCAGGAGACTGTGCTGGTCTGCCAGCTCCCGCTGAAGCTTCCCAAACGCCGCATCCACCTGCTGCTTCTTGCTTTCAATGTGAGTCTGCACGGGGTACACGGAGAAACAGGCCAGGAGGAAGATGGAGAGGCTGATCTCCAGGAGGGTCACCTGTATTGTCACGACTTGGAGACATAGGGAGTTCCTAGCTCTCAGTCCTACGGCGGAACGGGTCTCAGAACAGACTTGCCAACAGTGAGGGCTGTGCCCCTGTCTTACTGCAGAGTCTAAGAACAACGCCCCAGAATGCCCTCAGGGCCATGTTGAGCTTCTCAAGCACCCTTCCCCATCTGCGACATGGCTCTCACCTCACCGTGCCTTCCCTAGAGTCAGGAGGAGCTGGTGGGAGTCGTCCGTCCGAGAGCCACTGAAGGAACCAGGTCGTGGTTCGAGTGTGTGACGTCGCTCTTGTCCCCTGACATCGCACTCCGCATGGCACACTTGGAAGGGAGCCAAGGAGAGCTGCGGGTCTCTTCCCGCCCCACAACTCTGTTCCCTTGGTCAGGGCACCCGAAATTCTCAGATTGCGGCTTTCCTCCTGGATGACCGTGTAGCTCAGAGACCCTACAGCTCACCCGACGTGCTCAGGCCAGCCCCGTCAGCGACACTGACACCGCACACACCTACCCACCCCTTCCTATCTGAAGGCGGTGCTTTAGGGCACACAGAATGGGATGGGAAGAGTGGCTCTGGGCCAAGACACCCAGCTTCTAGGGACACCTGCTGGCTTAGTCGCGGAAGCGTCTGCCTGGATTTCAGCTCAGGTCATGATCTCAGGGTCCTGAGAGCCAGCTCCGTGGGCGGGCTCTGAGCTCAGCTGGGAGTCTGCTTCAGTTTCTCTCCCTCTGCCCTTCCCATTCTCTCTCTCTCAAATAAGTAAGTGTTAAGAGAGAGAGAGATCCGGGCTGTAGCCACGTCATCATGACCGTGGGCTTTGCCCTGTGGGACGTTCCGCTCCCGGACCTGTTCTCTCTGTAAAGCGGCTGAGAAGATGGGTCCTGGGCCAGGTCTCAGAACCATCTCCAGCCGTGAAGTTCTCGGATTCCACAGCCTTAACCCTGAATGCCCGTGCAGAGAGGCAAGGACGTGAATGAGGACAGCACAAGAGTACCTGACAGGAAGCTTCGCTCAAGCCCCTGAGGGAAGCACTTACCAGAAGCTCTTGGAGCTTCCTGTCTTCCCGCCGCCATGTGGCCTCCATCTCACTCTTCTCCAGGCGCAGAGCTTTCGACTGGCTCCGGAGACGGTCCTGCGGGGAGAAGAACGGGCAGGGAGCGGCGGCTTAGTTCACAGAGAGCGTCTGCTGAGTCCCAGGTGCACCGCAGATGGGGAGAGACTCAAAGGTGAACAGGGCGGTCCTCGTCCCTGCAGAGATCACCTGGAGATCACCGCCCACCTGAAGGACAGAGAAGGCGGAGTCCGGGGTGCCAGCAGCTGGTGGGAACACAGAGAGGCACGGGGCAAGGGGAGGCTGCAGAGACAGAAAGTGCTTACAGTGGGTCTAGAGAGGGTCTGCGCGTGCCGCACATGCCTGGACTGTCCCTCAGGTGGCACTGGGGCCCAGTGACCATGCCGAGCTTTCCCGGCGCTGGGAACCCACAGGAGGGTTTGGCACAGGGGAACAACATGGTCTACTGCGTGTTTTGGCAGATTGGAGGATGCTTGGAGAGGGCGAGAATGGACACAGGGAGAGCGTTCAAGGCAGAGCAAGTCTGGGCGAGGACGAGAGCCTGCATTTGGAAGCGGTCGCGGGGATAAGTCCAAGACTCAAGAGCTACTTCAGAGAAGATCACTTGTAGACCCAGACGCTGGATGGACAGAGCGAGCAGGGGGGCCCAGGCGGGCCGTGTCATGCCCCCCCTCACAAGGAAGAGGGGCACCTGCGGGCCGCCCTTGCTCTCCCCTCGCATCCCTCTCAGCCCAGCAGTCTCGGCCTTGGCAAATCCCATACCCTGTGTGGGTCCTGGGAGGCCAAGGTCACCTGCCCACAGTGGGCAGAAGACCGTCCCATGCACTCGTTCATGGATGCAACTCTCTGTGCCTGTCGCCATGGGGCCCCATGAGGCTGAGGTCCCCCTGAGCCTGTGAACGGCCACCTGTCCACGGGGAACCATGGTCCTTCATCCAGATCCCTACCCATTCCCTCCACGGTGGGCAACAGGACGCTGTCCCAGCCCACACAGGCCCCCCAAAAAGCTATCCCTCTTACCCGGTAGGGCTGAACGGCCCCGTCGAGGACAGCTGCAGGGTGGGTGCAGTGGGAGGGACTCTCCCGACAAACCACACAGAGCAACTCAGCATCGATCTCACAGAAGAAGTAAATCTTCTCACCGTGCTCCTCACAGCACGTCTCCCCCAGAGGGCCCAGGGGCACAGGGACCATGAGAGGCTGGGTGGGCTCCTTCTCCTTGCAGAGTACACAAGGCAGCACCTGGCAGGAGGGCCGGGCCCCCATCCGGGAGGGTGGGGGGAGGCGCAGCCTGGCAGAAGATGTGTCCACGGGTGCAGATTACTGCATCCTCCAGGGTTCCCTTGCAGGCTGGACGGGTGGGCTCCTCACGGGAAGGCACAGAGGGCATCCCGCTGCTGTCTGCAGCCTGTCCACAGAGGCCTCTGCCTCAGGCCACACAAATCCCCTGTCCCTGATATCCGTCACTTCTGCGTGAGTCATGGAGGGAACACAATAGGAGGCTGCAAGAAAGTAGAAGGGTTCGGCCTAGGAAGCCACCGGCCACCACCCATCAGCTGAGTGGGTTCAAACTCCAGGGCACTTGAAGTGACCCAGCATTTCCCAGCAGGGGCCTGGTCAGTCTGCCCTCTGCTCCTGCCGCGTCCTTCTGTCCCTGGGGTGGGGAGCCCAGCATGCATGAGCTCACAGGGAGATGGGTTTCCTGGAACCCCACCCTTGACCGCTGTGGGGTGGAGAGTTCCAGGAGGAAACACAGGGAGGTGACATTGCTTCCTGTCCACTGAGCAGGTGGGAGCCACCAGCTTCCACTCTCAGGTGTGCGCTCGGCGTCAAAGTCCAGACTGCCGGGGGAGGGGTTCTCTGGCTACTCCTCTGCCTCCCTTCTCGGCTCACCTTACCCACCCAGGCAGACCTCCTCACCTCTGCCGCCGCCAGCCAGGGAGCCAGTGTCCCCAGCCCACTTCTGTTTTTAACAGCCCTTCGGGACAGGTGTGATTACCTTCATTTGACAGCATGACATGTGAACCGACTTCCCTGAGGTCATGGAGTTGGAGAGCTGTGATGCGGGGGTCAGTCCGAGTCTCCTGGCTCAGGGCCTGTGCCCCCAGCCCCTGTGCTTCCCCCACGTGATGGTCCAGGCCACGGTTCATCCGCTCCTTGCATCTGTGCATAAAACCCAGGGGAACCCCATTCTGACGCTAGCCATCCGCCCTGCGCTGTTTCCCTCGCTCTGCACCTGAGCTGCTGTGTGTACCCCATTTCCTTCCCAACCACCCTGGCCCTCCTGGGCGGGGGCGGCCACCCACCTCCGCCCTTCCAGAGCCCGGCAGCTCCACGCCGCCACTGAGCACGGGAATGCGGCGGGTCCCAGCAAAGACGCGCAGCTCTCCAAACGATACACCTGTTAGAAGGAACGCAAAATACCTTGTTCCTAATTCTTAGACTGGTTACACGTGGAAATGATTGTATTTGGGGCTAAATAAAATACTAAAATTAACTTCCCTTTTTAAAATATGGCCAGGTGGAAACTTGAATTGCACAGGTGGCTCCCGTGGTGTTTGCGTGGGGGCGCGGCTCTGGGGCGCTCAGATCTGAGCACAGATGGGGGCCCGCACCTCCCCACGCACATGCGGGGCCCCGCGCTGGCAGCGCCAGGCTCGCTCCGGAGCGGCAGGGGGCTCCAGATGCACCACCAACAACACAGGCGTGAGCGGTGGGTCCTGAACAAGTGCCGGCCATTGCCGGTTTCCTTCCTGCTCCCCACGCAGGGCTGACTCTCGCCTCCGTGGAAGCCGGCGGCAGGCCGGGGACGTGTCCCTGAGCGCAGCCAGCTTATCTGCACCCTCCTGCTCGCTGCGCCGGCTGATACCATATCTCTCGGGGGCAGCTGGTCCTACCGCAGGGGGCTGGTGTGGCCTCTCCCGTCCCCGACTGGGTCAGCCTCCCACCCCAAACAAGGACTATCTCTGCCAGCTGTAGACAGCGAAGATACAGCGAGCTCAGGCGCAGGGACGGGTCAGACGCCGTGCCCTGGGCTGTGGGCTGCAGCCCAGACAGTGCCTGAGGACAGCTCTGGAATGCCGGGCCCCTCCTTCCTCCCTCTCCTGGAGCGGGGGCGTCCGCTCCTTTGGGAGGAGGACAAGAGGACCGCGGCATCAGGTGGGTGCCCTGTCCTTGGGGGCGCGTGTGTGTGCGTGTCTGTGCGTGTGCGTCTGTGTGCACATGTGAGTGCACGTCTGTGTGTGCGCACATGTCTGTGTGTGTGCCTGCCTGTCCACGACCACCAGGGTGCCTGTGCGTATCTACGACATGGCCATGTCTGGCCGTGTGAGGACGAGTGTGTGTTCTTGCTGTTTTCCCAGATCCTTCCAGCTCAGCCCCGCACAGAGAGTGACCTTGAGGTGCCAACGGACACAGCGGGGCCATGGCCGCAGCTGCCTCCGTGACCAGCCTGGCGGATGAGGTCAACTGCCCCATCTGCCAGGGCACCCTGAGGGAGCCGGTCACCATTGACTGTGGCCACAACTTCTGCCGGGGCTGCCTCACACGCTACTGCGAGATCCCAGGCGCGGACCCCGGGGAGGCCCTCCACGGGGAGGCCCTCCCCTGCCCCCTCTGCAAGGAGCCCTTCCGCCTGGGGAGCTTCCGGCCCAACTGGCAGTTGGCCAGCGTGGTGGAGAGCATCGAGCACCTCAAGCTGGTGTCTTCGCCGGACTCCGAGGCAGAGGACATCTGCAGGGAGCACAGGGAGAAGGTCTACTTCTTCTGTGAGGACGATGAGACGCAGTTGTGCGTGGTGTGCCGGGAGGCCTGGGAGCACCGGGCCCACACCGTGCGCTTCCTGGACGAGGCAGCAGGGCCCTACAGGGTAGGAGAGGGCACGCGGGGGTCTGGGGCACGTCTCCCTCTCCCTGTCCTCCCTCGGGCAGGAGCCCCAGGCGTGCTGCAGCATGTTCCGTGTTGCTCACATATGGCCACAGTTTCCGGGGCTCAACAAGGACGCGTGGACTGTTTGGGTGGCCATGTGGGTCAGCCCCGCACGTCTGAGGGTGTCTGCGTTTGGGGGACAATCGTGCAGACAGTGTGATGTGCACGACGTGCATGTGGTGTGTGCAGGGAGGCCTGTGTGCTCGTGTTGGTGAATAAACCAATGTTTGCGTGCAGGGGGGCAAACCCGGGTGTGCGGTCCTCCCCGTCGTCCTCTGCGTGTCTGTGTCCACGAGCTCACCAGCGTCTGACGAGAGAGCACTCTCTGTCTTTCTCAGTGTCCCTATGTGGATGTTTGTGTGTGAGCTCCTGTTCCTACTCTATTCCAGACCAAGCCGTTTTTACAGCAGTGTGTTGGCTATTTTTATGTTATCCAAGTGTTTTCTCCCATCTGGAATCAGACACAGAAAATGGGTTCTATTCACAACAAGGGACTGTGGGTACGTGTTCCCTCTGAGAGAGATGTGAGCAAGTCGGAACACTTTCAAGGAAGGGCATATCAGGCTCGAGACAGATCCCAGGCCTAGCTTACCAGAGACAAAACAAATTAGGGTTTTTGTATTTTAAAGATTTTATTTATTTATTTGACAGACAGAGATCACAAGTACGCAGAGAGGCAGCAGGGGGGTGGGGAGCAGGCTCCTCACTGAGCAGAGAGCCCCATGTGGGGCTCAATCCCAGGACCCTGAGATCATGACCTGAGCCAAAGGCAGAGGCTTAACTCACTGAGCCACCCAGGCACCCCGACAAATTAGGGTTGTTTTTTTTTTTTTAAGATTTTATTTATTTATTTGACAGACAGAGATCACAAGTAGGCAGAGAGGCAGGCAGAGAGAGAGAGAGGAGGAAGAAGGCTCCCTGCGGAGCAGAGAGCCCAATGTGGGGCTCGATCCCAGGACCCTGGGATCATAACCTGAGCCGAAGGCAGAGGCTTTAACACACTGAGCCACCCAGGCGCCCCCAAATTAGGGTTTTTAAGCTGAAGACAGCCAGCCTCAGATGGGGAAACTGAGTCAGGGGCTGTGTTGGCACAGGGAGAGGTTCCTGGAGAGCACAGCGAGAAGGAAAGGGCCTGGAGAGAGCCAGATGCTGCGGACAGTTGGGACACAGGTGTTGTCAGCCAGGGGTGCTCCCTCCATCGGGTCATGTCCTCTTCACGAGTCATTGCTTCTGTGTAACATACTACATACGCTTTCTCTCCAGGAACAAATACAGAAGTGTCTTGAGTGTCTAAGGAAAGAGAGAGAGGAGATTCAAAGAATCCAGTCGAGAGAAAATGAAAGGATACAAGTCCTCCTGGTAGGTCTCCCTCTGCTCCCCGGACCTTGTCCCTCCGCCCCCCGGGATCCAGCGGCCCCCCGAAGCCAAGGCCACGTAGCACGGGGACTAGGGGTTCACTCTAGTGACCACTCTAGTTGACTCCCACCCAAACGAGTGCATCTCTGCTCGGCGTGAGGTGGGAGTCGGCAGGACCTCCCAGATCTGACTGAAAGCGATTTGGCCCAGGACACAGCCTTGTGCTGAGGGGAGAGTGCGCCCTGTGAGAGGCAAGAGGTGGGCTGTCCCACCCCCTCCTCAGCTAGGCTTCTAGAAGCCCAAATGGAAGGGGCCAACGCCATGCTGGGCCATCAGCTCCCAGAAACCGCCCGGCAGGAGGGAAGGAGGCCACAGCAGTTCCCGCTCCATCTAGGGACCTGGGGCGGGGGCTCCAATTCTCCACCCAAGGAGAAGGACGTGGATCTGGGCCAGAGGGAGATGGGGGTGAACTAACTGGGGAAAAAGAAGGAAAGGGAAGCAGAAGAAAGGGAGGGAGAGGAGGAGGAGGAGGAGGCATCACCCCTCCCGGCCTCCCCTCCTGCCCTTTCAGTGTCAGGTCGCCACCAAGAGACAGAAAGTGGTCTTCGAGTTTGCACACCTCAGCCAGTTTCTGGAGGAGCAGCAGAGCATCCTCCTGGCCCAGCTGGAGAAGCTGGATGGGGACATCCTGAAGCAACGGGACGCGTTCGATGTCCTGGTCAGCGAGGAGATCTGCCGGTTCAGCAGCCTGATCTCCGAGCTGGAGGAGAAGAACGGGAGGCCGGCCCGGGAGCTCCTGACGGTGAGACCGCCCCACCTGCGGCCGCCTCTGACTTCCGGTGCCCTCCCATGTCTGAGCCACCTCCCCTTCACCCCGAGGGCAAGAGAGGTCCTGAATTCCAGTGCCTGCTCCCCAGACAGGCCTCAGTCACTCTGCATCCTGGCTTTTCACTGTCCCACGTCCATCGAATTGGGGTCCCTTTTCTTACCTGCCTCTCAGGGGTGCTGTGAGACTCCAACAGGAAAATACAGTGGAAACGAGCAGTTTGAAAAGCATCTCATGCTCTGCAAAGAGATGTCCCGTGCTGTTTCCGAGGCCGGGTATGCTGTGGGGCCACCCAGCACTCAGGAAGCTCTTTCGGAGATGCCTCCCAGTGAGGCATCAGATGGGCAGCATGATTGGGGGCCACACTCCCGGTTTACGGGACTGAGAGCAGGGGCCTTGGCCTCCAGCTGGCTGCCAGGTCCTTCTGCTGTGTGGTCGTGTGGGATCAGGGGGAGGCCTCTGTGACCCCGGATGCCTCACTAGCCCCAGAACTCAGCAGCTGCAGGTTCTTGGGTGCTTTTCCTCTGTGGCAACATGGTGTTTGTCTGAACTCCTGCTCTCCCTTCTTTCTCCTAGGACATCAGAAGTACTCTGATAAGGTAAGCTGCCATTCCCTCGTCTCCCACGGGCGTGCACACACAGCGTCACACGCCTGACTCTTGCATGCCCACAGCCTTGTCCAATCAACGGCACAACTTCATACACACGCGTGCATTTGCACGTGCAGCTGCCCAACGGTGGGCAGTGGGGTGCATCCCCGAGGAAGTGTGTCTGCCTGTGGGACCTGCTTCCCCTGTGCCCGGTTCACAGGTGGCCAGCCGAGTCTGGAGAAACCCCACTCTTTCCGTGCCCCTAGATGTGAAACCAGAAAGTGCCGGAAACCAGAGGCTGTGTCCCCTGAGCTGGGCCAGATGATTCGGGACTTCCCCCATCAGGCTGTCCCTCTGAGGAGGGAGATGGAGATGTTTCTGGGTAAGAGGACCCCAGGGTTACCCCGGGCACGGGGGTCCATGAAGCCCGGGAGTGGGAATGCCCCCCACACTCCACCACTGCCCAAGGCTTGAGTGACCTTTGGCTTGTACCCTTCTGGTACCTTCCTGGGCTGTCCTTCTTTGCACGTGTTGGTAAAATCTGCCTGTCAGGATAACGTAACACGGTAGTAATAGAGATGAAGATCTCTGGGAAAAAATTAACTGATCTGAAAATTAACTGATCTGAAAAATAATTACACAAGTAAATCTGATCTGCTGACCTTGAACAATATAAAAAATAACGATTAACAAAACCTGTCATTTTTGATAATTTAAAAAGTCTGCAGAGGCACTTGTCATACATGGTAAGTTTCTGATGATGAACATGGCTAATTAATAACAAGGCAGAGTGTTTCTTCGTGCCGTGGGGCTGCTCACTCTCTCGCATCCCCCGACTCCCCCATCTGGCCGGCACTCCAGGCCCCTGTGGGGACTGGGCCCATGTTCCTGGAACAGGCCATGCTGGTGGGAACGGGTGTGATGCCGGGCATGAGTCAGGCATGTGGCTCTGGCAGTGCCCTGTCCCTGACGTCAGGGACGACGCTGCCCTTTTACACATGGCCCGCCCACAGCAACGTCACCTGGATGGGCCCACACTGGAGCCTGCCAGCAAGCACGCCCAGCGACCTGGCCGTGAGGGATGTCGTCCTCTAATCAAATCTGACCTTTGTTCCAAAAATTTCCCAGGAGAGTAAGAACTCAGTTCACCCCCTTTTCCGTTCTTCTGGTTGATGTTTCTGGGGTACGTGCTCTGCCGCATGTGAGAGGCTGCGCAAGGCAGACACAGCCCCCCCAGGGCCAGGCGGCCGCCCCCAGGCCCCAGAGTCAGACGCCCGCTGTTGCTGCTGCTCCGGACGCTGACTGGGGCCAGAAGCACGGGTCTGGGGGTCTGTCTGCTGTCCCTGTCCCGTCCCTCCCTGCTGGGGCCAGTCTCCTCACCACTGAGCAGGGTGTGGTTTCACGAGACAAACGAGAGCTCATCCTGGTTTGTTCCTCTCCACAGAGAAGCTGTGCTGCGAACTGGACTCTGAGCCAGGTAGGCAGCCTGTGCCAGGATGGGCGGGGGCGGGGAAGCCGTGTGTCGTCGGGTCCCCTGCCAGGCGCCCCGGAGTCCCCTGCCCGCGCACACACGTGCACACACACACACACACTGTCACGAAGTGCGTGTTCTCATCTGCACCTGATGGGCGGGGACAAAGGTCACACCAGCCGGGACGAGGGTCATCAAGAAGGGTTTCCTGGGCGAGGGGACTCTGATCTGGGTTTGGAATCCCACCGTTGGAATCACTGGAAAGCGCACTTGGTCTCTGCGGAGTTTAACGGCACAGTTAGCGGGAAGGCAGCCCACGCAGGAGCCACCCACGGCACCTGTCGGCCAGAGACCCGGGCGCCTCGCGCTGCTGGGCCACGGCCACACCTGCATCTAGAACCGTCCCACCTGAAGGCCACACTGTGCAGGGTCCATGCTGTGTTTCGTGCTGGGAAGCAGCCCTCTGACTCGGACGGATTTAAAATCACAGAGGCAGCAGGAATAAGCTTCATGCGAGCCCGAGAGCTTGCGGGGTCAGACCAGGCGTGTGCCTGCCGCTGGGACGGAGCCGAGGCCCTCTGGGCCCTGGAAGTCTCAGAGGCAGGAGGGGTGGGGGCCAGCGGCAGCAGGGCAGGCACAGCCTCGGGAGGCCACACGTTTGCAGGGACAGGGCTGCCCTCTGAGGCCGAACTGAGCCAAGGACGGCGGGTGTGGAGCCCGGGCGTCTGTGGGCAGGCGGAGCACACACCATCACCGGCTGGGCTGCTCAAAGCCCGGACTCTGTCCTGGGTGGTCTGAGGGGAAGTCAGAGCATCGGGACTCCTGGCATGGTTCTGGGAGACACGCGTGCCACAGGCACGGTGATGTGGAGAATGACACTAGCAGGCAGAGGCGGGGCATTAGCTGCTCCCACAGGTCGTAAACGGTGCTGCTGTCTCTGTCCTCTGCAGCGGACATCTGCCTGGACCCCCAGACCTCCCACCCCAAGCTCCTCTTATCTAAGGACCGGCGGCGCGCGCAGTTCTCCTACAAGTGGCAGAGCTCGCCAGACAGCCCCCAGCGCTTTGACCGGGCCACCTGTGTCCTGGCCCTCAGTGGCTTCACGGCGGGGAGACACACGTGGCTGGTGAAGGTGGACCTGGCCCACGGGGGCAGCTGCACGGTGGGCGTGGTGAGCGAGGCCGTGAGGCGGAAGGGGGAGCTGCGGCTGCGGCCGGAGGAGGGTGTGTGGGCCGTGAGACTGGCCTGGGGCTTCGTGTCGGCGCTGGGCTCCTTCCCCACGAGGCTGGCGCTGCAGGAGCAGCCCAGGCAGGTGCGCGTGTCCCTGGACTACGAGGTGGGCTGGGTGACCTTCGTCAACGCGGTCAGCCAGGAGCCCATCTACACCTTCACGGCCTCCTTCACCCAGAAGGTCTTTCCCTTCTTTGGGCTCTGGGGCCGAGGGTCCAGCTTCTCCGTGAGTTCCTAAGAGAGGCGGTCACCCTCTGCTGGGACCAGCTCCCCGGAGGATGGTGCGAACGCCACCCCTGCCAGCTCCCCGGGGGACGGGGTGGAAGCCCGGCGGGGTGAGGACTTGAAGGGCAAGGTGGGTGACCCCATGTGCTGATCAGGCCTCTTCCCTGACAACTATGGACGGCCTGGGGCTCCAGGGACACAGGAGTTCTGGGCTGGGGCCAGAAGACTGGGCTGGAGACCAGCCTGTGGCCACCACTGTGTGATCTGGGGCAAGGCACCTCTCTTCGTTCTGTCTTTTTCCAGAGAAATGAGGGTTCGTATACGTGTGCCTTCGGGAAACATTTCTTGTTTGCTACCTGTGAACCAGGCAGGATGGGGGCCACTGCTGCTGTGAAAATGAAAAAAATCTGGCATCTGGAGGAGCTCCCAGACTGGACAGTGACAGCAAGGGGTCGTCACAGAGGGGGCGGTGGGAGAGCTCAGGGCATGGGGCCCAGCCCGGCCAGGAAGGCTTCCTGGGAAGGACTGCTGTATGACGCGTGTGCCCAGTGAGAGGAGAAGGTAGGCAGAGGCCGGACTGGCTGGCCCTGCAGCCCTTGGACACTGGTCAAGCAGACCATGACCCCGCCCTGGCCTCCCGCCCCCGACACATGTCAGCTGAGATGCAAGGCCGGATACAGTCACCGGCGGCCCACACGGTCCCTTGTGGCGGCAGTCACAGTCTGGGCTCGAGAACGGGGTGGTGGGAAGGGTGAGGCCCAGAGAGCTGCGCTGTGGGGCAGAGATGCGCCCGCACACAAAGCTGTGGATTCCCTGCAGGGGTGACCAGCAGCAGCGGGGACGAGGCTCCAGGCCTGGACTCACTGGTGTCCGGGGATTGGCGTGGGGAAGGGAGAGAGCCAGGGCCACGGGGCATGGAGAGGGAGGGTCGTCAGCCGCCCCAGGGTCGGGGTCAGGGGGAACATGAGAGGCTGTGTGCAGAGTATGGTTCTCACACCCTCTGTGGCCTGGGGCTTGTCTTCCACTCCATGCGAATGTGCCACTCCCTGACAACGTCGTCAGCACTGTTCGCTCTCCTTAAACACAAACTGAAGTGGGGTCACCTCCCCACGGGCCCAGGAGCCCATGCGGGCCAAGGCCAGTTCCTGGGGTCTGCCTGTCCTCCTTGGGGTGCAGGCAGAGGACACGTGGGCCCAGGAGCAGCAGCTGCACGGGGCTGAGCACATCCTCTGGGCACGTTCACGATATCTATAAAATATATGCGGGGAAGGGGTACCTGGATGGCTTGGTGAGTTAAAGCATCTGCCTTCGACCCAGGTCATGATCCCAGAGTCCTGGGATCCAGCCCTGTGTCGGGCTCCCCGCTCAGAGGGAAGCCTGCGTCTCCCTCTCCCACACCCCCTGCTGTGTTCCCTCTCTCTCTGTCTCTCTGTCAAATAGATAAATTTTAAAATATATATATTCCCAGAAAACGTTATATTCAAAACTGTAGATGCGTGTAAGTCTCTGAGTGATGGTAATACACACCCGAAGCCCCACACCTGGGGTCCACTGAGAACTGGCCTGTGTTTCTGTTGGTGTTGGCGGGCCTGGTAAGACATGAGCGGCCCGGTCCGCAGCTGCGAGAGGACGGGCGTGCAGTACGTCCCTTAAGCTGTCCCTGCAGGAGTCCCGTCTCACATGCGGGTGGGGTGTCTGCAGCCGAGGTCACGCAGTGAGAGCTGGAGCGCCCATCTGGCCCACAGGCCTGAACCATTGTGGGGTATGCAGGGTCCCGGGGAGGTAGCTCACACGGCCACACTCCCCATGAAGGGCCTGCATATGTTCCCCTCGCTGAGAAACGCAACTGCTGATGACTCAGTGACTCAGGGCAGCTGCGGGGGCCTACTTATCCTGGATCGGCCCTCGGGGTCCCCGCCTGCCCCACAGGTGCTCAGGTCTGAGCCGCCCTCCCGGCCATCACCCTCTCCAGGCCCCGAGGGAGGGCTGCAGCCTGCCTTGTCGGCCGTGGGTTCCCCTGAGGTTCTTGTCCCCCCCCCCACACACAGTAGCAGCACCTTCATTCACCAAGACAGAGATCGTTCCAAAGAAAAGAAGAGCTTTGTTAGAACTGACGGGTACAGAAGGAAAAGGGGTTCTGCCACAACCAGGCCCCACGGGGAAGTGATGGGGGGGGCAGGCTCAGAGGGAGAGCTCGCGCACACGAACGGTCCTAGGTATTCACTCATTTAATCCTCCCGGCACCCCGTGCGGCGGTGCCCGCGGGAGCAGCCCCACCGTGCACGCGAGAGAACAAGGCCCGAGCGGCTGAGCCCCCGGCCGGGTTCCTGCAGAGCCAAGGGCAAGGGCGCACAAGACTCATCACACATGCGGACGTGGGGGTTCGGGTCCCAGCCCGGCCGGGGACCACTGTCGGCTTCCGAGTGTCCGGGACGGCAGGACGACACCGCGGGCAGGAGCGGGGACCGCTGTCACGGTGTCGGGGTCGGAGTGTCTGGGATGGGCTCACACTGTAAGCAGAACTCGTGCTTTTGCAGCCCTGGCCTGAGGGCCCTGCTCCCTGTGGGCCGAGGGCCAGAGGCTGCTGCCAGTCGAGTGGCCGCCTGCGGGTCCCTGGCCCTGCCCGCGTGCTTCATCAGCCCAGCGCGGACCGTGTCCGAGGAGTCATGCCTGCAGTGACCACACAGGGTAGCGCAGTGGCCACACAGGGTAGCACAGTGACCAGAGGGACACTCCGTGCCCTTTGCTGTTGTGCAGTCCAGCCACAGTCCTGCTCATGCGAAGGGGTCACAGAACCCTGGAGCACGTGTGGGGGACTGGGCGCTCCTGTCCTAGCACAACATGGGGAGAGGCAGGCACTGCCGTCTGCTCGCGGGCAGCATGGCGGCCTCAGGCCTGACGTGTGCAGGGTCAGCCGCGAGCATGAGCAAGGCTCAGGCATCTGGTCCGAGTGGCGGGGACGAACCCAGGGGGTCCTGCTCGGGAGATGCGGGTGCCCAGAAACTCCTGGGCCAGCCTCCTGGGGGACTGGCCCAGCAGAAGGAGGGGGAGTTGGGAGGCGGGGGTGGGGGTTGGGGTGAGCCTGGGCGGTCCAGGAAGCAGCTGGTGGCGGCTGCCCAGGATGGCAGCAGGGGGCTCAGCGTCCTCTTCTCCAGCCGCAGGCACTCTCCGTTCTGCGGAGCGCTCCTAGAAACCAAGAAACCTCAGCCGTCCTGCTGCCTCGGCCCCGGTGTGCTGCATGGGGGCCTGAGGCGGCGGGGCAGGGACCCCTGGACCCCAGGGAGGCTGAGTGCAGGCACGAGTCTGTGGGTGTGGATGTGCGGGCACACAAGGGGGACAGGACGGCCCCTACCTGTCTGGGGAGTCGCCGGCCTCCTAGCACACAGGGGGAGAGAGCATCAGTCAGCGTGGGCTGGGCACCCAGCTTCCCGCCACCTCCAACCTTCTTCCGGCCCGTCCCAGACCTCGCAGAACCCAGGGGCCCCTCCTGGCTCCCCGCTCCGCCCCGCGTGTCACCAGGAAGCAGGGCTCTGTCACCATGACCAGCAGGGGCCCCCGCCACGGAGGAGGAGCACTGTCTCCATCCTCGCTGTCCACACCTGCAGCAGGTGGGCGCCCAGGCCTGGGGGGCCTTCTCCAGAGCTCTGCTCACCCTCTCGAACTCCTCTCTGAGCTTCAAGTTCTGCAGGCACAGGGCCACCAGGATCAGCATGTCGTCCGGCAGGAGCGGCCTGTTCTTGGGCTGGTCTGGCCGCTGCCCAAGGGGGGCTCCCTGCTGCAGGCTCTCCCGCTCGGCCTCTGCCTGAACCTGTGGGATGGATCCCCCGAGACGCAGCTTCGCGGGGGCCCCTCCACCCCTGGGCCTTGGGACACTCCCAAGGGAACACCAGCGCCCTCCCCCGCCCCCGCTCATGCCGTGTGCAGAGCCTACCACACAGGCGTGTCGTCCATCACCGGCCTGGCGCTCCCCACCTGTCCGGGGTGAGGACAGACCCATGTACACATGGCCAAGAGGGACAGACGGTACCCCCACAGGGACGAAGACCTGCGGTTTGTGTTTTCCAGGGATGAGTGGCTGGCGGGCCCCGACTATGCCTGGGAGCTGGTGAGTGGGACTGGCCTCCACCACATGTCTAAACCCCACGAGGAGCACAGGGCTGGACTGGAGCCGAGTCCCTGGGCCGGCGGACCCCGGGGCCAAACCCAGCACCCGGCTGGCTCCTGGCCCCCAGGAACCCCTCCCGACACACCCATCAGGCTGCTCCAGACACACAGGGGTCAGAGTGTAGCAACCGGCCGCCAGGACCCTCTCAGGCGGCCCCTCCCTGGACCCCGCGCCTCCCCTCACACGGCTGGCGGTTTCTGCTCCCCCCGCGCCCTGAGCCGGCAGAGCCCTCTCGTGCGTCTCAGGAACCTCCCCAGTCTGTGGGTGAGCGATTCCTAGAGGGACACACCGTGGTCTGTCCACCTGGGGCCTGGGTAGCAGGAGGGCCTGATCCCAGGACCTGGTACGGGACAGTTCTGCCGAAAACTGGATGCGTGGTGCTTGGGGTCAGGGGCCTGGAGCTCACTGGATGGAGGACGACGGGAAAGCAAAGGCATAACTACGGAAAATGAGAGTAGCAGGACTTTCTCCCTGGACTCCGGGGCGTTTCCTCCCAACACCCAAACGCTGCGTGGGGACTGCTGTGACCGCTGGCACAGGATGCCAGCCCAGCGGGACTAGCCCCACGGAGCCGCACAGCCCTGGGCACCCCTTCCCCTTCCTGGACACGAGCCTCCTGGCTCGCAGCCCCACAGCCCCAGGAGGCACAGCCTCTCTCTCAATCTCAGATCAGTGTCTTGCTGGGTCCCTGGGTCCCTGAAGCTGCGGATACAGTAAAGGGTTTCAGTGCCCCCAAACAGTCTGCTTTCAGGGAAGCAAAGCTAAACGAAGCTGGTGCTGCCACAGACACAGGATTTCATGGTTAACGTGGATGGGAAGGGGGTGTCCCCGAGGGCAGCCCCAGGTGGGATCAGCTACAAGGTTCGTGTGCCCTGCGGGATGACAGGCCCCACAAAGCCACACTGGGGACATGGCACAATCCTGGGGACAAGAGCCCACAGAAAGTGGGAGAAGTGAGAGCTTGGGGACAGACCCAGGTCACAAGGAGATTAGAAAGAAAAGTAGGACATAATTGGTGAGAGAAGGGACAGGGTCTGGAGAAGACCATGTTGTGAAAACTGGCTCCCAACACAGAGAAAACCTTCCTCGATCCAAACAGGAAGGAGGCTCTAGACGGAAGGAAGATCCCAGCGTGAAGGTAAAACGGCAACATCAGCAGAAAATATTGTTAGAGAATCAGTCGTGACCTGTGGGGTCTGAAAACAAATCCTCATCAACATTCACTACTGCGGTTTGGTGACGACACCGTGCACAAAATTAATAGCAAAATGCCAGGTTGAGAGAGGACAGCCCAGGGTCTGAAACCAATAGGAGACTCAGCTGTGGGATGTAGAAAGGGAAGCTGACGCATCAGGATGAGGACAGGAACCCAAGAGAAGGTTTGCGAAGAACATCAGTAGTTAATTCACAGAAGAGGGCGTGCGAAGGGCTCTCGTGCGCATGAACTGATGCCCAAGCTCACCACGGACCACGGAAACGGACGGTAACAAAGCATCGAAACCTTGTTTGACGCCTGTCAGACTAACACAAATCACACACCCGGATAACACTGGGTGAGGGGAGGGGTCTGTCTGACCCGCAGGTTGGCCACAGGCCCCAAGCTGGGCCCCCAGAGTGTGCTCACCTCAGGGAGCCACGGATCCTGTCTCTGGGTCGGTGCCCCTGGGGTCCCTTCCTCACGTCAGGGCTAAGAGGCTCGCGGCAGCACCGCCGTGCCACAGAGAGCAGGGGTCCCGTCCAGTCTGCTCCTGGGAACGTGCAAGGGCAGCGCGGCAGGCAGGAAAAGCAGGAAACAGGAGAGGCCTACAGTCGTGTCGTGTTCACTCAGCACGTAAGCACGCGAGGCAGCATATGTTCTAACAAACCATCTACAAATAAAAACCCAACACAGACTTGCAAGGGTTGCCCTGGAGGGGGAGTGACAGTGATTAAGTGGAAAACCAAGCAAGCCCAGAAGGGCGAGTGTGGGCCGGAGATAAGGACGTGCTGCTCGCTGGAGAGCGGGGGTTTCATCCATTAGGTCCCTCCTGCAGGGTCAGGAAATTATTTTCAGGAGATTTTGTCGCAGCTGTTGGCTGTTTATTAGGAGCGTTTTCTAATTTTTATCGTCATTTGGCCTCATTTCCTCTTGCAGACTCTCAAAACTTACTGCTTTGCTAAAGGAGAAGTGCACAGGGAGAGGCGGCGTTCTGAGGACACGTGGGACTTGGGAAGCTCTTCCTCACCCCGGGGGTCTGCGGAGGACTGGAGGTCAGAGGCCGGAGGTCGGCAGAGACGCCCAGCAGCCAGAGGGCCTCGCCTCGGTCCCCGGCCAGCTCTTTGTCCACCCTCCCCGCCCACCTGCTGGGCCCCATGTCCTCGGGGCCCCTGCACAGCCCAGCCACAGGCTTGCTTCTCTTCGGAAGTCGCTCCCTCCGGGTCCGGAGATCTCTGGGAATGAAATCCATCTAGACGGCCTCTTCTCAGGCCTCCTCTTCTCTGAGGTGACTGTCCCCACATCCCTCCCCGCACCCCACCCCCACCCACCCTTCCTTGTCCTGGTCCTCTCTAGACTTGGTCCTGAGGACATTACATCTATCTCCTTGGATGGAAACACCTTTATCCGGGGATCCCGCGGCTGGATCCTAGGGATCCTACCCTAGGCTCTCCGTGGAGATCCACACGTCTCATCCTGCCACATGTCCAGGACCCTAAATGTGCCCCAACGTGAACTCAACTTGTCCTAAATGAAGTGATGCTTCCTTCAAACCTGCCCTCCCTTCCATTTCCCACCCAGGTTCTCAACCCGGAAACTCAGGAAGTCCCTTGGATCCCCCCATTCGCGGGCGGTATATCCTGTCAACGGCTGTCATCATAAACCCCTCGGATGTGACCAGGCTTCTTGGGACTGGGTCTGTGTGCACCCTCGCTCTGCCTCGGTCCCCACACCGGCCAGCTTCTCTGCTAGGTCCCTGCCAGGCGCCACTGGCTCCACGAGGCCCACCCCGGCCCCACGCATGCGGGCCACTGTGACTCCCATCTCAGAGCCTTGCCGGTCTCCCTCCCTCCGCTGCAGAAGCAGACAGCAGGGATGGCGCCTGCCTGCCTGTCGCTCGCCAGCATACACGGTCATTCCTAACACAGTCCAGGAGCTTACCGGAGTCTTTCGCAAGGGAACGAACATTGTTACTTATTTGAGGCTTCCTGTCCTCATTTTAAAGCGGACCTGAGGACGATTCTGAATCATCTCTGGGCTTCCTTCGAGACCATGCAGCGTCCCACACAGAGCAGAGCTGGAGAAGCCTCGCTGTGATTGCGCCAGCCTCTTCAGCTGTGGGGCACCTCTCCCAGGGCCCTGCACGGAGAGAGCCCGGCCTCCCTGGCTTTCTAGATCTTATCTCCACCTGCCCATCGTCCCCTCCGATTTGGACTCCCCCTCCTCATCCTATACCATAACACATCCTCAAAGAGTCAGTATCTAAGTGAAGATTTTGAATACTCATCTTTCATACTGGACAGAAAGAAACCCTGGTGAAAATATGTCCATTTTCCACCCAATCGAATACTAGGATTGGGGTTGAAGGGTGGGAAGGTCCGTAACGACGATCTTAAAGCCAAGGGGCAAAATAAACATAGTGGATATCCACAAAAAATCTAACACGTAAGAGGACTGGGAGGGTCCTAAGACCCAGCCAACATTAACACACAGTGCAAAGGTGTGCATTCTGACTGGCCAGGCACACAGACAGAAATAAACAGAAGGATGGGACGCGCCTGGGTGGCTCAGTGGGTTAAAGCCTCTGCCTTCGGCTCAGGTCATGATCTCAGGGTCCTGGGATTGAGCCCCGAATAGGGCTCTCTGCTCAGCAAGGAGCCTGCTTCCCCCTCTCTCTGGGCCAACTTGTGATCTCTGTCTGTGAAATAAATAAAATCTTTAAAGAAAGAAAGAAAGAAGGAAGGAAGGAAAGAAAGAAAGAAAGAAACAGAAGAACAGGAGTCAAGAAAATACACAAGTGTATGTGCGGACACAGCGGATTACAAGGCTGGGATCCAAATCCGTGGGGTCACTCTGGATTATTCAATAAAAAGGGTCGGGAAAAACCAATCCGAACTTGGAAAGTACCTCACACTGTCCCCAAAGTATTCTCTTGGAGACCCTAAGTCCTCTAGAACACGTGTTGAAGGTTATTCATCCAGACAGTCTATAAGATTCCAAAACAAAACAATAGCCTTGAAATAACCCCACATCTGCTGCGCACGGCGCCCTCACAGAGGGCCGTGTGGTGGCTGAAGAAGAATTTGTAAGAATCCATCTGGACACACTGATGGGAAAATGGGTAAATGTCCAAGGTGTACTTTTCGATGACAAAAAGGAGTTACCCAAAATATGGAGAATCCTTGGGCTGGGTGGGAGTGGGGCATTTAGAGAGTGCGTTCACACACAGTTTCCTGGAAGAAGGATACGCAGAAACCTACCAATGGTTACCTCTGGGAAGCAGCAAGATTCTCATTTTGAGCTCGTTCCTTACAGTGTTGACTGAATGTATTACCAAGAGCATGTAACTTTTATGATAAAAATTAATTAAGATAAAAATAACCACTGTAAGAAGGAAGGAGGGAAGGAAGGCAGGCAAAGGAAGAGGGAAAAGAGAGAATCATGTACTCATTTCCAGGCTTCAGTACATTTGCAAGATCGACAAATACCATCTGATTTCATTCATGTGTGATATTTAAGAAACAAAACGAACAAGCAAAGGAGAGAGAGAGAGAGAACCACAGAACAGCCTCTAACTCTAGCGCACACCCTGACAGCCACCAGAGGGGCGGGGAGGGGGTGGGCAAGCAGGTGCTGGGAAGCAGGGGGTCCCGCAGGGAGGTGATGTATACCTGAGCTATGTTGCACTGCGTGCTCACTACACCGGAATTCAATTTAAAGACCATAGTTCCAAAAGTCTCATGGAATACACGTAGACAGCCGGATACTCACCAGCATATGCAAAAGCTGATCCCATTTCTCACCAAATGTCTAGTTCTATCAAGCAGGGGACCCTAGGGTCTGGTCCTGGAAGAGCTGTGCGTCCTCAGGCCCACGTCCATCCCACAGATGAGCAAACTGAGGGCCTCTCACCGGCCCGGGACCCAGCGCCCCGGGCACAGCCGCGCCTAGACCCCCATCAGTGCACGGACGCTGGGGCACCCGCTGCGGAGGAGAGTCTGACGAGGGTCCGAAGCAGGGGAAGGGGAAGGTCGGAGAAGCACTGAGTTTCCGAGCATGTGTGGGCACGGGGCAGGAGGGGCCTTACCTCGCAGAGGCCCACTGTGCCGTCTGCGGCCGGCTCCCAGCCCCCCCCGCCCGGTGTTCAGGGGACCGCGGGGTCGCCCCGCGCAGAAGAGGCCTGTGCTCCTCGCGGACGCCACGCACCTTCTCTGGCTGGCCGGGACGGAGGTAGCTGGTGCCTAGAACCCCCTTGGAACAGGGCTTCCAGTGCAGGGGGCGGCGGAGGACCCCGGAGGCCGAGGCCTCGGCAGTGGGCAGAAGCAGGCAGTCCGGACAGAAGAGGGGTGCACCCTCAGCCCTCAGGGCCCCCTTAGGGGCTGCTGGCAGGTGGGGCAGATGCGCTCTCCCTCGAGGTCCTTCCACGGAGGCACCATGGCCCCGGCAATCCTCCCGTCCACAGGCCCCCCTTCTCCCGTGTGGTTCTGGAGGGGCCTGTGCAGAGACCACTGGGACAAGGGGGCCCTGCTGGAGGGGGACAGCCCCTGCTGGAGAGGAGGCATGGCTTGGCCCTCCCGGGTCCGGCAACTGCCCGCTGTCTGCGACTAGGGCCGCCGCCCAGCCATGCACCCCATGGTCTGCACCTGGTGGAGGTCTCTGCTGGGCCCTGACGCACACCCTCCAGCCTCTGAAAACCTCTCTTTATCTCTCCCACGTGGGGCGCCAGCAGACGATTCGCAGCCACTTCTGTTGTCCTCTCCAGAGCCTTCTGTATTTGCAGAGCTCAGTGTGCCTGGAAGGCAAGGCGTCCTCAGCCTCAAAGCTGACCATCTCCGACGGGTGGGCAGCGGAGAGAAGGAGACAGTTCCGGGCATCCTCTCCCACACGGGACTGCAGGAGCCTGGTGGCCATGGTGGCAGAGTGTGGCTGCGGCCATCGGCATCCATGTCTCTCTCCCTCTCAATCAACATCCTTTCCTGGGCAACATGGATTCCACGATGAAAGAATGAAAGAGAAAGAGGACAGGGCGTGTAGAGCCAACCCTGGGCCGGGCAAAGTCTGAAGGCCTCTTCCCTTCCTTTCAGAGCGTCTCCAGGAGGAGCCCAAGACGGCTGCCCTTGTCTTAAACATTCTCACTGCCACATCTCCAGACCACTCGCCTCCCCTCGTGCCGCCCCTCCGTGTCCCTGCCGCCCCTCCAGGTCATCCCCTGCGCTGTCCATGCGGAAGGCCTGCGGTGAAGGCTCTCTCCCCGGCGCGTGTCAGGAGCCCTGGGGGAGAGGTGAGGGGCCCCTCCTTCCTGGAAACAGCGGACTGCCGGGAAGGTGAAGCTTGAACCGCCGCTAGGGTGGGGTCCAGGACACTCGGGTGAGGTGAATGTTGGCTGGGGAAGGTGTGGCTGGTCTGCACTTGGGGAGGAGAAGGTCTTGGTGCGTTCGGTGTAAACATGACGCAAGCCAGAGCCAACTCCCCAAAGCCCCACCTGCGCAGCCCCTGTTGGGTGTCACAGAACCTGCCTCTACGTGCGACACCAGGACGGCCCAGCCCACTGTCCTGGGGCTGACCTCCGCCCTGACCCCAGGCGTCCCTGACACCAGCCGGGTCGGCTCCGTCGCTGGCCGTGACTCTGGACCCTGAGTCCAAACCCCACATGGAGTGGAGAAGTGACTAAATAATAAAATCTTTCAAAAACAGGAAGAGGCTGGAAACGTCTGAGGTACTTGGGAGGGCCTCACTCCACGGCCCCTCCTTGTCCCCCCTGGCCACAGACAGTCACTGTCCCCAAGCCCAGGTCCCTGACTTCCCCTCATCCCATGAGTGGGTTGGCGTCCTTCTCAGTGTCCACACCACCTCATCGTGCGGCTTCCCCCGAGCCGGGGAGCTCGAGCCCACTCTCCACCTCCAGTCCCCACAGAGCTGCCTCCCCAAACCCATCATCGGCTTGGGGGCTGTGTGCACCCCGCTTCTCCCCATCCCCCCGAACACCCAGTACAGAGCCCCTCAGCTCTGTGACTTGCTCGGTCCAGCACCTCCCCCTGAACCATGGCAGAGCTGGGATTTTGCCTCCTGAAATCAGCAACCCCGGCCTGGACCTGAGCTCCTCCGCCCGCATCTGTTCCTGTCTCTAGCCCTTGACCCTGCCACATTCCTGTCCTGTTTCATGATGCCAGGTGGGGAGCCTGCCCAGGGTCACACAGGGAAAACGGTGAGCCGGGACCCAGATCCCGACATGTGTCGCCCTGACCACACGCTTCCTCACCCAGGATGTCCCTCCTTAGAGCTCAGCAGAGGCTTGGTAAGTGGACAGGGCATCAGTAGCTGGATTCTGGACAGACGGGGGCAGACCAGCACCTGATACCGTCCGGCAGTGTGTAGAGTCACTCCGTCCTATTCTTGGGTTTCCTACTGGCTATCTGAATGACTACAAGGCAGGCGTCCGCCCTATCCACCTTCTCACTAGCTCAAGAACATGTCGGCATGGACATCGTGCAAGAAAAGACAGAGTTGACCCCATTCAGAAAGACATGCACGGAGGAAACTCGGCCAGTGACACTTTGATGACACTGCACGGTGGCAGACGGTGACTGTCCTCCAGGCGGTATATGTCACACACCGGAAACTAAATAACATTCTTGTCCACTATGTGTCAGTAAGAAACATCTTCTTCAATCTCTCTGTGGAAAAAAAGCCATAATCGCAGCATCAAGAGACAAATGACCAAATGAAACTGTAAAAACAAACATGTTTATAATGATCATCAAATTCAAAGGGCTGATTTGCCAACGCAGGGAGGCAGCCTCCAAGTACAAAAGCCGTATTAGCTGTCAGCGGGAAAACTGGGCAGCGTAAGTGGACACTTCATAGAAAAACCACAAAATAGCTCTACCTCCTAAAGGAGGCTCAATCTCGCTCACATGAAGAAAACTCCATTAAAGTGACACTGAAATGAAACGTCCGGACGACTGGAAGACAGGGTGGGGACTTTTCCCGGGGACCCCCACCTGCACATTTTAACCTGGGACAAAGTTTAAACCATTACTTAAGTTTTTGCATATTTTAGAAGAGGGACCATCAGGGGCTAGAATGATAGGATTCTAGACTCAACAAAACGTCTGGGTGTCAGGACTCCTGGTGGCCCAGTGGGTGAAGCATCCGGCTCAGGTCATGATCCCAGGGTCCTGGGACCGAGTCCTGCGTCCGGCTCCCTGCTCCGTCTGGAGTCTGCTTCTCCCTCTATCCCTCGCCCTGCTTGTGCGCCCTCTCACTCTCTCTCTCTCCCTCTCTCTCAAATAGAATCTTTTTTTTTTAAATAAACAAAATCTTAAAAAAAAAAAAAAAAAGGAAGAGTGTGACTGAGGTCCTCACTCCAGAGCTGGAGAGCTCCTGTTCCGGGCCCATGTCCCCTGACAGGCAACCACATGTCACAGCTGGAAGTGGAGGGTGCGATTATCCCCCCTACCCGGGCCACGCAGCGTAGCCCCGCACAGAGTGTGTGCTCCGGGAGGTCTTGAGCGAGTTTAGCTGCTGTAACATATTGCAGTCGGGAGTCGAGTCGGGTGATTTGCCTTGTTTCCGCCTGCTTGGACCCCTGGTTGCAGCCTCGCTGCGAGGGAAGGCCCGCGTCCTCCTTGCGGCCACTCTGAACTACTCACATTAGTGTGAGCCCTGCTGGCCGGTTTCCTGCTCACCCTTGGGGCCCCCATCAACAGCAGGGCAGGCTGTCCACCGCATGACTGCTGCCTCCCCAAGAGGACGGCCGGAGGAGACCCCGCCCCAGGCCCGTCCAGGAGCAGCTCGGAGCCCAGATCCCCTCTGATCCACACTCAGGCGTGCAGGGGGGTGGGGACGCTCTCCCTTCCTGCCCCACCACCTCACTTACCACCCTGAGACCTTTGCCACCCCCAACCCACGACTTCAGCTCCTGCCTTGCTCCCTGAGCGATGGGATTAAGTCCACCTTCTTTGCACGCTCTCCTCTACTAACACAGGGGTGGGCATCTCAAATGCTCCTTCTGAAAGTCTCCAATTAAATCCTAACCGGGAATCGTTGGGACGTGTCCTCAGCCTGCCTCCGAACTGACCACTAGGAAATGTTCCCTAATTGGGAGTCCCACACTGGAAACTGCCTTCTCTGCCGGCCCCTAGGTTCCCTTTCCCCCACTGTGGCCACCCCTGGAAGGACAGCTCTCCGTGCAGGGACGTTGGGGTAAAGGTCACAGCCAGCCGTCCCTTCTGTCCCTTGGCAGTGGCGCTGATACGGGGCCGTGGCCTACCTGAGCCCCAGAGCCAGCCAGATCCTTCCCTCTGCCCCTTGGAGGCATCATCACCACCTCAAATTCAAGGCATCTTCTGAATTATTCTTACCTGGATTCCCTGCCCCCCAGCCTGGCACAGGTGAAGTAGGGGTCCTTCAGCGGTGTGGGGCCCAGTCTCTCTGTGACAGGCAGTTGGTGCTGTCCCAACACAGGACGAAGATCCGCGCACCTCTCTTGAGGGGACCACGCTCCACGCTGCTCAGACCCAGAGGCGCTGTGATGTTTCTTTTAAGAAGGAAGGTTTCCAGAGGGTGGGGAATGGTTGAAAATAGGTGATGGGGTGCCTGGGTGGGTCAGTCCTTGGAGCATCCGACTCTTGATCTCGGCTCAGGTCATGATCTCAGGGTCCTGAGTTCGAGCTCCACGTGGGCTCCATGCTGGGTGCGCAGCCTACTTTAAAAATAAATAAAATTAAAAACTTAACTAAAAAATAAAGAAAATAAAAAGGATAGCTTTAAAGCTGGCATCGTAATTCCTCACGGCAAGAGATTCCCGGCTGAGGCAAGTTAACTCGGTGTGTAGGTTTGGGGAGGAGGAGGGGGTACACAGCCGTGCGAGCCAAGCGGAAGAAGGGTCTGGCGCAGGAGAGACAGCCGGCAGGGGGGCCAGAGCCAGGGGCCAAGGCAGGAGGCTCGCCAGTAAAATGTCAAAGAAGTAAGAACGGAGCCTCAAGTTTTCTGCTCTGGAATTAGGAAACAGAAGGTCAGGGGCGCAGGAACTGGAGCTGCGAGACTCAGGAGGTACCTCAGGACTGTGGCGAAAGCCGGTCTCCTGGAGGCCCCGGGATTCTACCTGACGGCATGGAGGCCACGGCCTGAAGGGAAGGCGAGAGTCCTTCTCCAGGTGGTTAAAGGGTCCTGGAGTCCTGAACTCCGTATGATCCCACTCATGTGGAGCACAGGGCACAGCGGGAGGACCACAGGGAAAGGAGGGAAAACTGAAGGGGGGAATCAGAGAGGGAGATGAACCATGAGAGACTCTGGACTCTGGGAACCAAACTGGGGGTCACAGAGGGGCAGGGGTGGGATGACCGGGGGATGGGCACGAAGCAGAACATGAGTGGTGATGGGCGCTTGGAGTTACACACAACTGATGAAAGACTGACCTCTACCTCGGAGACCCATAATATACTACGTGTTAATTTAACTGAATTTCAATTAAAAATAAATAAATAAAATTAGCTGAAGCTGGGGAAAAAAAAGAACCCGCGGAGTAGCTTCTCCCGAAAATCCCAGACAGACTGACGTTCGTGGATACTTTGACAGTCAGGTTGTAGGAAGGCTGAACGCCCCAGGGGCACGTGTGTGCGGGGCTGACTGTCAGCCCTGGATTGGAAATACCTGTTTCAAAGGACGACACTACGCAATTAGCCCCTTCCCTGGAACTGGGGACCTTTGAACCTCCAGTTCCAGACTTCATGGAGGGAGGCGTGCAGTGTTGGGAGGTGAGGCGGGTGAGGGTGGGCCATGTCGCGGCCAGTGTGCACAGCGGGGGGGCGCACGGGAGGTCCTACACCAAACTCCTCGTTCCCACCGGCCCTTCCCAAGCTCCGCCCCGCCATGTACCCCAGCCACGTGTCCATATGGTCCCGCTCGTTTATGCAATGCGCAGAACATATTAGAACCACAGTGAAGATTGCCATGTCTTCTATTCATTTTCCTTTGTGTCAGGTGGCATTTTGTGGGGAGATCCAGCTGGAGAGAAACGGAGGCTTACGTGGTTTGGTGGTGCTGGGATATGAGGGTTCGCCAGTTCTTGCTGGGTGTCTTTGTGTAGAAAGGGCTTCAAGGAACACATCTGCCATCCACTGACACAACTTAGCTGACTTCAGGGGCGGAAGTGCCGGGCCCAATGGATGTGTCATGGTAAGACTATGTCGTGTGCCTCCATGAGCTGGCAAATCCTCCCAACCCCCAGATACAGGCGACTGAAAGTGCACGATTCAGTCCATCAGTGTCCAGTCAAAGTGGACGTTCCCTTCTTCAGGAATATATTTATCCCTATTTGTATTACTCTATACAATTATCTACAGCATAAAATAAAATTTTATTTCACATATTTTTGTATGAAATCAACAGAAATTGTTCTGATATCAGAAAGTGAACAAAAGGGAAAAAATTCAGATCAAACCCAAATCAACAGCTGAGGAGGAGATAAATTTTTAACTAGAAGAAGACACTCCTAGAGCCCTTGAAAATCAATTGAGGAAAAAGAATAAACCTATGAGCACACTGAAATTTTTTAAATTTCATGTTGATTTAGCATGAAATACTGGCATCCACAAAGAATCTAGAACTCATAAAATACTTTCACAACAAGGAATTAAAAATAAACACATCAATGACCTTCAGCAATTTAAGATTTGTCACTGCCCAAGAAAACTTGAAATGCCCTAAAATCATAGAGCTCATGTAAGAATCTTTTGACAGAAGTTTTCCCCAAGTTAGCAATACTGAAAATCGACATTACCAATAATCACTATAAAACTGAAATTAACTTTTCTAAACTTTCCATTTGAAAACCTGTTAACCACGCTAGAGGAAATACCAATTTATTCACTCTTGTCGGAGAAAATGTATTACAAAATTGCTGTCAAAGATGGAATCAAAAGGCACTAAGCTAAAAATATAGGGAAAATATACAAGTGGTCAGACAGTTAAAAATGTATGGTTGTTTTGGTGTTTGTGGTCAGCTTTTTAACATTTTTAATTTGTCATCATTACAAGTAAATGTTCCCTTTGGCTCATTTACATTTTCTCATTTTGAGATCCTTTTATCTTTTTATTTTTTTCCATTTTATTTTGCGGGGCTTGAACTCACCCCTGAAATCAAGGGTCACATGCTCTATCCCCTGGGCCAGCCAGGGAGCCCTGTCCTCTTTCTTGACAGGGGTCTAGCAATGCGTCTGCTTCAAGCCCCACCAACCTGGGGCCGCCCCCCAGTCCTCCGGCCCCTGGGCAGTCTGGGGACCCCGAGTGGGCCACAGCAGGTGCGGGCAGCTGCAGGTAGGGTGACGCGGCTGGTGGGGCGCAGCGGCAGTTAGGGGCCGCGCCGGGTGCAAAGCAGGGTGCGCGCCCCCCAGTGAGCCCAGCGTCCCCGCTCTCAGGAGCCCGCGTTTGGGCGTTTTCCGTCCACCCGCGCGGCCACCGACTTCCAGGCAGGGCTCCACCTGCACCGAAAGTGGGGCAACAGAATCGGGATTGCCCCCAAATCCGTAGATTTTTTATAACGCCCTGAGTCCCCCAGGCGCCGGGGGCGCGCTCCTGGCTCCTTCCCGAGCACGCCCACCCGCCGCCCGCGCCCCAACCACCCCAACGTTCCCAACGGCCACCGACCGCCGTCCCCAACGACAGACAGTGCCCTGACCAGGGCCACTCGGCCCCCCCCACACGCAGCCACTCTCCGCCGCGGAGCCGCCGCCCGGGGGACAGTGCCCCGCGTGTCCGCGCCCACCCCGCCTGGCCCGTCCGACCCGCGCACTGTGGCCCTGCGCCCCCGGCCCTGCCCGGAGCTGCCATCTCCGTCCTACAGATGGAGCGGCACGCCCCCGGTGTCCTGAAAGGCTGGTCACCAAGGCCAGTCCCGTAAGTGACTCTGGCAAAGATCAACACCGGCTTTCCGCAGAGGCAGCCTCGGAAAACCGCCACGGAGCTGGTTCGCTGCGGGACCCTCAGCCCTCCAACACCCTGCCCCAGTCCACTTAGCAAAAGCTCTCGGAGCGCTTCAGCCCAAGCCAGTGGGCGGAAGAAGCGTTGTCTAGAAGCGGAGGCCGCCGAAATCTTTGCTCACTTACAGGTTTTTAATGCATCATTAGCACCACGGAGCGTTTTCTGTTTGGCTCCTCTTTCTGCCTCTAGAGCGGACTCAGCTCCAACCTCCTGTCACATCCTGGTCTGCAAACTGAGACCTATCAGGGGCCCTAATGCCACAGCGCTGCTTCTGATGCTGGTGCTGCACGGAGCTAGAATCCGGGGGCCCCAACCTGCGCGCCCACGGGCTTCCTGGTCCTGAGCCTGGTCAGGAGGGCTGATCCGACCCCAGCTCTTCTGGACGCAAGATTCGGGGTGCGGGGGGCTGTGTGCGAGCTCAAGACTGGCCTGCTGAGGGAAGCAAAGACGAGCAGGTGTTCTAAAGTCGGCCCCCGGGAAACCAGAGCCTGGGTCTGAAGGGTTTCCGTCTCCAGGGGTGCACTGCGGAATTGCGACTTCCTGCAAGTGAAGACAACTAAAAAGTCTGGATGAAATATTTTTAAAGTGTCTGAAAAATTAAAATTCGGGAGAGGAAAGGGTGCTGTAGAGGGGAGCCTGGCCCCTGGGGTTGCTTCTGTCTGGGGACATTGGCTGATTTCTGCAGGCTGCTGAGATCCCAAGTTGTATTTTGGGCAGCCTTCAAAGGAGTTAGAAATGAAGTCCCAGGCCCCTAAATTTCGTGTTGACCTTGTTTAAGGTGACTCTTGGCTTGTGTCAAAAACGAAAATCTTCCTGGGAAGAAACTAACTAACATCATTGTAGGCTTTGAATGACTTTTTCATATACTTTTCCAAATATCTCGCTCACAAGCAAAGATAAGTGGGCTCCAGAGGGAGAAGAGAGCAGGACTAAAGCAGACAGACAACAGGACGGGACCACGGGGGCTTCAGAAATCAGGGCTGCTGGACACAGACCGTGCGGCAAACGTGCTGATGCTACACCAGGGAAATCAAAGCCGAGCTGGGAAGACGTGGCAGACAGCCAGGAATTATAACAAGTGGCAGAGCAGAATTGGAGAAAAATTTTTTTAAAAAGACTGACACAGTGTTGAGCCCCAAAGTCCTGAAGTCATGGGAATGGATTCTGGTGGGCTCGCTGGCTCATGGTGAGCCCAGGAAGTGGGAAGGTCTCGGCATCTGGAGCGAGCAGCTCCCTGCTTCCCGACTGGCTTCCTTCACGACAAAATGACAGAGCCAGAAAATAAAATAGGTAACATCATTCTTATGATGTAATTCAATTTTTTTTTAAAGATTTTACTTATTTGAGAGATCGTGAAAGAGAGAGCATAAGAGGGGGAAGGGCAGAGGGAGAAGCAGACCCCTGCTGAGCAGGGATCCTGATGAGGGACTCCACCCCGGACTCTAGGGTCATGCCCTGAGCTGAAGGAAGTCCCTCAACCACCTGAGCCACCCAGGTGCCCCGATGTAATTTAATTTTTAAAGAGTTATACACTTACTTTTTTAAAGATTTTATTATTTGAGAGACAGCACGACGTGGAGAGGGGCAAAGGGAGAGAGAGAAGCAGACTCCTTGCTGAGCAGGGAGCCCGATGCAGGACTTGATCCCAGGACTCTGGGATCATGATATGAACTTGATCCCAGGACCCCAAGATCATGACCTGAATTCGATCCGAGGACCGAGATCCTGACTGGAACTTGATCCCAGGACGCCGGGATCACTACCTGAGCCAAAGGCAGACGCTTGACCAACTGAGCCTCCCAGATGCCTCACACTTAAATTCACTTAGTTCAATAATTAAGACATAAAAAGATGTCCGGCGAGAAGATTTACAAGCACCCCGCCTCTATTCACCCCTCGGCCACGACCCCATCCCTGCCGCACAGGGAAACTCTCTTGTTTTCTGTGTGTCCTTCCAGTGTTTATTTAGAAGTAAATCAAGTATATTATTTGTGTTTCTCCCTTTTACTAGCAAAATTTTGCACCCTGAGCATTGTTGTATTTTCAGTTAACGAGGCAGCCTGAAGATCTTTGTCACCTCAGCACAAAGGCCTCTATAAAGTGGTCAGTTAACACAGCAACAAGAATCACTATTTGGCCCCAGGAGCAGGGGTGGGTGCCGAGGACAGCTAGATGGAGAGACATGGTCATGGTGGAGAGCCTTGACTCTCCCAGTCTTAGAGGGGAAGCCTGCCTGGGATTCAGCTTTGGGCAGGATGACACAGCATCCCCGTGTGCACTGCGGACTCACGGCGACAGCCAGCTGGGGTCCCACGGCGCCTCACACAGTCTGCTCGTTGGGATGCTGGGTGAGTGCAGGGCTGCCTGGCAGCAGACTGTCAGCCTTGCCCCTGCAGACGCGGCCTGTGCAGCTAAAGAAGGGGGTCGGGGGCCCCTGTGAAGCCACCACGAAAGCAGACAGAAAAACTATCCGTTTTAACAGCTTCTTTTCTGTCTTTGTCTAAAACCAATAAAATGTCATTTTTTTGGACAAGTTAAAAACATGACAAGAACATTTTACCGCAACTAAAAGAAGGAAATCTTGGAAGATTGGAAGATTGAAGTAACTATCCCGTAGACAAGAATAGAGTTTCTTTTCTGCAGGAAAAGTTCAGAGCCCTTGGACAATCACCTTCTCACCCGAGGCCAGGGTCAGAAGCCTCTGATCAAAGGCCATTCTTTTTTTTTTTTTTTTTTTTTTTTTTAAGAATCTCTACACCAAACATGGGGCTCAAACTCACAACCCCGTGATCAAGGTCCATGCTCCACCTGCTGAACCAGCCAGGGTTGCGCGGTCTCCAGGAAAGCCTCCACCACCCCAGGCATACCTTCCAGAGGAGCTGATGGGCTTGGCCTTCTGTACCCCCCAAGTTACCCCCCGTCTAAGTAGAAAGATTGGGAAACATGCAAAAGATTATTCCAGTCTACAGCCAAGGAAACTCACTTGTGGTGTCGCCAGATAAAACATGGAGAGGAAGCTCAGCAAAACTTGAATTTCAGATAGATAATTTTGTTAGTGTGTCTCAAATAATTGCATTATTCATTCTCTGAAATTCAGACTTAACTGCGTGTCCCGTACTTTTTCTCTGCCAAGTCTGGCATCTGACTTGACACATGTGGGTGACAGAGAATCCATCCGAGGGGACAAAACAGTTTGTCCTGAGAGGAGCGAAAGATGAGTCTGGGTGGAGGTGGGGAAGCCGCTGGAGTCCATTAGTGCCGGACGCTGTCCTGCAGACACCGCAAGGGGACTGAAGCGTTGGTGTGTAAGAATTGTGTTATTTTCTAATTGTAAAAGCAAGTACGTTAACTGCAGTACATCCAGAGCACGAAGAGAAGATGATAATTAGCCTAATTCCACCGGCCCGCCGTGACTGGGTGGACACGTGGCTGTAAAGCGCCCTCCAGCACTGCTGGCCTACCCACCGGGGCCTGTTTCGGCGTCCTAGTGAAGATGGAACCCTTCCCTCCTCCTCCCCTGCCCCTTCCTGCTTTATCTTGCCTCCAACATAGTCTCGTCTGGTTGGCTGACTCGTCCGGCTGTCCCCAATGGCCGAGGTCACCGGCGCCCAGAGCTGTGTCCAGCGGGTAGAAATGCTGCCCAGAGGGGTGCATGGTGGGGTTGGCACTGGAGGAAGCAGCCGGCCGGGAACAAGACTGTGGCAGGGGCACAGAGGCGGGAAGCATGACTGTGGGGGATGGTGCATGGAGCAGGAAGCCTCCTCCCACAGCCTCTCGAGGAGCTGGGCACTGAGAGCTGGTGGGGAGACGCAGGCCGGCTCGTAGACCTATGGATAAGGGAGTTAGTCTGGACGTCCGTTAGAGCTGCCTCACTGCGTGGTGTAAGCAACGTACCTATTTGCTCAGTGTTCTAGAGGTTAGAAGTCCAAGATCAATGTGGTTTGGGGCCTTTCCCCTTAGCAGGCCAACGGCCAGCTTCTTGCTCTGTCCCCACACGGCCATTGCTGCGTGCAGAATACTGCTGGTATCTCTGTGCTCACAAGGACACCAGCCAGATTAGATTAGAGCCAGCCTCAGCGGCCTGTTCATTCCCAAGTCCTGTGGCTTAGGACTTTGACATGTGGGCCACGCCCCTGCACTCGGTTCCCCCCTGCAAACACGAGCTCGTCATCTGCCCCTCCAGCTTCAGGATTCCTCCCGAAGGCGGTCCATCCATCCGTGGGGGCCTTTATCAAAAGGGCTCCGAGCTGGGCTCTGTGAGCTGCCCTGACAGGCTCCGACAGGGCTCTGCTGAGATCCTTAGCGGCAACGCCATTTCCTGCCAGTCTGCTCTGACGTCATGTACTGCGCAAGTAGTATGATGCCTGGGGGCGGGGGCACACGGTGTTAGGGTTCTCCAGAGAAACAACCAGTATGATGTCTCCAGAGAGGGTTTAGGAAATGGGCTCAGGACGTTGTCAGGACCAGCCAGTGTGAATTGGTGGGGGTTGGGGGGTGCAGGCCAGCAGGTAGAGAGCCCAGGACGACTTGATGCTGCAGCTGGAGGAGAATTCTCAACCGCCCCCCACCTCAGGGAGGGTCACCTGCCATACTCAGAGTCCACTGGTTTAAATGTTAATCTCACCTAAACACATCCTCACAGCAACACCTGGACCAGCATGAATCTAACACCTGGGTCCTGAAGCGCGGCTAAATTCGCAGTGAAATTAACCAGTCCAGTGATTTAAACAAGCTCTTGATGCTTTTTTTGGAGAAAAATCTGTTCAAGTCTTCTGCCCACTTTTAATTGGATTATTTGCTTTTGGGGTGTTGAGTTGTAGAAGTTCTTTATGGAGGTTGGATAGTAACCCTTTGGATTTCATTCATATGTGGAATTTAAGAAACAAAACAAATGAGCAAAAGGGAAAAAAAAGAGAGAGGCAGACCCAGAAACAGACTCTGAACTACAGAGAACACACTGATGGTTACCAGAGGCGGGGGACGGGGTGGGGGGGAACAGGTGATGGGGATGAAGGAGGGCACCTGTCCTGATGAGCAGAGGGGGCATATACGGAAGTACCGAACTGCTGTATTTACACCTGAAATCAATACTACACTGTATGTTCACGAACAAATTCACTAATAAAAAGTAAATTTGGGGGCGCCTGCGTGGCTTAGTAGGTTAAGCCTCTGCCTTTGGCTCAGGTGATGATCTCAGGGTCCTGGGATCGAGCCCCACATCGGGTTCTCTGCTCAGCAGGGAGCCTGCTTCCCCCTCTCTCTCTGCCTGCCTCTCTGCCTACTTGTGATCTCTCTCTGTCAAATCTTTTTTAAAAAACTAAAAAAATTTTAAAAATGAACCATCCCTTTAGATAACTGAGTCGAGTGAGGACCAGGTCTTTTGGGGCTTCTCCCCTGACCGTGCTAGCAGCTAGATTGGAGCTGGGGTGTTAGGCAGCCTGCAATTTCCCCTGGCAGAGGGCGACAGGCGAGGCTGCCATGGAACCCGCCCCCCCCATCTGCAGCCTCTACACTAAGCTCATGTCTTTTATTTATTTATTAAGTAGGTCCCACACCCAAGGTGGAGCCTAACACGAGGCTTGAACTCACAACCCTGAGGCCACGACCTGAGATCAAGACCTGAGCTGAGATCCAGAGTCAGGTGCCTACGAGACACAGCCACTGCCTCTCCTGATGCGTCTCTCCAGGGAAGAAAAGCAACCGCACAGGTGTTGGGTTTTTTAATCCCATGACCGTTCTGTTTTTGAGCAGTTCAGTCCCTATTATATTGCCCTAACTGTTACTTACGAACGGACTTTATGAGCCCATGCGTTGACTTTTACGGTTGGTTTTCATCGGTCTTTGTTTGCATGTGTCGGATTCTGCAGAGGACTTTCAACTCTGCAGTCCCTGTGCGTGGGGTCAGATGAGAACCTCACCCAGTCCACCAACTCCGCACACATTTCAGCCACCAAGGTAGTTCAAACAGAGCTGTTTTTATTTATTGCAGTTTCTAATTCTTGTTTTTTAAAAGATCTTACTTATTTGTCAGAGAGAGAGAGCACATGCGTACAAGCGGGCGGAACGGGCAGAGAAGCGGGCTCCCTGCCAAGCAAGGAGCCCCATGCGGGACTTGATCCCAGGACTCTGGGATCATGACCCAAGCCGAAGGCAGCAGTTCAACCAACTGAGCCACCCAGGCGTCTCTCTAATTCTCGTTTCTAATGAAGCAAAATCTGTCTCTCCTCGGGGAACCAGGGACAGGATTCCTCTGTGCAGGCATCCCTTTGCCTAACTGCTACTCCACAGTCTTATCCCATCTGGAAACATTCTGCTTTTCTTCAGTATGCTTCCTGGCCACCACTTGCTCACACTTTACGTCATTCCCTTGACGCCTTCTGACCGAGGGCTGTGAACATTCACATTCCTACCAGCAACGTGTTAAGGGTCTGATTTGTCTCCATCCTTATCAGCTTTAACTTAAAAAAAAAAAAACCACCAATCTGGCAAGTACAAAGTTTTACCTCATTATTGTGTTAGTATCTCCTTATTTGTATTTTCTTGAGTACTAGGGATTTTGAACTTCTTAATTTCAGAATTTAAGAATTACTTTGAATTTACTTTTATCCTTTATTCATTTTTTAATATTTTCCCTTTTTAACTGAACTGTTTTATTTTGAAAAAGTTAATATGGAAAAGAATAGAAAATCATATAATAAGCATCCTTGTAACTGCAGCCCAGAATTAACAGATGTGAATATTTTGCCATATTTGCCTCAGGTTTTTGTCAAATAAAATTAGATGTTAGAGATGCACTGGAGGCTCTACACCTTTCCCTGCCCCTCCCAGAGCAAACGCAGTCACATGTCTAGTGTGTGCCCCAGGCCATGTGTTTGTGTTTCCATCACATATATATGGGGCCATGAACCCTATGGAGTATTTGCTGTGTTTCTAAATGTGAGTAAATGAGGGGCGCCTGGGTGGCTCAGTGGATTAAAACCTCTGTCTTCAGCTCAGGTCATGATCCCAGAGTCCTGGGATCGAGCCCCGCATTGGGCTCTCTGCTCAGTGGGGAGCCTGCTTCCCCCTCTCTCTCTGACTGCTTATGATCTCTCTCTCTCTGTCAAATAGATAAATAAAGTCTTAAAAAAAAAAAAGTGTGTGTGTAAATGATCTCATGCTCATTACTGTGTTGAGACCAAGCCATATGAACAAATGCAAATCCATGGTTTTCCAGCTCAGGCTGTGCCCCCCAGGGCAGACATGAAGGGCACAGGAAGACTTCCTGCCCTGGACCTGCCTTATAAGAAACGAGCTGAGATGAAAGACCACTAATTCGTAAAATGAAAACCTATGAAAATAGCACCCTGTGAAGCTAGGTATAGAGTCCGACTCAGAACACTGTAATTCAACTACTTAACACTCGCGTAAAGGTTAAAGGACAAAAGTATTAACAATAACCACAACTACAATAACTTGTTCATGGATGCTCAATATAAAAACTGTAAATTGTGACATCAAAAAGCATAAAAGGGGGAGTAAAGGGTAGTCTTCTGTATGTGATCAAAAGTAAGTTGTTATCAGTTTGAAGCAGACTGTTAAACCTATCAGATGCTTCAAGAAAGCCTCAAGTGACACAAGGCAACCACCTCTAGTAGATGCGCACGCCACAGAGGGAAAGGAATCAGAGCTTGTCGCCCCGGAAAATCACCAGTTCACAAAGGAAGGGAGCAACACAGGGAAAAGGGAACTACAACATCCAGAAAACAATGAACAAGATGGGAACACTGAGTCCTTACCTATCAACAATTACTTTACATGGAAACGGATCAAATTATTCAATCAAGAGGCACAGCGTGGCTTACTGGGTAGACAAGACCCAGGGATCCGTGCCGCCTGTGGGAGACTCCCGCGTCGGTGGGAATGTCAGTGGGTGCAGCCAGTGTGGAAAGAAGTATGGGGGTTCCTCACAAAGTCAAAAGTAGAACTACCGTACAATCCAATAATTCTATTGCTGAGTATTTCCCCAAAGAAAATGAAAACGTTAATTTGAAGGGACAGATGCGGTCCTGTGTTTATGGCAGCACTACGGACAATGGCCGAGAGGGGACCAGCCCACGCGCCCATCTGTTCACAAATGCACGTACCCATCACGGCAGTACACACACACACACACACACTCCACTTCCTCAGCCACGAGAAAGGAGACCTTGCCACTTGCCACAACAGGGATGAACCTGAGGTATCATGCTAACTGAAGTAAGTCGGACAGAGAAAGGATTTCACTTACATGTGGTAGAAAAAAACCAAACACACAAAGAAACAGAAACGTACTCATAAATGCGGAGAACAAACTGGCGTTTGGCATGAGGAGGGAGGTGCAGGGTGGGCACAACCAGTGAAGGGGCTGGGGAGGCACAGACCTCTGGGGTTACAGTATGGACGTCACCGGGACGGAAAGCCCAGCACAGGGAGCACCGTGAGGACCGATGTCACAACGGTGCGGTGACAGACGGTGACCGTACTTGCGATGGTGAGCACGGCGCGATGCATAGAATCCAGACAAAGAAAACGGTATTTACATGTGTGTGTAAGCCCATGAATGCCCTTCAGCCATCTGAGGGAAGGAAACCCTGCCATCGGCAGCAGCAAAGCTGGTCTTGAGGGCATGGTGCTGAGTCAGTTCCAGGGGAGGACAGACATCATGTGCTCCCTGTCTCTGTGGAAGCTAACGACATGGCACTCACAGAGACGGAGACAGTGGTCTCCCGGCTGGGAGGAGTGGGGACCTGCTGGTCAGAAGGCACATGCCTCCCGTTAGACCGCAGATCTGTGCCGCGTGGGGACTACAGTTAACAACACCGACCCTATACTTGGAAGTGACTGCACGAGTAGATGGCTGGTGTCCTTACCAGAACAACAACAAAATGGTAATTACGTGGGGTGAAGGATGTGTTTACTGATCTCACCGTAGTAGACATTTCACAGCACAGAGGCGCATCAAATCATCACGTTGTGCACCATAAACCTTCGCGATGTCCCACGTTCGTTATCTCTCAATAAAGCTGGGGGAGGAAAAGGTCCAGCGCCTCCAGGGGCTGGGCCGACAAGAGGTAACAGGGAGCAGTGGAGACAGTAGCCACTGTCTCCAAAGGCATTTACATTGCCATTATTTTTAAAATCACCAAGCCAGTCAAGCAAAACCCGTCTAAAAGGTGAATTCTGGAGATGCCTGGGGGGCTCAGTCGGTTAGGGGCCCAACTCTCCATCAGTTCTGTTCCTTTTAGCGCTTGTTCTTCTAGAACAGGCAACACCTGGGGAGAGAACACCCCTTGTCGCCTTGATAAGCAGAAGCCACAGGTTAAGGCACACACCACGCCCCGGGAGGCAGGAACAGCTGTCTGTGTCTGTCCGTGAGGGCGTGCGGGAGGGGCAGCGGGGGGGAGCTCGTGGGCAGCCTGGGGCGTGAGGCCTCGGACAGGGCGCGAGGCAGGCCACAGGGTGCAGACCGACAGCGTGCAGGGCCGGCAGCTCCGCTGGGTCCTGTGGCCTGTCTTCCGGGAAATGAGCTCTGCTTCTGCTTCTCGGTGGAAGGGCCCAGGGATGGACCGAGAGGCCGTAGAGGGCCTGGGGGTGGGAAGAGGGAAGGACGGGCGGCACCGTCTACATGCGGTACTCAGATCCGCACAGATGCCGAGGGGATGCGGCCTCTGCCCGCCCCCGCCGCTCGTCCTCCCGCGGGCAGTTCCACGCCCGCCCCCCGGCAGCGCTCCCACCCTGTTCAGTCTCGCCTCCACCCCTCCTGCTCTGTCCCGCGCTCAGCAGCGCTTTCTGGCGGGATTTCCGCGGCTTTGCTCTTGTCTCCTGCCCTCCCTCAAAGATGACAGAACGACTACACCTGTGTCACCCAGCCCCGCCGCTCAGCTCCCCGGTGCCCCCCTACTGCGGGCCTCCCGGGCGGGGAAAACCACCCTCCAGCGTTGCTCCTAGGGAAGGTTTCCCTAAACCCAGCAGCTCTGAGAGCGCAGGCCTGGCGGAGGGGGAACCCGCCGAGGAGAACAGCGCGTAGAGGGGCGAGTGAGGGGATGGATGGCGGATGGGTGCGGCCCGTCGTGGGGGGGGGGAACGAGCGGAGGGGTGCAGCGCGTCCGGCTGGGGGGACGGGCGGAGGAGTGCAGCGCGTTGGGGGCAGCGGGGGCGGCGTGTGAACCAATGAGCGCGGCGTCGCGGGGCGGGGGCCGGGCGGGGGCCGTGAAGACACGCAGAAGGGACGCGGGTGTGCCCCGGCACCGCCGGGAAGGAGGAGCAGGGGCGCCCAGCGCTCCGCCCCATACTCGGCTCCTGACTGGACGGCGGTGCACGCTCGTGGGTAAAGTGCGCCCTGAGAGCCGAGGCCTCCGTGTCCCGTTCTTTCCTTTTTCGCTATTTGCGAGGCAGCACTTTCGCCCGGCGAGGGGCCCGAGATGAGTAAACCCTGGCCTAGCCCATCCCTAACCCGACCAGGCGGCTTCCTCACACCCTCCTCCTCCATCTCCCCCAGCCCCTCACAAGCCTCAGAGTGAGGGGGTATGCCATAACCAGGAGACAGAGAGGCCCCAGTCCTAAGTGTTCAACAGAGCCTGGAACCAACGCTGCCGTCGGGTCGGGGGAGGGCCCCTCTAGTCTGGGTAGACTAGGACTCAAACCCAAATAACGGTCCACGCATCCCTGTCTTTGCGGGGCTCCGCTGGAAAATTACCAGCGTTCAGAAAGTCTGAGCCTCGACACCTCTTACGACCGCCCCGAATCTTGCTTTAGATGTGAGAATCAGGGACCCCAAGAAAGGGGGAAGGAAGAGGAGACCCCTCCACCCGTGAGGCGCTCCCGCTCTGCACCCACACAGCAGCATGTGGTGAGATTTAGGGATCAATTACGAGGAGGCTAGGACATCTCTGGGGACAAGGAGGGCGTGACTGGAAAGAGAAAGCCTCCGTCCGGCATTATCCGGCGTGGAGATCGGAGGTAGGGGGCTGGACTGCCTGACCCGGGGCTTCCCCTTCCTCCTCATCTTCACGCAGCCCCCAGGACTCTGGAAGAGGCCTCGGCCCACCCGGACCTCGTCATTTCCCCCGGTCTGAAGACACTAGCTCTGGACGCCCCTCCTCCGGGCCGCTCGGACGCACCCACGGATCCAGCGCGCGTGAGGGCGGTATGGTGCGCTGGGGTTCCCTAAGCCTCTCCGCAGGCTCCAAGCCTGGGAGGCGGAGCTCCGCCGGGCCTGGGGCAGGACCTGGCTGGTAGGCGTGGCCTCGAGCAGAGTCAGGGCGAGGAGTCGGGCGGGCGGGCTGCAGGGCCGGGCGCCGGCCGGGACCGCGCTCGGGGGTGTGCCCCGGTGCGTCCTCGAGGATCCCAAGTGCGGGATGCAGTCTTCCACGACCACCACCAGCAACCGCCGCTACACCGTCCATGCCTCCTTCCCTTTTGCAGGTGCTTGTTTCACGTCGCTCAGACGGTCCTGAGCCCTGGAATTGCTCCTTTGCCTTCCTCTCCGCCTCCTCCCCGTTGTCCCCTCACTTTGGGTTGTGCTGACGCTGGCATCCTTGAAGCGAGGCGTCCAGGACCCCTGAAAAAGGTCACCTCTAAGTGCTTCCTAGGCCAGGCGCGAAGTCTCTGACCCCGCCCTAAATGTCCCTTCTTTCTTCCGGTCTCCTTCTCCCCACCACGCCTGTGTCCACCAGGATGCCCGAAATACGGGAACAGACTCCGCACACTGCTGTTCATTTCCGCACAACGTGCAATAGGACAGACCAGACTGGACACAGAGCGAGCAGGTTGTGATGGAAACACTGCATTGGGAAGGACCTAGCTGCGTCCTCTTAGCTCTCAGACACAGAGGAGGGACAGCAGCACCGGGCCACCCTTTTCTCTTCCCTCACCTCCTTTCCCCAGGCCCCCAGCGGACACTGGATGCAGCCTTGGCCCATCTGGATCTCATCCTTCCTGAGGATCTGAAAAACGTCACCTTGGACATTGGTTCTCCAAGAGACTCAGCCAGGCCTGCCCCTCGCCTCCATTTTGCAGATGAGGAGTATAGGATGTCCTCCAGGATCTATTAACTTAAAAAAGGGGGAAAAAAGGAAAACAACAAGGTGGGGAACAGACACCTCAGAGAAATGTAAAATACATATTTGTTTGCTTACTTACAGTTTTATAAGTGGAAGTATAAACAAAAGACTAACAAAAACAGTTACCTATGGGGAGAGGAAAACCAGGTGGAAGAGACGGAAATTGGTCTTTTCTGTGTGCCTGTCTTGTAGCTTTGAGTTTGGAAACATGTAATGTTTTACATCATTACAAAATAAAATAAAACAAGACAAATCGAACCTGTGTATGTAATTGGTAACTTAAACACCCAGAGAGGCATTACTTAAAAGTGACTTTAAAATGCAGTAGGGGAAAAAAAATAATAATAAAATAAAATAAATAAAATGCAGTAGGGGTGCCTGGGTGGCTGGGAGGGTTAAGGGTCTGGCTTCAGTTCAAGTCTTGATATCAGGGTCCTGGGACTGAGCCCTCCTCAGCAGGAAGTCTGCTAGTCCCTCCCCTCTGCCCTTCCCCAATCCCACCGCCCCTCCCCCTGCTCATGCTCTCTCAATCTCTCAAATGAATAAAATCTTCAAGAACAAATAATTAAAATTAGTGAGATATATTCAAAGAGAATTGCAAATAAAACATTAAAAAAAAAAAAAACCAAAAACATTTTTTTCATTTATCATCTTGGTAATAAAAAACAAAATTGGTGGGCCCCTGGGTGGCTCAGTTGGTTTAACGACTGCCTTCAGCTAAGGTCATGATCTTGGAGCCCTGGGACAGAGTCCCACACGGGGCTTCCTGCTCATCGGGGAGCTTGCCTCTCCCTCTCATCCTCCCCCCTTTCATGCTCCTTCTCTCTCATTCTCTCTCTCAAATAAATAAATAAAATCTTTTAAAAAGATGGTCTTGAGTCCATGATCACCGCTGAAGGGATTATTGGATGTAGGAGAGTTCACCATAAAATTCTGTTTGTCATTTTGCTTAAGAAAACAGTTGACACTTTTAAAAAAGTGAAAACATTCTCCAAGTGTGGTCTCCCAAGTGTGGTCAATATTTGGAAGTGAACCTGACTCAAAACCCGGACATTCTTCCGCAGGTGATGAAAGAAGGTGCTGGAAGGATTCCGAGTCTCACCTAAGACTGGTTTAACCTGGAGTGGGGGTGCATGTCGTTCCCCATTCAAAAACAAACCCGTCCGCTCGTTCTACTTCCTCATACTCAGAAACCGAAATGAATCTCAGGTCCGGATGCATCTTCCCCAGGAACCCTCACCGCCACCCACAACAAAAATCTCCATTTATCGAGCCGCCCAGCGCCGCCCTGGGGAGGCGCCGCGCCGACCTGCTGCGCGCCTAGGTGGAGCCCTCCTGGGCAGCAGGTCCCCGCCGCCGGGGTGGGGGTGTGGTGGCCCGCGGTTGTTAGGCGGCGGCCGTGGGGGGGTCCCGCAGAGGTAGGTGGTGCTCCGCGGAGGTGGGGGGTCCCGCGACGGTCGGGGTTCCCGCGAAGGTGGGTGTCCCGCGGGGTTGGGGAGGCCCACGGAGGTGGGAGGTCGGGGGGTTGGTGGGGCTTCCCGCGGAGGTGGGGGGTCCGGGCAGCGGTAGGTCCTGCGTGCAGAGCCCGCCCGAGCATGCGCAGACCCCAGAGCGCGGTCGCCTGGGCAGGCTCCCCTCGCAGCGCGCCAGGCCGCGTCCATTACGTCAGCGCCCTCCCCTGCCCATAGGGACATAGGTGAGGACTGGGGACACGCACCCCTGTGCACTCTCATTCAGAATTGTTCCCCAGTCTAAATGCCCCTCTTGTTGACCTTGCTGTTTCACTGACCCAGGCTATCCTGGACGGTCTCCCCCTGTCCTAACCCCTGACACTTGGCGCAGACTCTAGAACGGGGTGGTTGACTGATTTACTAAATTGAAGCCAACCCCCAGTGTCTCTTTCCCGCAAAGGATTGATGTCTTGGAAATCTCACTCAAATTTTGTGGACCACCTTCAGCCCACCTCCTCCAGGACGCCTCCTCCAGGCAGGCTTCCTGGGTGTTCCTGTCGGGAGGGTGCACACTCCCAAAGACGTTGAGGGGCGTCCGCACTGACCGCACTATGTGCAACCCGAGACAGAAGCAAGATTTACTGCTGCGGTTCACTTCCCACCGCCCTCCAGAGCTCTAGGCTGAGGGGGAGGGTTTCAGTCAGAGGGAGGGGAGGGTCTACCACCAGGTGGGCCCGGAGCTCTGACCATTCCCTCCCTGAGCCCCCGCCGCTAGGATGCTTTTCGGAAGCTGACGGAGCTGTAGAGGGTCCCGGCCAATCCGCAGAGGATGGCGGGGAGGTCAGCTGGTCAGGGGGACCAAGGCCTGGATGTTCCTCCTCGGTCCAGGGTAGTTCCTGCTAACAACCTGTCGACAGACCTCGGCCCTCTCCTACACAGTTTCCTCAATTCCGACATCCCAGATAGGACACCGATGCCGTCTTGAAGACAGGAGATCCCCCTACAATGCACGACATCAGAGCTGTAAGGGACAGTCCCTGCTTCCACAGCGCTGCGTCCGCCTTGACCCCCGGCAGCCACTTTCGCGGAGAAACGCATGTCGCGAGCCCTGGAGCTCCACGCTCCCTCCAGAGGGCCTGGCAGCAGACCCTCCCTTGCGTCCTCTGCTTGCTGGTGCTTGCTGGTAGTTCGGGGGCTTCTCCCCACGCAGTGTGCCCCGGCAGTCTACACCTGCAGCTTCAGAGGGCCTGCTCCTGTGTCCGTGTGTCCAGGGTTGTCTTTTCTTCTCCAGAGCCCAGCTGCACTGCATTCATGTCCAGTCCCCTGGAACCCTTGCTCTGGAAGGCCCTACTGCCAAACGGGGACACAGTCGGAGGCACCGGAGGTCACGACCTCAGCACAGCTTTCCAGCACACACAATCCAGCCCGTGACTCCACCTGCCATCCTCTGGAAAGTGTCCTATGAACAGGAGAGAGATGATGGCCTTGGAAAGAGGGCCAAAGCCAAGATTTGTAGGATGCTGAGATGAGGGATGACAAAGCATGGGGACAGAGGATGCCTTCCCCAGGAAGAGCCAGGGTTGGAGGCCCAGATGAGGGGACTGGAGGGAGGACAGGCATGGTCTTCAAACACTGGAAGAGGAAGCAGCATCCTGGGGGTCCACGCAGCATCCCGGGGCTGAAGGGCCCCTCTCCGGAGAGGGAGGGTGAGCAAGAGCTCCCCAGGCTTGGGGAAGCCCCAAGAAAGCTGGGTAAGTATGAGGGAGGGACCAAGTGCTGAGCCCCTTTCCCCATCATCCAGGGGTGAGGAGGGGGTGTGACAAGGCATGTTCCTGATGATGGTTCAAGTTCATCTGGTCCTCTTGTGCCCCACCCCACCCCCAGATCTGTGCCATTGCACTGTCCTGTCTGGGTCTTGTCCAAGCTGGGAGGGGGGTGCCTGCCGCAGGGCTCCACACCGCCCCCCCACCCTCTAGACACCTGGCCCAGGCCACCATCCCACCATTGCCCGAAGCAGGCCCTCTGCCCTCATCTGCACCAGCCTCACCCCAGGCCCAATCCCTCCTCTGTGACCTGTGCCAAGGTCACAGTGTCCCCCACATCTTCTGACAGAGAGATCAAAGGGCTTTCTGGAGACCACACACAGACCCATCACCATTGGATTAGAACTGCCCTGTCAGCTGTCCCTGTTTTTCCATGTCTCCATCCATCAGTCCATCTTGTGATTTTACGCATTCTAAAGTGAGCTGCAGACAAACGATGTTTTAAACCTCTTTTTTTAAAGATTTTATTTATTTATTTGACAGACAGAGATCACAAGTAGGCAGAAGCAGGCAGAGAGAGAGGGGGAAGCAGGCTCCCCGCTGAGCAGAGAGCCCGATGTGGGGCTTGATCCCAGGACCCTGGGATCATGACCTGAGCCTAAGGCAGAGGCTTAACCCATTGAGCCACCCAGGTGCCCCCCCTTTTTTTTAGAGAGAGAGAGCAGGTGGGGAAGGGCACAGGGAGAGGGAGAGCAGAGAGAGTCTTAACAGGATCCATGGTGAGCACAGAGGCTGAGGCCAAGGCCTGGCTCCATCTCATTGGTGAGGGAGCAGGAGACTGGCTGAGGACAAAGCAAGAGCAGGCACCTTGCACCCCCTCTCCACCCGATCCCCTCGGTAATATGTGTGACATTCCTCAGTCACCCCTGACTGACTGCCATAAACGAGAAACAAATAGTTAACTTGCAGAGATCACAATCCTGCAAGGCAGGAGTCTCCCTTGGTTTACAAATGTCCTTGAGATTTACAACAAAGAAGTTACCTTATCAATAGCCCAATTTCCAGAGGCACATAACTCAGTTCCTCAAGCCCTAACATCACCCTCCCCTCCATAAACAAAACTGAAGAAGGCTGAGGTAGAAGGAAAAGTAAATAAAGTTAAATTTCTTCTAAACCTAAATCTCACTAACAAGGGCACTTGATAGTACGATTGTGACATTCCACCAGGAGACTCCCAATTGTCTTTATGTTAGTGCCTCATTAGAGGGAAAGCAGCCTTGGCTTGATAGTAACCAGGCCTTCAGTATCCTGACAGTCTTCTTTACCCCATAGCCCTTCTGAACACCCCTTTGTCCTCACCCACCCAACTTCTGTGTACATAATCAGCCACTCCTCACATCCCCGGGGCAGCATCTCCGTCTGCCCAAGGGTCCTGTGCCCGTGCTCTAATAAACCACCTTTTTGCACCAAAGACGTCTTAAGAATTCTTTCTTAGCCGTCGGCTCCGAACCTCACCCCACCGAACCTTACCTAGGTTCAAGAACTTCATCATCATGACCCTGAGCCAAAATCAAGAGTCAGATGCTTAATGACGGAACCACCCAGGCACCCCTCAAATGATCTTTTTTTTAAAATATTTTATTTATTTATTTGACACAGAGAGAGAGAGATCACAAGTAGGCAGAGAGTCAGGCAGAGAGAGAGAGGGGAAGCAGACTTCCCGCTGAGCAGGGAGCCCGATGTGGGGCTCGATCCCAGAACCCTGAGATCATGACCTGAGCCAAAGGCAGAGGCTTAACCCACTGAGCCACCCAGGCGCCCCTCCAAAGATCTTTTAAAAGAAAATCTGCACCACATCAAAAACTAATGTACTATATGTCGGGTAACTAAACATTCTAAAAAATTTTTAAAAATAAAGTGTTCGAGGGGCGCCTGGGTGGCTCAGTGGGTTAAGCCTCTGCCTCCATCTCAGGTCGTGGATTGAGCCCCACGTGGAGCTCTCTGCTCAGCAGGGAGCCTGCTTCTTCCCTTTTCTCAGCCTGCCTCTCTGCCTACCTGTGATCTCTATCAAATAAATAAAATCTTTAAAAAAATGTTAAAGCTTTTTCCAATAAACAGCAAATCTTGTCAACAACAAGAAGAATAAAAAGAAGGTAATCAGCCACAGTCTTTGAACAGATAGATGCTCCAGGCTCCTTCTTGCTGAAGTGTAAAGCCGACGCCAAGCGGACCTGCAGGTGCCCCAGCCTGACCCCTCCCCCAGCCAGCTTCCTGTTTTTTTCTCCAGGAAGATCCAAGGCTGTGAGTGGCCCCTCTCCCCATGCTGTGCGCTCTCTCCAGCCAGCTCTGGTCCCTTCTCATGGGACTGTCCCCATTCCAGACATCCCACCTGTGTTCCTGAGCATCCTCTGTGAGCTGCCCCCAGGCCAGGCCTCAACCACCATGTACTTCCGTGACTCATGACCACCTGTTTTATGTGTCTTCCCACTCTGGCCCCCAACGGACAGCTTCCCCCAAAATCAGGGATCCCACTTCACTTGCCGATTGTCCTTGGCACCTGCGACAGGCTGGCGTGTGTGGGTGGCCAATAAATATTTGTTGGATGAATCTGCAACTGGTTCCGGGGCTCCTGCTGGCTCCCTGGCATTGGTGCCATCTGTGCCCACACAGCCTGGGTCCAGGGCCTCAACGTGGGTCCAGAAGGTCGGAAGGAAGACAAGAACAGTGCAGGCCCAGCAGCAAGAGCGAGTGGGCACTGCAAGAGAGCCGCAAAAAATCAGTTCAGGGCTAACCCCAAGACAGGGAGCTTTATTTTGAGTTAAAAGTTATCAAAATGCAGCAGATACAGGAAAAACCGTATTCCAGGTCCTCCCTGCCTAAATTTACATTGGAAAGGAAAGGCTGTGCCCGGAAGAAAGCTGTTAAGAGACTCCCCTTGACCTAAGAAAAGTACCTGCTTAATGGGCCACCTTTGTTTTCAAAACACCTCCTCTCACTTTCCTGCCTATGGCCCTCCTCCCCTTTGCAGCCTCAGACCCTCCCTTCTCCGTGGCTCCTATAAGCTCCCTGTGGTCTCATTGCCTTTGGCATTTCCAGGTCTGCACGGAGCCCCCGTGCCTTAGCTGTTACATTTGGTTTTCTCCTGTTAATCTGTCTCCTGTCGATTCAATTCTTAGTCCAGCCGGTGGGACCTTGATGGGCAGAGGAAGGTCCCGGGCGGGGTTACAGGGTTTGGGCGTGGCTAGGATTTGTCAGGGCAGCTTCTGGTCATCAGAGGCTGCTCTTCCGTTCTTGGAGGGTGGAGGGTAACTGGGAAAAGGATGAATAAGGGGTTGGGATGTGTTGTCTGCGTAGAAACCAGTTCAGTGTAAACGCCTTCTCCAATAGAGCAACTGCCCAACCCCCAGCGGCCATACAGTCCGGGGTCTCCCTGGCGCTTTCAGCCCTCGTGGTCACCACCCCCTCAGTCATGGCAGGGGCGGTGACCCTGGGCAGTGGGGAAGCTGCCTTGGGTGGCCTATGCCGCAAGCCCCTCCCTCTGGGCTTCCGCAGACAGCCCCCCTCCTCCCGGGGCAGAAGCTCTGCAGCCTGTGGTCCTGGCCGGGCTGTTTCTGTTTGTCACCCTCCCCGGTATCACAGCCTCCCAGGGACTCCAGAGCTACTCATTTGAGCCCCGAGGAAAACCTATTAGATACGAATTCTTTGTTGGCTTTGTGACAGTGACCTCTGACTGGACAGGTTCAGCTCCCTGGACCCCAAGGGCCTTGTTGTCTCTGCTCCCTGCCTTTTGGGGTGATGACCTCACCCCTGCCATCAGTTTCTGAGATCCAGTGACTCACGGCAGATGCCTGGCACCTGAATTCCCTGGGGATGCTTTCTAAGGACATGGGGCCATGACCTTTCCTCCTCAGCCCAGTGCTTCTGTCTGTCCATGAGTCCCCTTCTGCACCCACGGCCCCTACCCCTGCCTCCAAATCCATTCTCCCACCCTCGGTCTGCCCAGTCCCTCTGCCAGAGGCGGCTTCCCTCCCATCCCAGTTTCTCGCTCCAGCCCCACCCACAACGCCCGGCTTCCTGCCCATCTCCCTGTCCGTTTGTCTGGGTTCTGCCTTCTGGGCTCACCTGCAGACCTCAGACAAGTTACTTACGTCCCTAGGCTTCAGGCTGGGCATCTGTCAACCGTGGGTGATGGTCATTACCTCTTGCTGTGGTCCTGCAGATGAGCTCTCTGTTTTGGTTTGTTGGCTGCTGAGTAATTAGCACGTGCATTCCCTGGTGAAGAATGTAAAGCGGACAGGTAGAATGAACCTCCCCCTCAGCCCTAATCTGACGGGGCCCCCCAGGACATCTGTGCATGTTTACACGGCTGTTTATGCACATGCGCAACTACATGTGTGCAAACGGGTGTGTGTACGTGTTTGCAAAACCGTTGTGCCATGAGGGGGGTGGTGAAGGGGTCTGCAGCTACCAAGCAAAGCCGGCCAGCAGGCGGGCCTAAGGGTTCGAGAGTGCGCAGTAGTGGTGTTTGCGATGGAGGCCCACACCGTCAGCAAGTCGTCAAAGAAGAGGCGGAGGTCGGGCTGGAGCTGCCAGTGCTTCTCCTCCACCTGCCTCACTGCCTTTCTACGAGCACGTGTGTAGAACCGACTGCAATCCTGAAAAATAACCGGGGCTCTGAGTTCCCTTCTTCCCCATCAGCTGCCCACTCCCTCCGCAGACCAGTTCCCCACACGTCCCCCTCCTCCTCTCCTTTCCCAGGACACAGCCATGGGCTCCCTCTGCCTCCCGTCCCTCCCACCCCTGCAGCCAGGACCACCTGTGGAACGAGTTCAGTCAGAGAGTGTCTCTTCCCACTTACAAGCTCTCTGAGCCTCGATGCCTCCCAGAGCAGGGTTAGCATGAAGTCCTAAGAACGGCCAGCCCCAGGGAGGACCCCCCCGGTCCCCACCACACCTGGGAATCCCCTCAGCTCCAGCCCCAGGCAGGACCCTGCCACCCCCAGCACACCCAGGGTCCCCAGGCAGGGCTCCACCACCATCCCCACCGCACCTGGGACCCCTGACTGCTGAGTCCCCAGGCTGCCCAGTGGCCTGTCACTCTCCAGACACACCTTGCTCCTTTTTCCGCTGACGAAACCCTCACTGTGTGTGGGTTTCTTTAATGTGGATCAGAACTCACAGCACAAAATAATTCTGCAATTGCTTCTTCTTTTAAACATGGGTCTCAGATGGGGCGCCGGGGTGGCTCAGTGGGTTGGGCCGCTGCCTTAGGCTCGGGTCATGATCTCAGGGTCCTGGGATCGAGTCCCACATCGGGCTCTCTGCTCAGTGGGGAGCCTGCTTCCTCCTCTTCTGCCTCCTCCTCTTGTACCTGCCTCTCCTCTGCCTACTTGTGATCTCTCTCTGTCAAATAAATAAATAAATAATCTTAAAAAAAAATTGGGTCTCAGAGATTTTTCATGTCAACCCAAATAGGTCTTCTTCGCTCTTTTTTTTTCTTTGTTCTTTGTAACTGCTAAAGGAACTAAATTCCATACTGTCTGTAGGAGCGCTTGCCTGGCACCTGGCACGTGGGAGCGCTCCACGTTTGTCTGCTTCACTTCAGTTCCTACCACTCCAACGCAATGGGGGACACGCAGAACACTTCTCAGTAGATGACAAGTTCAGTGTCCCCCATCCCGGCATAGACGACACACTCAGTGTCCCTGTCCCCCAGGCAGTGGTAGAGGACATGCTTGGTGCCCCGTCCCCCATCCCACATGACACGTCTGGTGTCCTTGTCCCCTGTCCAGAGGTAGAGGACACTCCTGGTGTCCCTGTCCTCTATCCCACCGTATGTGACATGCCTGGTGTCCCTGTCCCCCGTCCGGCAGTAGAAGACACACTGGTGTCCCTGTCCCCATCCCACATAGCTGGCATGCCCGGTGTCCTTGTCCTCTGTCCCGCCATAGATGACATGCCCAGTGTCCCTGTCTGCCATCCAGAACTCTCCCACGCTCCCCAAAGCCCTGCCATGCACGGGAGAAGTAGCTCCTTCCTCCAAGACCAGACCGGTCCCTTCCCGAGTGAAAGCTGCCCTCCCCCAGAACTGAGCCCTCCGCCCTCTGGTTCCCCTCCCTGTGCTGTCCCTGTGCTCACGTCACCCCTGTCAGAGGCTCGGCTGGTCCTAACACTGTCAGTGCTCAGCACACCATGAGGAACAGCAAAACTGCCCATGTACATCTGTCGGACAAAACTTTAACTGCCCACAGATGCACCCTCTCTTCCACCTCACATGTTACCAACAGAGGCAGCTGCAGGTGTGGTATGAGAGAGGCGAACATTCATGCTCTGGGTCACGTCCCGCCACCTCTGGGCCTCAGTTTCTTACTCTAAAATTCCTACTTCACAGGAATGTTAAAATGTACGAAGGTGCACAAAAAATGTAACGAGTATCGGGGCACCTGGGGGGCTCAGGTCATCATCTCAGGACCCTGGGATCTCTAGAGCCAGGTGCCCTGCTCAGCGGGGCGTCTGCTTCTTCCTCTGCCCCTGACCCACTCTCTCTCAAATCAATAAATAAAATCTTTTTGAAGACTGTGGCAAGTATTCCTAGACCGTCTGCAAACCCGCCCTGACACCATCTTTTCCCAAGTCCTTGCACCTGCGCGAGGCCTCACTGTACTCGCAGCCGCGCTCCTAGCTGCGCCCCCCTCCTCCCCCGGAGGTGTCCCAGAGCCCCTCCATCCAGCGCGGTAGGCCCTGTTCTCCCCGTGTCCTCGGCAGTGTCCACTTCTCTGCACCCCCATCTCTCAGGGCGGCACAGCAGCCCAGGTGTGGTCCAGGGTGCCTCTTCCCAGCCCCGGTTTCAAGCGCGCGCGCAGATGCTCAGAGACTGCAGGTAGGAGGCGCGGGGCCCGCGGCTCACGGGGCGGGGCTGCGGCGGCAGGACCGCGTGCGGTGCCGTGGGGGTGCCGCCCGGGCTCGGGAGGAAGTCGGAGGGAGAGGCTCCCCGGCTAATTGTCAGGCCGGATGCCAGCAGCATGCCAGTGATGTTTGGGCGACAGGTCACCGGGGAACAGGAAGGGAGGGAGGAAGGACGGGCTGAGAAGCTCGCGGGCTCCTCTCAGCTCACCTCCAGCTCAGGAGGCTTTTCTAGGTCAGTCTCTACTGTGCCTTCCCGGGCTCCCTGTTCTGCCCCAGCTTCCTTTCATGTTCCTGCCTGGGTTTCTCTGACTCACAGTCCTTGCCCCCGACTGTCTTTGTGCCTCGGTGGCCCTGAGGGGAGTGGGGTGGGGGATTGGGGCGGCACAAAGCATTGGCGTCCCTACCCAACTCTGCCCCTGCAGCCTCTGACCCCGGACAAGCAGGCCAGGCCCAGCCTCTCCCTGTCACCAGGCTGTGCACTGTTCACCAGGCTGTGCACTGCTCTGGACTGGTGAGTGAAAGGCAGAAGATCCACGAAGGGGCTCTGACGATGGTCGGTCGCTACACACACAGGAACACAAGGACAGTGCTCGCTGGGGGCCCAGGCTCTCCTGGGGCTGTACAGTTCTCGGAGCTGCAGGGTAATGGACTGTGGGACTGTCGGAGTGTCAGACAGGCCCTCGCTCCCCATCAAACCCACCCCTCATCTTACCCTCCCTCCCTGGAGCCCCTGCTTTGCTCACATCCCACCCAGGGCCAGCCTGGAGGGCAGCAGGCCTTCAGTTCCCCATGGTCCTGTGTCCCACAGCCCACCTCTCCTTGTCGCCTGCATCCCACAGCAGGCCCCCCACCCCTGGACCAGACCCCTCGGTGGAACCAGAGCCCTCCGGTCCCTGCAGACCCCACCCACTCTGCTGCCCCCTCCCAGGGCTCTTTACCTCAGCCCTCTCCCTCAGTCGGACCACAGCTGCCTTCCCCTTCTTCACATCCTGGCTCAGGTGTCACCTGCTGACACTGTCACGCTGACCGACCTACCCCATGCTCCAGCTCCAGCATGTCTATGGAACCTGCCATCTGCTCCCATTTTATGTCTCTGTCCCCCCAGAAGAATGTGATTCCCACGGGGGCGGATTCCTGTCTGCTTCCTCCCCCCTCAGGGCCGCCAGCTCCCAGCAGAGTATCTGGCACATAGCAGGGGCCTCGTCGTGTCTGCTGAGTAAATGCATGTAAACATCTCCTCTGGCCACTCAACAAGTCTTTGACACAAGTATACATGTTCCCACTCTGTAGTCACAAAGCCAACAAGAGTTGAGTCAAATCTTGGAAATCCTGAGTAGGGTGTGCGTTCCTTCATTCTGGGCAGGTTCTTACCTGGTTTAGTCACCCGGGGCAAGGATGTACAATGAGGTTCCCCCTTGCTGCTCCCTCCTCCAGCCTCAGCCCTCCCTGGGACGAGAAGGGGACTGACGGTTCCCGGGTCCTCTGGGAGACTGCAGACCACACCACCATGGGAGTCCAGTCCACACACCGCACCACCACATGGCTGAGGTTCCAACCGCAGGAAATGGGACAAGGACAGAGCCACGGGAGGGTAAGCCTGGCAGAGATGCAGCTGAGGAGGCAGGGAGAGAAGGAGCCAGCAGGTGAGTGCAGGGCAGGGGGTGGCCCACCGATAGGCAGAGACTGCTGTCCTGCTGAGGGGGGTGTCACATTGTCCTTACCTCCTCTCCTGTGGTCCCAGACTAACACCCAGTGTTCCTCAAGGGCTTTGCAGGAGCCCAGTCCATTCTGGGAGCTCGGACTCACCCTGGATGTCTGCCTCTGCCCAGGGACCCTGTGGGTGGCCTCCCATGTACAAAGTGGACCTGGAGCCAGCCTGCTCCTCTCCAACTCGACCGGCTGTCATCGCCTGTCCCCTGACCCATGGCAGCAGAGACTGCCTGAGTCTGGGGGACACCCCTGGGCCATGCTGCTTCTCACTGGAGACCCTGTGTGACCCGGTTTCTGCTGACACCCTCGACTTCCCACTCACCATGCCCCAGCTGTCTGTACGTCGGCCCAAACTCTTCCTTTCTTGTGAGTCAATGCTGTTCCCTCAGACTGGAATGCCCTTCCCTCCCTGCTGTGCCTGATAAATACTCATTAAACGTGGCCTCCCCAGAGAGCCCTTTCTCAAGGCCCCTGTCTGTACTGGGGCCCCGCGCTGGCCTCCCTCAAGGCCCCCGTCCACACTAGGGCCCAGCGCTGGACCCTTGTGGGGTGGCCAGCCTCAGCAAATAAAAACACAAGACAGCTCCTTAAATCTGAATCCCGGACAGAAAATGAACCCTCTTTTGCATGGATATTCCCCATATGACACTTGGGGGATATTATACTTACTGTTTATCCGAACCTCAGGTTTGACTGAGTGTCCTGTGTTTTATCTGAGGAGCCTACACTGTGGTTGGCTTCATTCCCTGCTCGCTGGAGAGGCTGGAGACAAGAGGAACCTCTCCTTCTCAGCTAGGGTTCTGCAGGGTAGAATTCATACGAGATCCGAGAGGCGAGGCTCTCTTCCCGCCCCGGGAGGGGTTCGTGGGAGCAATGGCTCCGATGACGGCCCTTGAGGCCGAGGGTCGGGTTAGAAGCTCGTGCGTTCTCACGGTCCAGGCCTCGCAGTGATGCTTGTGTCACCGTTCCCTGCAGGAAATCCTCACTGCCTGTGCCCTGAGGGCGGAGTCTGCCTCCCCCCTGGGGCCTGGGGCTTCGGTTCCCAGCAACCCCCCCACCATCCACCGCGTGGATAGGCCGGGGACCGGTCTGTGTCCTCATTGCCCGCGGGCTGTGGCCGAGGGGCTCAGCGCTGGTGTGCCCGGGCGTCACCGTCCGCGGCTGCTGCTCCCGGTCAGACAGGACCTCCGTCTGCTCACACACGAGGGCGCATCGTGCCGGCAGTAACTGCGGCCGTGCAAGGGACAAGAAGCAGCCCGTAGCTGCGTGGGGACGAGGACCAGGAGGGTGGCCCCACGCCCACACGCGCTCCTGGGACCAGCTCGGTCCCCCGCGGACCTCAGTTTTCCATCTGCCACGTGAAGGTTCCTGTTCCACCACATGGTGGGAATGTCCCTCTGGCCTCTCACGTTCTGCAAACCCACAGTACTCGAACGTGGTGGTGCGAGTGGGACCGGCACCCAGAGAGCTGCGTCCGGCGTGCTGCCCAGGGTAACAGAGGCTCTCTCTGGAAGGCTCGCTCTCCCTGACGGGCCGGTGCCCATGGACACGGGTGTTCTCCTAGCACGCGCGCAGGCAGAGAAGGACCGGACTCGCCTCAGGGAATGGGGCGAGGGCTGCTGGGGCCGAGCAGGGGTCTGGCCGCCCTGACTGGGCCACAGAAGCCAGCGCCTGGCCCGCTTGGTACCTGGCCACCTCACAGGGGACCACGGTCCTCGTCCCTCTTCAGCAAGATCCGCTCCCCGCGCTGGGGGGGGGAGCTCTGCTCAAACCTCCCCTCCTCCGAGAAGTGTTTGCTAACCCTATAAAGGTGGTGCGCCCCTCCTCCTCTTCATTCCCCTCATATTAGCCACTTCACTGCTGCGGAGCGCTTACGCATCTGTAATTACCTTGTCCATGTACCTGTTTACTTGCTTATGGTTAGTCTTTCCCAGCAGAATCTAATTTGCCAGCTTGGTCACCGCCAGCTCCTACCGTAGGGCTCAGCACAGGAGACGTTCAGGGAGTGGGCGCGGGGCGAACGGGGCTCCCGGAGGAGCTGGCGGGATGGGACTGGAAGGACACAGCACAGGCAGCAGTCTTTTTTTTTTTTTTTTTTTTTTTTAAGAAAAATGAGTCTTCAGAGAAGCAGCCAAGGTTGAAGACTATCTTTGGAAGAGGGCATGGGGAGTGGGAACCGAGAAAGGGGCATGGTCTCCTTCACTCACGCTTCTTATCCCCTGAGCTTTCTTTTCCCACGTCCAGTTTTCTCCCCAAAGGTGCTTCACATTTTTTGTGCAGGCTCTTCCATTTCTTTCCCACTGCATTTACAAGTCACCTCCTCCAGGAAGCCTTCCTGAAATCATTTGCACTCTTTCTCCAATCTGTCAACATAATCCTCAACCCACTCTTCCCCACTCAACGAGCCTTTAAGAGGCGGTAATGACAGACCTCGGGCGATGATGGGCGCACCTGTGTGCATGACCACACTCACTAATTCAGTTGTGGTGGATTCTGTACCTGCCTTGTCACACTCCCTAAGGGCAAAGACCATGACTGCCCTGTCCCCCAGTCTCTCAAACACCTCTTTGTACCTATCTCTCTCCCTCGAAGGCTCCCGAAGACTTGTAGACTCTGAAAGGATGGGGGTGTCCCTGAAATGGAGGAGAGACAGACTGAAGGATAAACAAAAATAGAAAGAAGCAGGAAGAGGAGGAAAGAGCCCAGCACTAGGCCGAGGCCGCACGCCCAGCACGCCCCAGTCTGTGCCTGGGTAGGCACTCCCCCAGCACCCAGCACCCTGAGGAGACATCCTGAAGGGCTGGGGACAGGTGTACAGGAGAAACCTGCATCGGCGTGGCGCCAACGGAGGCAGGATCCAGGCATGGGCAGCGGCAAGCCAAACCCACACACCAGTAGTCACCTCCCCCCACCCCACTCTCTGGGACAGAAGGAGCCCCAAACGGGGATGAGAAGGTCAGGGGCAGAGTTGTTAGGGCTTCTGGTGACGGGGGGTGATGGCCTTGAGAAGGGAACATTTCCTGGCCGTGTCCACCCCTCCTGTTCCCCGCTGTACTCCGTGTCCTGCAGTAAACACCGCAGAAAGGCTGCCGCAAGCTGCGACATGTGTTTGTAGCGGAGGTTGGGGGGACAACCAGACCACAGGCCCAAGCCAGGCTGAAGGCTGTGTCCCATCACACAGGAGTGTCCCCCGCCCCACTCTGGCCTCTGCCAGTGAGGAAGGACTGCGATTGAGGAGGGTAAGAAGCTCGGGCACATTTGAAAGTCTAAGCAGAGTCTGTCAGAAGAGCCTCTCTCCTTGCCCAAGGGGTGGCGGGCAGTTCAGCGACCGGGCACGTGTTCATCGGGACCTGCCATGTGCAAGGCACTGTTCTAGGTTCAGGCCAGCAACGGGAAGCCAGGTTCCTGTTCCCACAAAACTACCTACTGGTGGATAGAAACAGCTCAAAATGTAGGAACAGATCATTTCAGATGGTGAGAAAATCCACAAAGAGAGTAAATCCGGGTAAAGAGATAGTGAGTGCCTTTGAGAAAAACTACTGGAGATAGAGTACTGAAAGACGTCCTCTGGTGGCTATGTCCCGTCTGGGCTGAGCCCTGAAGGACGAGATGGACCCAGTCACGCCCAGCTCTGGAGCCAGAGGGGCCCCCCAGAAGCAGCCACAAGAGCAAAGGCCCGGCTGTGACATCAGCCTTCTATGCTCAAGCACCAAAAACAGAAGACGTCCCAGCAAGCCCAGTGAGATGGGGAGGGCAGGTCCACCTGCCCCACGGGTGAACACTGGAACCAGCTGGAAAGCTTTTAAAACTCCCAATGCTGGGGCACCTGGTGGCTCAATGGGTTGAAGCCTCTGCCTTCGGCTCAGGTCATGATCCCAGGGTCCTGGGATTGAGCCCCACGTCGAGCCCCACATCGGGCTCTCTGCTCAGCGGGGAGCCTGCTTCCCCAACCCCACCCCCACACCGCCTGCCTCTCTGCCTGCTTGTGATCTGTCAAATAAATAAATAAAATCTTTAAAACAAAAACAACTCCTGATGCCTCACACATCCCGAGATTTTGTTTAATTGATCTGAGGTGTGTCCTGGACACGGGGAGTTGAAAAGTTCCCCAGACCATGCTACTACACGGCCCAGAACAGGTACCACAGAAAGGCCCGGGAACCCCCGACAGTGTGGGTATCCGCGGACACCTGGAGCCTTCCCCCAATGCTCCAGGCCCGATCTAGAAAGGACCTAACGTATAACAGGACTTGAGTTGGGGACGGAACCAAGAAAATAAAGCAATCCAAAGGAAGAGAAACAAAGAGAAGGGACCAGGGAAATCCAGAAAACGTGAAGCAGACGGTCCCAAAGGATGAGAGATGGAGGGAAAAGGGAAAGCACTCATATTCCTTTGCTGCTTGTGGCTATAGCATGATCACAGACTTGTGTCTGAACTTCGAAGTCTAAGATGGGTCCCACTATGCTGAAGTCAAGATGTGGGCAGGCCTGGGCTCCTCCCGGAAAACACTGCCTTCCTCCTCCAGCTTCTGGAGACCACCCACTCCCTGTGTTCACGGCCCCCCCTCAGCCCTCCAAGCCCACTGGCGGACTGAGGACCTACCACACTTCTCTCCCCTGCTGTCCTCCCCTTCAGGGGTGCTTGTGATCACGCCGGACCCACTTGGATAACCTCACAATTCCAGACTCAGCAGATCAGCAGCCCAAATGCCATGGGCAAGCTTTATTCCTCTCTGCCCTGAGAAGGAACGCATTCACAGGTTCCAGGAATTAAGACGTGGACGTCTTTGGGGGACCGGAACTCTGGCTAGCACAACATGAAAGCCATTTAGCCCATAGGTTTGGGTCCTGTTTGCTGTGTTTTGCTTGTGTAGCTGTGGGTTTTATGAGCGCTGGGCTGGGAGTTTCGTTCTGGGATAAGAATACATGGGTTTATTTGTGTTGGGTTATCAGGGTGTCCAATTTGAGTGTCTCCCCAGTAAGTATGGAGCGGAGGGCAGGACAAGGATGCCTGAGGGCTGCCTGATCTTTATTGTGTTTTATCTTTATGACGTTTATCTCCATGCGGCTGCCCCATAAAGGCTTACTGCGGCTGGACTGTTGTTCTCATTGACAAGAAAGCTAATGACAGGCTGTCTCTTTGCGTGTTTTCTTTAAGTACGTCTCTCTGTCCCTGAGTAATACTGGCTGTCCGTCCCAGTGACATTCAGCGTGCACAGGAGTATCTGGGCACATCTGTGGCGCCGGCATCGTGGGAGTGCCTCTGTCCGTAAGCGTGGGCGCCGTGGGGAATGTGCACAGGCGCGTTTGCTCAGCAGCACCCGCGATCGCAGTTGTGGGCATCTCCATGTTTACTTCTTCACAAGGCCTCCAGGGGATCCTCACAGAGAGGCCTAGCGTGAGGCGGGCCTGGGCGAGGAACTAGAGAGAGGGGAGAGATGGAGGTGAGGGGCCGGGAAAACACTGAGAAAGCATCTGGAATGGAAGAGGCAGAGGGCGGAGTCACAGCAAGGGCACAGATCAGATCTGGTCTGGCTGCACTCCTGCTTACTCCCTTGCTGTGGGAGCTTGGCCAGGCCATCTCTCCCCACGGCTGTTTACCAAGAGATTTGAAATAGATAACCCCTGGGTACGTCCCAAAGATGGAGAGAGAGACCCGTGGAAATGACAACATACACCAGGAAAAATGGGAAGAAAGAACTAGAAAGAGAGACATAGGAAGAGAGTTCTAAGAGCCCCGCTGGGAGCCAACCAGAGGCAGGAGTGTGGGCGCCTGCTCCCCACCCCTTACCCCAAAGCTTCAGACTGTTCCTAAGCCCTTAATAGGGAAGGCAGGAAGACGGAGAGAGCCGCCTGCGATGACAGCACACACCAGCACTCAGAGGCCTGCGAAGCCACAGGAGCCAGGATCCCTGCGTCTGCCCCCAGCCCCCAGATGTAGGTGTGCCGGCCACCTGTTATGACTCACACCCTGGCGATGCGGGCACCCATGCCAACAGCGAGCCTGGGCCCCTTGCCCACCAGCACAGCACAGGCCCGGGGGGAAGGGGAGATTCAGGCCCCGGAGGGATGACGAGGGGCTGCCCTCCCCACCGGGCGCCGCCTTGCCCCAGGAGCGCCCCCTCCCGACCGCCCCCCCCCCACCCCCCCGGCCTCGAGGGCCCACGAGTCCTTTCCTCCCGCCCTCCTCCCCCAAACCTTACCCGGGAAGCCGGAGAACCAGATGAGCTGTTACGCAAGACCTGTTTACCCGCCGCGGGGGCCTCCTCCTCCCTATAAAGCCCGACGCGGCGGGGAGCGCGGCGGAGCTCGAGCCTGGTGGAGGGAAGCGAGGCTGTCCCTGGAGGGCGTCAGGGCAGCGTCCGAAAGTTCATGCGCCTGCCAGAGAGAGGGTCCCCCAATCCGCCAGCAGCAGGCGTGGTTCGCCGAGCGCGCGCTGGGGGGCGGCCGCGGGGGTCGCGGAAGGGTGGGCGTCCGGACACGCGCTCCCCATGGAGGCGCCCGAGCTGGGCCCGGGGCTGGTGGAGCGTCTGGAGCAGCTGGCGACGTGCCCGCTGTGCGGGGGCCCCTTCGAGGACCCGGTGCTGCTGGCGTGCGAGCACAGCTTCTGCCGCGCGTGCCTGGCCCGCTGCTGGGGCGCCCCGCCGGCCGCCGGCGCCCCGGCGCCCCCCACCGCCTGCCCCTGCTGCGGCCAGCCGTGTCCCCGCCGCAGCCTGAGGTCCAACGTGCGTCTGGCGGTGGAGGTGCGCATCAGCCGGGGGCTGCGGGAGAAACTGGCTGAGCCCGGGGCCCGCGCGGGGAGGCGCAGAGGGGGCCGCATCCCCACCATGGGCTGCCTGGATCCGCACGGAGAGGTAAGGCAGGGTCGCGCATCTCGGATCCGCTGCTGCTGATAGAAGGTGGAGACAGGGGCTTCCGGGGGCGGGGCCCTTATGGAAGTTTAGGCAAAGAATGGATCTGAGAAAAGCAAAGAACGAGGGGGCGCGGGCCTGACCCCAAACCCCTGTAGTGCCGCGAGAGTTTCCAGGAAGGACAAGGAGAAGGAGTTTGACACTCCACCCAGAGGTCGGAGGGCTGGACGGTACACAGGGCCTCCGGAGCTCCTTGACAGAGCGCGAGAGCTGCGGGGGATGCGGAGGGACGCCGCTGCGCGCGGGGGAGGTGGGGACCCGGAGGGAGTCCGTGTGGGCGCGGGGGGGCGGAGGGCCTGCGAGGACAGCGGGGTCAGAACTAGCGAGGGCAGGGCGAGAACCAGCCGGAGTGCAGGGGCAGGGAAGAAGGGTCTGTCAGAGGAGGGGCGCGAGGGAGGGAAAGCAGATCCAAACATCCCGGGAGCGCAGAGGGGTCAGCCGCGGTCTCCCGCCCGAGCCGCGCCGGGCGCTAGTTGTTATTGCCATCCTCCGCTCCTCCCAGGGCCCCCGGCGGGGGCGGCGACCGGTGGAGGCCTGGTCCACGTGCCGCGGGGACCTCTGGCTCTCGCCCCTCATCCCATCCCGCACCCCCACCCCCGCGCCCCTCTTGGCCCCGACTCCTTGGCCATCAACCAGCCCCATTCCCTTGCCCGGCCCCCCAGGCGTCCCGGATTCCTGAGCGGCTTCTCCCCAGCAGCCCAGCCGGTCTCGGGTGTTGCTTCCACACTTTGAAGTCTACACAGACCTAATTAGTCCAGGTGTAATTGGCATAATTGGGCAAATTGCCTTTCCTCTCTTCCCTTCACCACCACCCCGGTCTGCTCCAGTCCTCCCCAAGAGACAGTGACGGGGGCAGGTGGACCCTGGTATTTGGAGGGGGGGGGCATGCGCTGCTCCTCCTGGTTCCCATGGTATCCTGCAGATCCGCAGGACCTCTGGGACACATCCAAGTCCAGCTGCCTCTTTGGCCAGCGTGATGGACACAAAGCAAAGGGCCCAATAAACGCCACCGGGCTTTTATGGCAACAGGGGAAGCAGCTTTGTTAGAAGGCTTTTATGTACCAACTCTTAGCCCCAGGCTCTGAGTGTTTGGTCTGTGTGATGGATTGATGGACGGGAGGAGGACACCCTCTGGAAGGTAGACAAGGACAGGGGACCACTGAAAGAGACAGAATGAGGCTGAGGGAGGCATCAGGAAAGGTAAGGACTCTGGAAGCTAAGTGGGGGCAGAAACAAGGCCTGGACCAGGCTGGGGAAGGGAAAGTGGGGGAAGGAGGAGGGGGAAGGAGGGCAGTAGATGATGATGGATGGGAAGGATGGGCCATGAAAGGGGACAAAGAGGCAGCGAGATCACTTTGAGAGGTGACAGGGAGCTCACCAAGGGAGATCCAGCTGCCTGGAGAAGGGGTAGAGGGGGAGGGGTCCTGAGGACAAAGCCCAGGGCTCACATTGTGTTTTCTTCTGCCCATCCCAGGATATAAGGAAGACATGGAGAAGGTGAGTTCCATCTTACTGTCCCTTCCTTTCCACTACTGGCCACCACATCCATCGCCTTTTCCATGGGCTCACAGCCCCACTCATGGACAGGTTTCTTGCTCCAGAGATGTGAGTGGGGTGAGGGGAGGGCAACAGACGGCAGAGGGTGTCACCTGATTTTGTGACCTTTCTCCCTCATCTGTCCAGACTCGATGCTCCAAGACCCAAGTCATCTAACCCAGAGGACGATCTCCCTGAAGATTACCCAGTGGTGAAAAACATGCTCCACAGACTGACGGGTGAGGAGGGCAGAAGGGACCCCACCCAGGGACGGTCTGTCTCAGGCTTTCTCCCTTTTCTCTCTCAAACCTGCTCAGATGTTTTCTGATGTCTGTATTAGTGTCCTAGGGCCGCTTAGCAGAGCACCACATACCGAGTGGCTTAAACATCAGAAACTTGCTGTTGTGGTTTTGGGAGGAGAAGTTGGCGGGACTGCTTCCTTCGAAGGCCGCAAGGGTGAATCTGTTCTCTGCCTCCCTCCTAGCATCTGGGAGCCTCAGGGGTTCCGTGGCCCAAAGATGGCCTTCTTCCTGTGTCTTCTTTACATGGTTTCTCCCGGTACTCATTTGTCTCTGGGTCCAAATTTCCTCTTCTTATAAAGACTACAGTCATATTGGACTAGGGCCTCCCCTAATGACCTCATTTTAACTTAATTACCTCTGTAAAGACCCTATTTCCAACGAAATTCACATTGTGAAGTACTGGGAGACTGCAACACACCTTCCGGGGGGAACACAACTGGGCACATAACGATGTCCTCAGTACCCACAGCCCAGCATCCTACTCTCCCAACAAACAAAGCATCAGCCGCTTCTGCCCCGTCACATTACTCCTCCCCAGAAGACTTCCCATCTCTCTGAAGCTCCTGGGGAGTTCCCTCTCTGCCCACTACCAAAGCTGCCCTCTGCCTTTATTCAGCTGCCAGAGGGCCGCCTGTCTGGCTACATCTGTGGAGCCTGTGTCTCTTGATCGCAGGGCTGTGAGTTCAAGCCCCATGCTGGATGTCGGGATGATTTAAACATAAAATCTTAAAAATCAACAAAAAAACCTGCCAAAGACACTCTACCATCTTGATCACCCACCATCTCCCCCAACACAGATTGCTTCTAGCACCCCCAATCCAGAAACCTTTCCTCAAAAGCAAACCCCACACATGGCCACGAATACTCCGGTCCCTCTGGCTATCATCACTGCCCCTTTCCTCTTCTGTCCCATCTTCCCAAAGCAACAAGCTGGTCCATTCCCACCTGCCCTTGGGGTCCCAGTGTCTGTCCATCCTTCCCTTCCCAGCCACCTTCCCCACCCCGCAGACGCAGCTCCAGGCCCACCCCAGATAAAGCAGAGGGAGGTACCAGTCCTTAGGCCTCCCTGCAAGTTGGACTGGCTCGGCTTCCCCCCACCCCACACACAAAGGCGAGGCAAGCTCTCCTTCCACCTTTGCACTGTACCCACCCCCACGGTCACCACAGTCCTTGTCCAAACCCAGATCAACACAAGCGGAGCGTGGGTGCAGGCTGAGAGCTGCCCACGCCCTCCCTTTTCTAGACCTTGCCCCACTTAGGCTTCCGTGGCTTTGAGCGCTGCCGCGAGGCCTCCTTCGTGCCCTCTGCTGCACACCGTCTGTCTCCTCCCGCCTCTGAGTCGGAAAGCCCCTCAAGCCCTCCTTTCCTGCCTTTCCCCACGCAGCGGACCTGACCCTGGACCCTGGCACCGCCCACCGCCGCCTGCTCATCTCGGCGGACCGCCGCAGCGTCCGACTGGCCCCCCCAGGGACACCCGCACCCCCCGACGGCCCCGAGCGCTTCGATCAGCTCCCCGCGGTGCTGGGCGCACAGGGCTTTGGGGCCGGCCGGCACTGCTGGGAGGTGGAGACCGCCGAGGCGGCCTCTGGCCCGGACTCCTCCGGGGAGGACGAGGACGACAGCGAGAGCCGCTACGCCGTGGGTGCGGCCGGAGAGTCGGTGCGTCGCAAGGGCCGCGTGGGGCTGTGCCCCGCGGGGGCCGTGTGGGCCGTGGAGGGCCGCGGCGGCCGCCTGTGGGCCCTCACGGCTCCCGAGCCCACTCCACTGGGCGGCACCGGGCCCCCGCCCCGCCGCATCCGCGTGGACTTGGACTGGGAACGCGGCCGCGTGGCCTTCTACGACGGCCGCTCGCTGGACCTGCTCTTCGCCTTCCAGGCGCCCGGGCCCCTGGGGGAGCGTGTCTTCCCGCTGCTCTGCACTCGCGACGCCCGCGCCCCGCTCCGCATCGTGCCGGCGGAAGGCTGAGTCCTACCCACACCCGCCACCAGCAGCCTCCTAGGCGCCAGGCCATCCGCGCTCATCCACACGGCCTCTGTGTCCACATCCACACCCGAAGCCGAGTTCGGACGCGGTGCCACGCCACCTCGGGCTACTTCCTGCCTCACCTCTCCCCTCCTGCCTTATGTTCGTCCACACTGGGACGCTCCGGCAAGATGGATACAAAGGGCCTTACTGCCTGCTCAGGCCTCTCCCCGTCTGGAGGAAACGCACAGTCCTTCTCCACAGCTCGAAGCCTCAGGCTTCCCTGTCCTGTCCAATCTGAGCTCCCTCTTCAAGACTCTGGCCTGGGTCCCAGGGCCTCCTAGGAGGCTTACTAAGCTTTCTGAGCAGGGGGCAGGCAGCTCTACTCCATGAGGCCTGCTTTCCACACTCATAGCCTTTCCCCCTTTGGAACCTTCTCAAGACCCCCCCCCCCCCCCAATAAGGAACCAGTGGTGCTATCGCTCTCTCCTCTACCTGGGAATGGCCCAGACACCCAAGCTGTTCCTCATCTACGGCTTCACATCTTTCTCCATATGTATAAATGGGCCCATATTTAACACGTTTTATGATGCTGGGTTATTTATTTTGTGCATCTGTGGCAATAAATGAGATCTCAGTGGTGGTACGTTTTTGACTCATCTTTGCAACTGTGCATGGCAAGAAGCCGAGAAAATGATGGCAAGATCCCAGTAAGGAGTGGGGAGGGCTGAGAGCTGGACATCTGGGCTGGCAGAAACATCAAAGCCTAGGAAGGAAGGGTAAGAGTGTAGTATAGGGGACATATCCCCATCTCTTTGCTCCCTCTCTTTTCCTTCCTCTCCTAGGGACCCAGGGCCCTGACACTATGCTGGATCTGTCTCTGAAGCCAGAAGACGGAGGAGACAGTGGGCTCTAAGTGACCAGTCTTCAAGATGGCTTTGTTGGAAATCCTGTATCCTATGAGAAGGATGAGAAGAGGCCATGACTGTTTCCTTTTCCATTTCCCATTAACAGTGAGAAAGCAAAGACCCCTTTCCCAACTCCTCCGGAGGGCAGGAGAAGGGAAGGGCTGGGAGCTCCCTGAGAGCGCTGAGGTCTCCCACGAGGCCTCCCATCCCACAAGCAAGGACTAGAAGTTCCGATTATATAAGTCCATTCCTGGAAGACCTCAGAGCCAGGATTAACAAGCATAGCTGGGACAAGACTGCCCCCAATCTGACTGGGACCCCTGGCAGTGAAAGCTAGGGCTGCTGAAAACCCAAGTTAAGTGTTTGGGACTCAAGGGGAGAATGCAAGGGGCCAAGATAATTGCATCCCAGGACAGACAGTTTGGCAGTGAGAACAACGGGGACAGACTGGGACCAAGGTGCCTGGATCCCTGGAGAACAGAGGATGAGTACTGGAAGGAGAAATGAGTGCTGGGGGAACCCAGAAGTCTGGGTTCTGGAGTAGCAGCAAGTCAGAATTCCAGGATCTCTGTCTACCCTCCTCTCCCCCTTCCCTTCATCAGGCAGAGGAGAGGGGAGGAGGGGGCTGGAGGAGGGATCAAACCATGGGTTTAATCCCCAGGTAGCCACATGAATACATTCAGGGCCAGACAGACACAGGAATGGTGGGGGACAGAGGAATTTAGTGCTGCATTGGCCCTGGAGGGGGCTGGGAGGGGTCAGGAGGCTGGGGAGGGGTACTGGGGCTCGGTCCTGGGGTTGCACGACGCCGTCCTTTGCGGTGGCCCCGTACACAGTGTGTATGACCACAGCCCTCCTCTTCCTCCTCATCACTCTCCGTGGAGCTCTCGCCAAAGGCCCGAGGTTTCTCGTAAATACAGCAGCCTGGATTTGGAAGGAGGAGCCCGGTAAAAAAGGAGCAAAAGTTAGGATGGATGTACAGTTGCTTCCACTCCCATGGATCTCAGTAAAAAGTCCTACTTCCACCATTGGCTCCTTCTCCCTTCCAGGATCCAGCTTCCCCAGGGCCACCCCCTGTGGCTGAGGCACCCAAACCCCTGTCCTTTCTGCCAGGAACCCAACGCTCCACTTCTCCCTGGTTCTGATACCTCTTGCCTTCAGGCCTCGGCATATTCCCACCTCACTCCCTCTACTTGAACCTCATCTCCCTGAAGCCAGGGACAGGACCGCAGGCCGCGCCAGAGCACTGTGGCTGCTGGTGGCCAACGATCACTCACATTTTGATGAGCGGCGGCCCATGTGTTCGTTGTCCACAGTGTCACTTGTCCATTCTACCTTTTTCTCTGGCTTCCGTTTCCGAAGCTTGATGGTCAGGCTCCGGTTCTCCTGGAAGGTGAAGAGGGATGGGCATACCTATCTAGTTCCCCAGGGCTGATCTTTCCCACTCCCTCCAGGGGGCCTCCTCTCTTCCAGGCCCCAGTTCAAGCAGAGGCACAGACATGGCAGCAGAGGAGCTGCATGCTGGGAGGGGACAGAACACGACAGGTCTTTGCCCTCCAGGAATTCCTGGGGAATCGAATGTTCTCCATTACTGCTCAGACACAGAGAAGACACAATTCCTAACCTAAGGAAGGTCCCAACAACTCTTCAAACGAAAACATAATCCTCCCTGTTTCTGTCTTCCTCCCCAAATTATCCTTGGTGGTCTTAATACTTGAATATTATTCACTCAGTCCCCCATACCCACTCTTGATCTCCCTTTTTCCAGACCTCTCTCAAGCCTGCGCCCCCCGCTTCCTGCCCACCTACTCCCTAGCACCCTGGCATCTCTATCATTCGAAACACCCTTAACCCAGGGGCTCTGAAGCCCAAGACACCTCCGCCCTTTGAAAGCAACTTAACCTATTTTTTGCAAAATGCTACTCCTTTCTCTATTTTCATCTCTTCTGTTTTCTCAAAATACTATCTCCACCTCCTCTGTCTTGTTCTCTCCTTTCTTCTATTTCCTTTTAGAGTCACCATTCAACAAATACTTATTGACAAGTGTGCTTCTGGGCAAACTGCCCTCCAGCGGGCCTCCAGCCATGCTTTCTTTCTTTTTTTTTTTTTTTTAAGATTTTATTTATTTATTTGACAGAAATCACAAGTAGGCAGAGAGGCAGGCAGAGAGAGGGGGAGAAGCAGGCTCCGTGCTGAGTAGAGAGCCCGATGCGGGGATCCATCCCAGGACCCCGAGATCATGACCTGAGCCAAAGGCAGAGGCTCAACCCACTGAGCCACCCAGGCGCCCCCCAGCCATGCTTTCTCACAGAATCCTTCATCGTCCCCCAGCACCTCCCTTGCTCCTCAGTCCCCCACGTCCCATGCTTGGGTCTCACCACCACCCTGGGCAGCATCCCCCACATCCCCACTCGGACTCTGCTCCATGTCCCCACCCTGGGCAGCATCACCCACATCCCACTCGGACCCTACTCTATGTCGTCTGCCCGGACAGCATCCCCCGCATCCCCACTCTGACCCTGCTCCATGTCCCCTCTCTGACTCCCTATTCCCTGTCCCCACCCCAGGCAGCATCCCCCGCACCCCCAGTCTGGTCCTGCTCCGTGTCCCCACCCCGGGCAGCATACCCCGCATCCCCACTCCGACCCTATTCCACGCCGCCTGGCCGGTCTCCTGCACCATCCTGGCCACTGCGCAAGTCCCGCACACCGTGCACGTCTCCCGACCCCAGGGGTCAGCCCGCTCCTCCCAGAGCCCCAGCCGCTCCCTCCCGGCCTCTCCCGAAGACCCCGAGGAGCACCGCCCCCCCCGCCTTTCTCACGGGCTCGGTTGTCACGGTAACCGTTGTCTCAGTGACGGTCTCACTCAGCCCGGCCCCTGCCTCGGCCATGGCTAAGGCTGAGGAGAGGGAGGAGGGGAGGAAGGGGGAGGAGACGCCCTTCCCTTTCTCTGGGTCTCTGGGGTCTAAGACAATCGGGATCGGGTTCAGAGTAGCAGCCAGGATCCTCCACCTTCTTTTTACCCCCTCCTCCTGGGCCTTCGCTTCCCCACCCCAGGGGATAACCTGTCCAACCCCACTTCCGGCTCTCTGCTTCCGGGTGTGACGCACTCTGTAGGTCCCCTTTTCCCTTCCCGGGCACTAAAGGCGTCTAAGCGCACGCGTCGCCAGAGTAGTTCCGCCGTCACGTGAAGGTGCGCAGGCGCCGCAAGAGGCAGCCCCAGACTTGGCGGAAGCGGCGGCACTGCGGCTGTGGAGCGCCGGCAACAGGCGCACGCGCACGCGCACGCAACAGGCGCACGCGCACGCAACAGGCGCACGCGCACGCGCACGCAACAGGCGCACGCGCACGCAACAGGCGCACGCGCACGCGCAGCGGAGGCGCTGCGGAGGGGCGGTTCGGAGAGGCTGCAGGCGGGGCGCGGCACGTGGGCGGGGCTGCAGGGCTCGGGTGGGGCCGCGTGTACCACGCCCCGCGGCCCGCGGCTGCTGTGAGACGCACGCAGCGCCTGCTTCGGTTTCCCGGCTTCTCGTGGGAATGGGGCTCAGACCCCAGCAGCAGGTGCACGCACCTGATCCGGGGAGGGCTCTGGTCCCGCGCGGGTCTGCGGGCGCCGGGGCGGGTGCTTTTTAAGGCTTCTGCTCGGGCTGTCCCCAGACCGCGCCTAGGAGCCCCCACCCGGTCTGCCGGGGCCTGGCGGACAGGACACTGTATTGCCCACTTCGTCGGGTGGCGATGGGATGCTCTCACAGGAGCACCTGCCAGTGTCCCAGAAGCAAGGTGGGGGCGGGTGCTGGGGGCCGGCAGAGCGCACTGGCTGCCGAGGCGGCTGGGCGGGGAGCCCGGGACCAGACGTAGGCGGCGCTAGGGGCCGGGGAAGGCTGGAAGTGCGCTGGACACACGCGCAGCGTGTTTGTTCCGGATTTCGGACCCCAAATCCAGCGGCGGCAGAGTCCCGCCTGCCCACCCGTCCCCGTGGCCAGGGGCCAAACCCCACACGGTGAGTCTGAGAGCTCTGAACATGTCAAGGGCATCACAGTGAAGCAAGGAATGCAAAAACACAAACTCCCGGAGTACATCTGAGTATGTTTATTGTGCCCGGACTACAAAGTGTTTCCCTTTCAAGTTTTTGGGCAAACTGATAAAAAGCAAGATACAACTCGGCATGTATAGTAAAACCCATTAAAAAAAAAACCAAGTATCTCTCTGAAGTGGGATTCCTTGTATTTTTTACTCTTCCCCCCCCATCTTTCTACATATGAATCTATTACAATGAATATATATTACATTTATCTCAACAGCAATAAAAATTTTTTTTTCCAAAATGTCCAACTGTAGTAAGCACATACTGGTATCCCTTAGTATCAGATTTTTTGTTGTCTAAGCTCACATCAAAGAGATCTGGTTAAATTATTTGTTCAATCTCCCACTATCCAGATTCCTACATTTTGTTTCTCTAAACTCAGGAACCAAATAGATTTAGTGGTGGAATACTTAAAATTACTTTTTCTATTAGTCTCATTCCTGCCTCCATTTTTTATACTTTTTTTTTCTTTTTCTTTCTCATATACTAATTTATATGTATTTTTTGTAGCTGATATACTTATTGAAAGAACAAATATATCTCTGTAAATTCATTTAAATTCCTTTTGGAACAAGACAGATTATAAATAATATACATATGTCTGGCATATATAGAAAAATAGAACCTTGATAAGAAACTCAACTAGAGTAGGTGTACTCTAGGGACAATGGTAATCCCCACATGATAACTTCCTTCTATGGGAGCAAAACATTGCAACTAGGATGGACAAAGGATCTTAAGAACCCAATATCCCTCACCATCCGAGGGAGAATTGTTGCGTTGCTTGGAAAAAAAATCAAGAGTCTTCCTTCTCCTGGAACCTACAGAGAAAGAAAGGACTCATTATATTTAAATAAGCATAGAGGTTCTAGCCGTGTAAGATAAGACATTCATTTGAAGAATCAAGGAGGGAGTTTTATTTATGACTATGTGGAAGACTAGCTCCCCTAAACAATCCTTCATATTCAAGACAACTAAAAATGCTGTATTAAAAATATATCTAATGAACCATAATGAAATACCACCTTATACCAGTCAGAATGGCTAGAATTAACAAGTCAGGAAACGACAGATGCTGGTGAGGATGCGGAGAAAGAGGAACCCTCCTACACTGTTGGTGGGAATGCAAGGTGGTGCAACCACTCTGGAAAACAGCATGGAGGTTCCTCAAAAAGTTGAAAGTAGAGCTACCCTACGACCCAGCAATTGCACTACTGGGTATTTACCCTAAAGATACAAATGTAGGGATCTGAAGGGGTATATGCACCTGAATGTTTATAGCAGCAATGTCCACAATAGCCAAACTGCGGAAGGAGCTGAGATGTCCTTCAACAGATGAATGGATAAAGAAGATGTAGTTCATATATACATAGAACTACTACTCAGCCATCAGAAAGGATGAATACCCACCATTTGCATCGACACGGATGGAACTGGAGGGGATTATGCTGAGTGAAATAAGTCAAGCAGAGAAACACAAATACCATACAATTTCACTCATATGTGAAATATAAGAAACAAAACATGAACATATGGGAAGGGAAGGAAAAACAAAATGAGATGAAAACAGAGAGGCACACAAATCATAAGAGACTCTTAACTACAGGAAACAAACTGAGGGCTGCTGGAGGGGAGGGGGTGGGGGGATGGGGAAACTGGGTGATGGACATTAAGGAGGGCATGTGAGGTAATCAGGACTGGTCAATGACTGATGAATCACTGAGCTCTACCTGTGAAACTAAAAATACACTATATGTTCATTAATTGAATTTAAATAAAAAGTAAAAATATATATAAGCATTCCAAAATATATCTAATGAAATATAAAGTATATGCAAATGATATCTTAGGACACAAAGAGCCACGTGCCATTAGACAAAGAATGAAAAAAGGAAAGGGATAAACTGGACCTCATAAAAATTAAAAACTTGTTCATTTAAAAAAAAAAAAAAAAGTTGGGACACCTGGGTAGCCCAGCGGGTTAAGCTGCCTAATCTTGATTTCAGCTCAGGTCATGTTCTCGGGGTCGTGAGATAATCAGGCTCCATGCTCAGCAGGGAGACATCTCTCTCTCCTGTCTGTACCCTGCCTACCCCCACTCTCTCAAATAAATCAATCTTTAAAAAAAAAACAAACAGAACTATTCAGTGTAGAGATTACATATAGACATACATAACTCAACAAATGATGACTAAAGAAGTAAATAAGTAAAAAGAAAAAAAGCACCATGAGTCAGTTACCAGGAACAACAAATAGCAGCATCAGACCCACAACTATGGGTATCAGAATTATCAGACATAGAATATAAATACTCTTATTTAATATACTTAAATGTAATACATATTTTAAGAATAAAAGGAAGAGGGTGCCTGGGTGGCTCGGTAGGTTAAGCATCTGACTCTTGACCTCAGCTCCGGTCTTGATCTCAGGGTCCTGAGTAGGCACCATGTGGAGTCTACTTTAAAAAAAAATAAAAGGACGAATTTATTTATTTAAAGATTTTATTTATTTGAGAGAGAACGAGTGGGGAGAGGGATAGAGAAAAAGGAAGAAGGCTTCCCGCTGAGCAGGAAGCCTGAGGAGGGGCTGGGTCCCAGGACCCCCGATCAGGACCTGAGCTGAAGGCAGAGGCTTAACCGACTGAGCCCCCCAGGTGCCCCAAGACAAAGCGTTCTTAAACCCATTTGGAGCTGCCCGGTTCTTGAAGTGACATGTGATTAATTCTCAGGAAAGAAAGACTACCTTGAACCAGTGAGAGATTCCAACCATGACAGGCTGACCACTGAGCAGTACTTGCCTTCTGTATGTTTTCATTTCCTTTCAAACACTTTAAAAGGCTTAGTTCACTGGCTATAAACAGATTAAGAAAACTGTTCATTTTACAGGCCCCAAACCTCCCTGTTAGCTGAACCGTGGAGAGGGATGGGGCCAAAGGAAATACCCGTTTCTTCGGTACGCGGAGGAAATCAGTGGAGACGCTCAGTGAACCAGCAGCTCACAAAGGGCGGGGACACGGGGAAGGGTGTGCACCTGCAGTGGGTACAGGTGTAGAAGACCGTCTGCCCCTCGTCGGCCGAGCGCATCTGTCGGGTGTGGTAGGCCATTCCTTCGTGGCCACATCGAGAGCAGCGCCTGTCAACCTGGCCAGGAACAGGCGCGGGGAGGCCGTGTCAGGGAGGCCCCGTCCCATCCCTACCCCGGGCTGCCTGCGGGAATCACACGTCACACTCCACCCGGCTGCTTCCCGCCAGACCTCGGCAATCACCCCTGCACGTCCTCGCCGCCCTCCCAATGGGGTCATTAGCTCACCACGGGTCCCTGGAACTCGGACCCTTCCTCCGCCGGCACAGGCGCGGCCGTCCCCGGCTTGTTGAACACGACGCAGGTGTTCACGACCTTCCCCTCGAAGTCTGCGCGGGCGGGAAGCACGGCTGTGGGCACTCGCGCCGTCCTCCCCGCAGGCTCCCACCCGGGGCCCCCGGCGTCAGGCCCGCCCGCCGCCCCCGCCACCCCCCGGGGCCGCTCACCTCGCACCGGGACGCGGAAGCCGCAGCGAACACAGGTGACCGTGTCCTGCGCCCCGGGCAGCGGCAGGACGGAGCCGCAATCCGGACAGAAGTCCAGGTCCGACTGGAACCTGGAGCCGGAGCGGGCGCCGTCCATGCCGTACCGGGTGCGGAGGGACGGAGAGCGGCCCCTCCGCCGGACCGAGAGAGCGGCGGCAGCGCGAGCCCCACTCCCTGCACGCGCGGGGCTTAGTGTCTAGAACCGCAGGCCGCGTGCGGTCCTCCAGAGCAGACGAGCGCGCCGGCTCCGCGCGGGGCGAGCCAGAGCGTCCGCCGCGCCGGCTCGCCATTGGCCGTGACGTCATAGTCCGTCGCCGCGCGCCGCGGAGCCTAGCGGGTGGGAGAGCGCTGCCTGTGGTGGCGGCGGAGGCCGGCCGGGGAGGACGGTAATGGGCGCGTGGCCTCGGTTGCTGCCCCTCCGGGAGGAGCTCTCACCTGGAGCGTTAATGTTCCCTCAGCCGCGGGGGCATTGGCCCTAGAAATCCTGCGGCCCTTCCCGAGTCCCGGAGCGGGGTTCTGTCGGGGGCGGCGCCCCGGGGCCTCCGAGGCCGAGCAGGGTCTCTCCGCCTCCTCTCGGGGCTTCGCGTGCTCTGGGGGCCGGGCCCATCGGGGCCTCCTCCGGGGAGGAGGCGGGGCGGGCGGAGGTGGAGGACGGGCCGGGCCTGGAGCTCCACTCCCGGGAGGAGGCTCGGGACTGGGTCGAGGACAGGGCGGGCAGGCCGGCGTCCGTCGGGGGGCAGCCCTGGTGCATTTCCCCGGGACCCGGCTCGGCTTTTGGCTCGCGGATCCACCTCCGCCTCGTCCCCCCTCCGCCTCGTCCCCCGGCTCTGGCGCAGCGGTCAGTGAATTCTGGTCGTCTTGCGTCACGTGGTGACTTGACGTTTCCCTAATCCAAGAGTTACAAAACACGAGGGCCAGTATCTTCAGAAAATCATGCTGTTGTCGTTCGTCTGTGACTTACAGCTGGAGTAGACCCTTGTCCCCGAGTTTCCCAGTTCCGTGCTGGCCCCGCCAGCGCCGGCCGACCGGGGAGCTGTGCGAAGCTCTCCCTGCAGGGGAAGGTTCTGGAGCCGTCCCTGCCCCTCCTCAGAGACAAGTTGTGGCCTCTGCTGGGCAGAGGCCCGCTCTGCCTTTTTTGCAGTGATGGACAGACCATAGTGATGGGGTTGGAGCTGCCAGCAAGCTCCTGAGGGTTCCCACGATTTCCCTTCGCGGGTGTCATTGTGTCTGTGAGAAAGGAAGGTCTGCTGTTCCGCCCACGAGGCAGGCGGTTTTTATCCTGTGTGTCTCCTTTGAAAATGGAAGTTGAAATGAGCTTGTTCCCCTTTCTAACTTTAGTTGGACGGGCATCCAGAGACTGTCCACCCTGGGTTGACTGCGGCCTTCCTTGTGCCGCCTGCTGTAAGGCGTGGCCACTTCTCAGCACAGACTCAGTCCAGCTGTATTTATTAAGCTGAGGCTGGGGCTGCAAAGTTGAAAAATGTTACGGGACCTTAAAGAGACCAAACGAGAATGCAGTGAGAGTACACCGGTCGGACCAAGTGTGGGAGCCCAGGACAGGCCCGGGAAAGAAACCTGTGCCTTGGGAGTGAATGGCAAATGTTTCAGCAAAAAGATGGATACAGGGGATGCCTGGGTGGCTCCGTTGGTTGGACGACAGCCTTCGGCTCAGGTCATGGTCCCGGAGTCCCGGGATGGAGTCCCGCATCAGGCCCAGCTCCACGGGGAGTCTGCTTCTCCCTCTGACCTCCTCGCTCATGCTCTCTCTCAAATAAATAAATAAAATCTTTAAAAAAAAAATAGATGGATACAGCGTTATGGGGAATGTAGCAGAGAGATGCTCAGATTTGTGATAAGGGTAATCAGCAAATCGTGAACTTTGAGAATTTGGGTCGCGTACTCTAATGTTCAGTACTGTGCTAGGTTCTACATACTGAGAAAAGTAAGATGGTTGTATTTTTTTAAATATCAAAATAGATTTACTTAGACAAATAAGAATGTGTCTAAGAAGTCTGTGAGGTCCAATATTTGGTATCAGATTCATTCTAATACATTTGTAGATGTAAATTTTAAGTTACACCCTTTTAGAGTCTAAATTTCAGTGTGAAAATGTTAAAGATGATAGAGGAATACAGGTATACCAGTGTAAACCCTGATTATTTTCCAGTGAGTTTTAGAGGTAATGATTAAAAGTGTTCAGAAGAAGACAGAAATCATTGTTACACAGACTGTTTCAGAAAGACTTGATAGAATCAGGAGCTTGACTTGTGGGGGGAATTATCTGCCATTTACTGAGAACTTACCACATGTCAAGCATTGTGCCAGGCGCTTTCATCTAATGTACGTTTGTTCTTTATTACCCTGTGAAGCAGATGTTTGTTTTCCGTGTCCATTTTATAGATGATGAAGCTGACTGAGATTGTTACTTGCCCGGAGTCACACACCTCAGAGGCGGTTTGATTAGGATTCAGATGTAGCCCTGTCAGGCTTCAAAGCCCATGCTCTTTGCCATAAACAGTACAAAAGGCACAGAGATGAAATGCCAGGCATCCCCAGTGGCTTCAACACGACCTCACAGTAAACTCAGATTAGACCAGGGATGACACATAAAAAGTTGGCAGTCTTCACTTGTGTTGCCATCAGCCTGGCCCATTAAAAAAAAAAAAAAAAAGGATAACCACAAATTCCCACCCTCAGGTGCTGAGCAGGGAACAGTTTCACAATGGATTTAGGATGAAGGATAAGTGGCAGTATAAGGCAGGAAAGCAGAGGGGCAGGTGATCACGTAACAATTTCAGAACCAAACATTGGAAGGCAGAGATGCTGTATGTGCTGATAGAGGCGGAGAGGGCCCGGGTCAAGAAGCTGCAGAGAGAGGAGGGACCGAGAGCACTGCACTCTGGAAGTCTCTCGGAAGACAGAGGAGGCCGGGAGACAGAGCAGTCCAGCCCAGCCGAGCTTGCCCAGCGCCACACCCAGGAGCCTGCGTCTTCCCTCTCCCAGGCCCAGATTCCAGATTCAGAATGGTTCCTCTTGAGTCCACGGGAGATGTGCGTGCCTACTTTCTGTGAAAGGATTCGATGCTATTGTTAAATTCCCCAGAGGAAGAGATCCTCGCAGCAGGATCTCTCTTTCCGAGGGGACATACCCTTGGCGTTGACCAAAACAGTTGGTTACCCTGGTTCAGTCGGTATGTGAGTAGATAGTTTCTGACACCTCCCACGCTCTAATCTACCTCTGTTTTCTCTGTCTTCCAGTCTGGACTGGGCGAAAACCTCTACAGACCCTAGGATTGCCGTAGGTCAGCAGTCCCCACTGGAGAAAAAAATCTTGGTAAATAATCTTCACGTTGTACAGTTTGGAGCTACTAGGAGAAGGGGCCTTAGGCTTAAAATCCTGCCCAGGTGACCCCTCCCCAGAGGGGTCTACCCTGGCACATGTGTTTAGCTATATCCATACTTGCAAAACAGTATTATGTTCAAAATGCCCAATACTCTTTTTTTAAAAGTAGTTACTGATGGTGGTGGTGGGTAGTTCAACTCTGAGAGCTCAGAGTTTCACCTGGGGTGATGGGAATAAAAATCACAATTGTTAAACACCAAAGTAAACAAGAGACTGCAAATCTTCTCAGTGTCACTGATGAGGTGAAGCTCTTGTTTAAATGTGTTTAAAAAGACAGTCACCGGGGCGCCTGGGTGGCTTAGTGGGTTAAGCCTCTGCCTTCAGCTCAGGTCATGATCTCAGGGTCCTGGGATCGAGCCCCGCATCGGGCTCTCTCCTCAGCAGTGAGCCTGCTTCTCCCTCCCTCTGTCTGCCTCTCTGCCTACTTGTGATCTCTCTCTCTCTGTCAAATAAATAAATAAAATCTTAAAAAAAAAAAAAAAAAGACGGTCACCTTATAAAATTCTGTGCCTCACTTTGACAGAATCTGGGTGGCGTGCATACAGCAGCGGCAAGACAGCTGATAACTCGGAAATACCACGAGGAATATGAAACATTGTGCAGGGAGCAAGCTCTTTCTCTTGACCACTGGCTGGCCAAAGCGGAGTCTTACTATAATAAGAGAATAATGGACATGATGAAGGAGCAAGAGACAGGCCATGAAGTCAAGAAGAGATTGGAGGGGAAGACGACCCACAGGCTAGAGAGACCAAAGCAGTATTACTTGGTTCCGGAGAGAGAGGTGAAACACATAGAAAGGCACATTCAGAGAGCAGGTTGGGTCAGAGAGTCTAAGAACAAACCAGGTAAACAATTGCCACGGCCCCCTAGTGAGACAACGTTCCCCAAAATTGTGCCAGAAGAGCATGGTGTCCTGAGCGCCCAGAGAAGAAAGCAGGTAAGCGAGAGGGAACAGATGCAAATCCAAGGTCACCAGGAACGCATGCTTCGGGGGAGAGAGCTCGCGGAGCAAAGGCGCAAGGAGCGAGTCTTGAGGAAAACCCAGAGCCATCTGCCAACACGAGAGAGGCGTGGGAGAGCAAGGAGAGAGATCAAAGAGCTTGAAAGTGTGACTGCGTATCCCCTTTTCCAGCCACGCGGTAGAAGCCGGATTAAAGTGAATATCCTTATGGAAAAGAATAGAGAAGAAGTGCCTGCCATCATAAAACCACATCAAAGAAAATTCTTAACCATGCCACCCTTTCTGAGAAGCCAAATAGGAAAAATAAAAGACTAGTAAAGTTTCAGTGCTTTGAGAATAAAACCCTGTGTCTTAAGTGAACTCTTGGTTTTAGTACTAGTTCCCAACTGTCCCCAGAGAGTGTGCATCAGATACGGAATATCGGATAGCTCTGGGCTAGAAACTTGGCGGAGCTGTCTTCGTTCCCTCGTGTTCGTGCACCTGGCGAATCCTTGACGTCCAGTGTCATCAGCCGGAATGTCGTCGGGCAATGATGGTGAGGAAGTAACTGGGATCTGCCGCTGCTCAGGCCCCACTCCCAGCCCACGACAGCTGTCTTGAGGTTGTCGTAGGTCAGTCTATGGTCTTTCAGTTCCTGTTTGTACGGGACTACTGACCAGGTCTTCCATGTCTGGACTACTGGACTACTGACCAGTTTGTACGGGACTATAGTTTGTACGGGACCAGTTTGTACGGGACCAGTTTCTTCCATGTCTGGACTACTGGACTACTGACCAGTTTGTACGGGACTATAGTCCCGTACAGTTTGTATGGGACTACTAGTCCAAACTGGACTACTGACCAGGTCTTCCATGTCTGGCTTGCACCCTACAGTTCTGTCTATGTGAGGGACTTTGACAGCCTCCTGTGGGCCAGGTTTTGTGAGTGAATGAGAGGTCCCGGCCCTTGACTGGGCCACAAGTAATGGCATAGATCGCCCCAAACACGGAGTGTGCTCAGGGTTAGGATGGAGGCCTGTGCGGTGCTGTGCCAAGGAGGGACCCCGAGCCCAGCCCGGCAGAGTGAGGAGGGCAGCCACAGGACGCACAGCCCATGTAAGCAGTGTCTTCCCGAGGTTTGGGTCCGCTCAGATGCAAACTGGACTCACCCTCTCAAGCAGATGTGCCCCAACCCTCACTGACGAGTCAGAAGACAAACGTGTGCACTGAGCAAGAGTTTTCATCCCAAGCAGAATGAAATTTATGGATTTCATTTCATTTCCGGTTCATTTTCTTACCAGATAGCAAAACTTTGGGAAGGTAGGGGTGATCGTTGATGCGTAGAGAATAAGGAGTGGGGGCTGCCTAAAGAGCATTCTCCATCAGTTGTGGTCCCCACGCCCACCCCCAGACCAGCAGTTCACTTGCGACCTTGGCAGTGTGCCGCGGAACGTTCCTCGGTGACGGGGCTCTTCTGTGTTCGCCCTCCACTCGCTGTGCCTGCTGCAGACTGTGTCTCTGGCCTTCCGTTTCCATGTCCCGTGGGAGATCCTCTGCCCTGCATGGTTGTATCGCCTGGGTGCAAGGGGCAAGGGATGTGGAAACCCAAATCAGCAGGGCAAGGATAAGTCCCACATAACTGGGGATGCCCGAGACACTTCCTCTCAGGGTCCTGAGTTCGAGTCCTGCACTGGGTGTGGATACAACTTAACTTAAGTGGTTGTTTACCACGAGGATTTTCAGTTCTGGACACATTAGTGAGGTCAGCTGCCCCCTCTTTCTCCTCCAAATCTAGTAGAAAAGCAACTGGTGATTGCAAGGCAGTTTCCCAGCTCATACAGTTAGGAGTCAAAGTCTGGGGCTTTTGGCTCAGTTCAGCTAAACCTGATTCCATCATCTCTGCCCGACGCGCAGTTCACCCTTTATCTCCCGGACCATGTATGAGCAACACCGTAATTACCCCAAGCCAAGCACCCTTAAAGCATGAGTCACACTTGACGCTTTTCTTTTGTTTGTATTCTTTTAAGATTTTATTTACTTGCTTGAGAGAGAGCGAGCACAAGCAGGGGGAGCGGCAGAGGGAGAGGGAGAAACAGGCCCCCTGCAGGGAGCCCGACGTGGGACTCAACCCCAGGCCCCTGGGACCATGAACTGAGCTGAAGGTCAGGTGAGCCCGGAGCTTTTGCAGTTCTCGGGGCGCTGTGATTGTGTGCTGCGAGCCCATTCTGTGAGGTCTGTTGAAAGGAGGAAGGACGTTTGCTGACTGCTGGAAGCAGAGCAGTGTCCAGGAGAGCCTGGCCCCAGAGTGCAAACTCACTGCAAACTCACTGTAAACTCACTGCAAACTCAGTGCAAACTCACTTCTTACCTCCCATGTGCACAGTCAGCCTTTCTTTGTTCTTGTATTTAAGTGGAGGCACTGATATATCTTTGTTTACTTACTTGTTTTCTGATACCCCTCAGTAAAATTCATGACTTGATGCATCCCCTTTCTAGAACTTTCTCTGGTGCCTTCCGGACACGTCACTCTGTGCCTTCCTCTCAAGGCACCTGGCAGCATCATAAAGTGACATTCAAGTCTGAATAAAAGGGTTCCCGGAGGAGGAGGTCGGGGAGCGAAGGTTTGCAGGGATGCTAGGTGAGGCGGCTGTGCTATTTCTGTTACCTGCTGATGGAGAGTAAGTTGTCAGCCTTGAGCGCGCTATGACTTAGCCCCACAGAGTGTAGAGTTGTGGGGTTTGTTCGGGCCCGAGCATGGCCACATATCCGCTGGCATGAGGAAGGTAAGTTTGGGTCTAGAACGGAGACAACAAAAGTTTCCTCACCAGTTGTTCCAGTGGATAAATGAGAGGCTTTGTAGCATAGAAGGCTGTAATATCACGAAATGTCCTTCTACTGGTGTTCTTCCCCTGCTGAGCTGAGAAGTGGAGTTTGTAGAAGGTGAAAATGGATCAAGAAACACCACAAAGTATAAAGCCCCTGGTACCAAAGGTGTGAGACTGTAGCTCTCATCCAGCCAGAACTGTTCAAACAAGTCGCCAGAAAATGGGCTGGAGCCTAAAGAAATCTGTAGGGCTGTATTCGGAAAGGTGTCCGACGGTGACCAGCCCCGCCTAATGGAATGTGCGGCTGACCGCCAGCCTGTGCAGCCCCGTCTGCAGCACCCCACGCCGCTGGCCTTGTGGGTGACCCCCACAGATTGATGTTCACTCGACCCTGCTCTTATGCAGAGCACAGGCCTCCCTACCCGCTCTCTGAGGGAAGAGCATTCCTGTGAAACCTAGCGTGAGCCCACAGGACATCCACCAAAGCCCAACCCATTTCCCAAACGCACCTGCCGCCCCACTTCGTTTCTGCGCAAGCTCACATGACTACCTGCTTTTCCTAACAGAAGGACATCTGCAGAGGGTTTTCGCTCTTACGAGAGAAGCCCCCAGCCATGCTAACAGGTCTTCTGTACGCATGCAGTGGGCTGACGCAAACTCTCCAAAAGCAGGGACACATGCCTTTTTTCTGGGGCGCGAGGCCGCCAGGTGCAGTGAAATCGTGAGGCGGCAGCTGTGGGTAGCCGCACTCGACCGAATTCCGAGTTTGTAAGCATTGCCGAGAGAGGACAGTTGTGCGCGTCGGCCTCCTTCAGTATTTGGGTAGGTTTAACGCAGCAGCGAGCTCGGGGGCTGTGTGCGGCGCGGTTGGTTTTCTCTTTGATCATGTTTTTACAGTGGTAAGTTCTGTCCCAAACGAGACATGCCTCACAAACCATCACATGTATTGGTAAGGTGTAGCTCGAGAAGATAAGAAAACCGGGAAACTTGTGGCAGGAGCACACCGGCTGATACTGTTTCCTCAGAGCGTTCACACGTGAATGTAGCAGAAACTTCCAGGCACTAAGGTACAAGGGAAAATACATAGATACTGAGGGAAGGAGTTTCCTTCCTGTGACTTACTTTCTGTGGGTAGCAAGAGGCCAGGTCATCTGTTTAGAGGTAGAGGGAAGACAAGTCTTGAGTAGTGGGTTCCAAATGGACTAGGGATCTGGAATTTCTTATAACAGACTCCAGGCAAGAGCCTGCCCCACAGGGATAATGTTGGTCACGGGGATGAAAGCACAGGGAGTCCAGTCGAGGGTATCGGGATAGCACTGTGCGGGGACAGCATAGCTACCTCTGCAGTGAGCACTGCGCTGCCTGCTGGGCTGTCGGGTTATTTGTGAGATGACCACTGTGCCCTGAGACTACCGGAACGTCGTGGGGCAGCTACACTCACATTTAAAAAAAAATAATGCTGGGAAATGAGATGAGTTGAAAGGTAGTAAGGTCATGGTCAAATTTCTTGTTTGCAAGCCTTAGAAACTTGCTTGGGTGAGTATAAAGAAAAAAAATCAATAGAAAGTATCTGAAAATATTTTATGTAGTGGGCCTCACAGGAGATCGGAACCAAGGCAGTAAGTACACCCTCCTCACTCTCGTTTCCACATCTTTCCTTGTGTCTGCTGACTCCCATTCCCTCTGGGCTCTCATAGTGGGGAAGGGCACCTCTCCACCTTCTCAGAACCCTGTGCCAACGGCTGTTCTCTCTCCTCTCCACCCAACGGCTTCAACTGGAAGAGTTCGCTCCTGTTGAACTGTAAGTGTCCTCCAGTCTCTCCCAGCTAAACACGCGACTGTGCTATTCCTTTGCACTCCTTCCAAGCCAGATCTCCTAGGAGGTCTGTAGAAGCTGCCTGCCTTCTGGCCCCAGTGCCCATCAGTTCCCCAAACCGCCTTTCACTGGGTTGTCAGAGAGCTCCATGCAGCTAAATCCAATGGACTTTACGGGTAGAATGGAGCAAGGCAGAACCTGACAGGCACGTGGCACATGGGCAGCATCAAAGAGACTTGGACAGCTGGAGGGTAGGAATCCGGTCCCTGGAAAACAGGAGGGCAAGGACATCGGTAGCCCTGATGGATAGGGAACCGATGGAGCCCATTCAAGGAACAGCAGTAGGGCACCGAGGGTACAAAAGCAGCAAACAGAACACTCAGGATAAAAGACTGGAGCAGAAGTAGAAAGATGCACAAGACTGACCTGCTGACTTGGGCTTCACTAGGGATGGGCAGCCGCCAGCCGAGAGTGAAGAAAAGCCCAAAACAGAAGCAGGAGACAGAGCAGACAATTACTCTATCCCTCATGCTGAGTCAGGTATGTGAAACAGGACTTTGAACTCATTAAAGCGTGTCTGATAGTATCTTTAACCATGAAAGTTGAAATGCTTGGAAATGGAGCCTCAGGATGTACAGTTTACAAGACTGGTGCGTGGTTTTATGTAGATCTAATTATACAGCCTTCCCCTGGATTAGCCTCACAAATTAGAATAAGGGTGACCAGGGTCAGCAATGCCGTGACAGCGTAGGCTTTCTAAAATTCACCTGCTACCTACTGTCCGTTCAGATAGTGAATCAACTGTACCTCATCTGTCATAAATCATATTTTTGTTCATAAGCTCCTAGCAGAGTAGGATGGCTGTGTAGAGGGAGAAAATAAAACATATTAAGTGTCTGCCATGCATCAGATACAATTAACTTCTTTGTGTCATCAGTACGTCTTGATTCCAGGGCAATCAGTATATCCTGACTCAGTAGAGAATGAACTGTCTAAAGCTTCCCATATAGACATAACATTTTGTTGAGAGGAATAAGCAATTTAGCCAATAATTTTCTCAAACTTTCTGTGTTGTGCATGTCACATACTCAGATATTCTTTTCTGTTTATATCTATCTTTTGTAGATGTAAAGTTGTGTTCTATAAATTGGGGGTCTAGTTCTTTTTGCTTGCCCAAGGTCTCTTTCTGGCAAGCGAATGCCCACCCTCCTCCCCTTAGAGAATTGCTAGCCCCCCAAGTCACAGACAACCATAGCACCCTATCTTCTTGGCATAGTGATGGACATCAGTGTAGCTGGTGGTTGGCATGTGTGTCCCATGACATCGATCAGAATCCTTCCGTTTCAACAGCAGGGACAAGAACCTTTTTACAAAATACACAGAAAGCCATTACACACCCTGCTTTGGGCTGCGTGGGACTTGGGACTTAGTGGGCAGTGTCCTTAATCAGGTGGTCATTCCCCTTATAATCTAGGACTGAGTAAATCTAGGAATCCAGGTAGCTGGGCCCGAATTAAGTTCGACTTTCTTACCACCGCCCCCCTCCCATTTTGGCTGGATGGCTCCCAACAGGAGGTACCAGCCAGGCCAGCCTGGGGGTATTATTAGGCTATTAGGGAAAAGAAAGAAACACTATGTCCAGGAATTTCCAAAATAGGTCCATATGACCTGCCATCCCGATCATTAGGAGGTAGCCAAGAGATGATCCTTGGGGAGTGGGGGGTGTAGCATCCAAGGGCGGCCAGGCTGCCTCACAAAGGTATGTGGGCTGTTCAGTCTCTGAATGGTGGTAGGAAGCATGAAAGATCCAGTAATTACCTTGACTGTCAGCCCATTGTTGACAGGCTTTGCAACGGAAGGCAGGCCGTTGTCAGACCAGAACGGTCTGGAAAGCCAGAAGCACCGCACGGATTAGTTTCCAGGGCCACCATGCTACTGTGGGGGTCGGCTGATTGGACCAGCATAGCCGCACTGTGCCCTAAAAGTGTCAGCACTCACAGGTCCTAGAGAGGGTGGGAGGTCCCATGCACCCGCCCACCGGGGCACGCGTGCCCGGGGCCCCTTGCTATGGGGCTTCCCTCCCTGTACTACAAGCAGGTCTGGAGTCCAGATCAGAGACCAAACCCTTCCTTGGGTGCCAGTCTGTGATGGTGAACGTCCTGCCAGGTCCGGGATGATGATGGAGCCAGGTGGTAGAGAGGGAACGTGCCCAAAGCAGGCTCCCTCAGCAGACTGGCTCCCATCTGGCTCGGCGGAGAGCAGGCTGCTCCGAGGGGCATCCACCCAAGGGACAGAGGGCAGGTCAGCAGCTGGGTTTATTTCCACAGTTTGCAGCTCCAGAGAGAGGTGTCTGTGCAGTCTAGTTTTCCAAGTGGAGACCAAACAGCTGGGACAGCCCAGGAGTCCATAAAATGACAGGAAGGTTGATCAAGAGGAGGGTTGGGGAGAGCCGTGAAAACTGCCCTGGGTTCTGCCCAGTGAAGATCATGGAAGCCTCCATTTTTGGTTCTGAACAGCGGCCTCTAGGACTGCGCGTTGGCTTGGACCTGAGACAACACTCAGCCTGCTGGCCACAGTGATCCAGGACCAGGGCCTGGGGAGCCCGGCTGAACAAGCAGCTTTGCTCCAGACGGCAAAGTGGGGGTTAACACTGTCCCCAAAGGGACAGCTGCCACTTCTCCATGTAAACCGAGATGCCGGGGCCAGCTGCATCCTTAAGGGTGCCCTTTCCACGTCACAAGCAAGGCCTGTTGGCTCCTCCCCACTTTGTGAGATGAGTCCAAGCTGACTCACCCTCCACTGTGGCTGTGCGGCCAGAATGTCCGAAGGCTTCGTTGGGTCGGGAGCCCAGGAACAAGCTAAAGCTGCTTTCCCAAGACACCCAGCAACCGTTTCAGGAAGGCAGTGGGTCTAGAACCGAGGGTGCCAGTGAGCTCAGGCTGCCTCCCTCCGTCAGCGGCTTTCACCAGCAAAACCAGACACCGCAGCCACTTGCAGCTGCTGCTTTGGAACTGCAGGAGATGCCCCATGGGAAACCCCAAACCGGCCCGTACGTGGAGGGCAAGGAGAGACTCAAGAGAAAGGCAGACCACTCCTGATCGGTACGTGGCAGTTTTAATAAGCAAGGAAGCTCACGTATTACCCTTGCTGTGGGTGGTCATGAGACAGGTGTCTGCACCTGCCCACCACAATCCTAAAAGTTTATGGAGAGGCCTTAACTGGGTTGAGTTAGGTGTTCAATCTAGAGGGTCTCCACAACAGCTGACTCTCTCAAGACCGTGTCCTTGAAACACCTCCCACTGTGAAAATGGTGGGTGCAGGGTATACTCCAAGGACAGGGAGGGAGGGAGGAGGACCGCCAGGGGTCAGCTCTCGGGTCAGCGGGTGGTCATGTCCTCTAGATGAGCTCTTCCAACGGTAGCCCCAGTGACCAAGTGCTTGCCACAGCCTGGCACACTATTACAATGGAGCAGGGGTCTTCTATTTTGTAGCCTCTGAACGAGAAAGACTTGGGGCAATGGTTCTAGATCAAGGACCAGGAAACTGGCAGGGGTTTTATAATTCATAGAATACTTTCGTTGGAGCACCTGGGTGGCTCCGTTGGTTGGGTGTCTGCCTTTGCCTGAGATCAGGTCATGATCTCAGGGTGCTGGGATGGAGCCCTGAATAGGGCTTCCCACTCATGGAGCCTGCTTCTCCCTCGGCCTGCCACTCCCCCTGCTCGTGGTCTCTCTCTCTCTGCCAAATGGATAAATAAAGTCTTAATGAAAGAGAAAGGAAGGAAAGAAAGAGGGAGGGAGGGAGGAAATTCTTTGTAAACATGGCTTCCATTAAATCCTCAAAGACGACTGCCAAGATGGTGCCCTGGTTGTTGCTAAGTTCCAGACCTGGATTGGGAAGGCTCAGCATCCCAGGGACTGTTTCCTACTTGCACAGACAGAATAACAAGTCTCAACACAGGGCATGTTTGCAAACATATTTTGTAAATTGTAAAACCCCATGCCATTGTGAAACATAAAGGGTGATCATAACACAAAGTGGAATGTGGGTAAGTCCTGAGCTGGGAATGCTGGGGTTTGGAGCCAATGGCCAGGAGAGAATTATTGAGACGTTGTCGTGCAAAAAAAGTGATTTTATTAAAGCCCGGGGACAGGACCCGTGGGCAGAAAGAGCTGCACTGGGACAGTGGCCCATCACATATTTTCAAGTTGGGAGGGGGTCAGGGACAGCACAAGCTTCCAAGGTGATTCTGAAGCAAGTTTTCCAGGACTCTGAGGGAGCTAGCTATTGTCAGGAAAGGGCGTTTATTACTGTTTAGAAAAACTCCATCATGAGACCCTTCAGATATATATCACGGCCCACGGGCTTGGGGGATGATGGCTACCATACATTTTGGGAGGAGAGATAAAGGAACTTACCAAAGGAATTTCCGTATGTTTAAAGTAGACTCACAGGATCCTGGGGTCGGGCTAAGGCTGCCTTTTACCCTTAGCAAAGTGTCCCAGAGGAAGCTCCCTTGCCTGTTTCAAGGTCAGGTCACTGGGCTGTACGCAGTAAGGAAATTTAGTTTTTTTTCTTTTGTTTCTCACATCAACTGCAAATTACATGGAAAACAATAAACGTGATACCCATTGGACTGATTAAAGATCGATGTACATCACCGAGCCTAGGCTCACTGGGGAAGCTGCTGCCTTCGGCTCAGTCATGATCCGGGGTTCTGGGACGGAGCCCCACGTTGGGCTCCTGCTCAGTGAGGTGTCTGCGTCGGCCTCTGCCTGCTGCTCCGCCGGCGTGTGCGCGCTCTGCTCCCCACCCTGTGTCAAATAAATTAAAAAAAAAAAATCACTGAGCCAGGTTGAACTGAGTGAGGGTAAGGGGCCGGGCCCTCCCTGCGCTCCCTTACCTGCAGCATTTCGGTCAAGGGGTGGAATCTCCCCCTTGCCTTCGCTTTCTAAGATGCTGTGTGCCTCCACCTCCCCTCTGGGGCCCCGCGGGTCTTGTTTTGGCTCTAGATGCTGTGATTGGAGGTTGTGAGTTTTAATCGGAGATAATCCTCTTTTTTCAAGAGCAAATTACGATTGGGAGTAAATCCAGATCCCGGCGCTAGGTGGGACCTGAGGTTGCTATGGGTAGGAGGGTGGGCTGGTGAGGGGGTGGGGCTCTCTTCCTTTCTGACTGCTCGAACTGAACTCTTTTGACCTTGGTGGGTCCACAGCCGTGGCTGGGTCCCCGGGCAGGGAGCGCGACGGTGAAACCTGGCTGGGAGAGCGGGCCTGCTGGCGCTGGGCACGAGGGCACTGCCCGCCACCCCACAGTCCCTGTTCTCAGTGCACCGCGGGTGAGTGGGACAGCTGGGTGTCGAGCTTGCAGGGATGGAGGCAAATGCAGGGTGTTTGTCCCCCACTCCCCAAGCCTGAAGCAGGCCGGCGGGCACTGAACTGGGGGAAAACCTGGGTGTCCGGGGTGTGGCCCGGGGTACCCACCTCTCTGGCCACCGTGGGGGGCCTCTGGCTGGTGTTGAGAAAGCGGGGATCCCAGAGGAGACGTTTCAGGGCCAAGGGGCTTCAGGCCTCCGCAGCCCCGGCCCGGTGGATGGGAACCCCTCGGCCCCAGCCCGCGGGAGTGAACCGTCCCTGCGACGGTGCACAGTTCTGCTCCTGCCTGCCTGTGGGATGCCTCACTGGCCTGGCCGGAGGGCCCCAGACGCCGGCAGTGGGAGCCGGCGCTGCTGGCTGCTCCACAAAGCCTGGCAGGGGTGTTGGGGCTCTTGGTCCCAGGACTGCTGTGGGGAGCTGCGGACGCTGGATTTGGGTCCCAGGCACTGGGTGCTCCACGAGGACGGGAAGATGGCGACAGGCTCCCTCAGGGCATTCGCATTTGGGAAGGGCGGGTCGCCGGGGCCACCACCTTCCCCGCTGAGGGGTGTGGGTGTGCCAAGTGCGCTGGGAGGTTCCAGGGGCCTGCGGCGGCAGCACTTCCGTCCCCAGACCAGATGGTGGCTTAACAATCTGGACCAGGGCCTCTCCCTAGCACCCCAGCAATGCTGTGTGGGGGACCGGCAGGCCGAGGGTAGGGGATGGTCCCCACCTGACATCTCGCACAGCGGCTTTGCCTCCTTTTCAGCAGTCCAGCTAACGCCAGCGTCTAATGCCCCTTCTCTGTTTAACCACCAGTCCAGGGAAAGTGAAAGAAAAAAGGCCAGTGGGTTTTCTGTGCTGTTCAAGGGACTGCACCTTGAGGAGACGTGAGGTGAGAGCTGTCCCCCAAGGAGATGGGGTTCGGCCGGAGCTCCCTGAGTGGCCCCAGTGCGGGGCTCACTGCAGCCTCCGTGTTCGCTGTGGGCTGCTTATCCTGTCAGTCTTCCCGAGGACCTTTCTGATTCCTTCACAGGAGCGCGTGTGAAAGTCCGGAGAATCCCATGGTTTTCGGCACTAGATGGGGTCAAGGGATCGTGTCCTTTCCCATTTTCTTGTAAGACGTGGTTGGAATGATGCAGCTTGAACAAGGGGGTTTGCACTGTCTGTGCAGAATTCTGCATGGCTGCCCGAGGGAGTGCCGGGGACACGTCTGTCCTGTCCTCAGGGGTAGAGCCTGGGCTTTGACACTGACTCTGCTGTGGACAAGCTTCTTGGCATCTCCGCACTTGAAATTCCATGAAGTGGGGTCAGTTACTCCGACCTTACGGGCCGTGCGGACACACAGCAGGGCCTCCGTCGTTCTTGGTGTCCCTGACCTGCTAAGGGAGCCGTGCCGCTCTCTTCCTGCCTGGTGACGCATTTTGTTTCTCTCTGACCTCAGGTTGGGAGCGGTGGGCACCGTCCAGGGGCTGAGGCAGGGCGGGCAGAAGGCACATGTCTTCGTAGCCCCACACCGGCTGCGGAGCCCCGGTGACGAGTCCCTGAACCCTATAGCCTGCCCTTTGAGGGACCAGAGGGTGACCATAGAACCAAACCAGGAAGAGCAGGTACATCCGTCCCGGGAAGCCATGCCAAACCTCCCCGAGGCCTCTGCATGGCCTCTCCATCTGCACAGTGACCGGGACCCAGAGAGCCCCAGGAAGGGGTCCTGTCAGCCCTGGGGGCCAGGCGGGCCGTGGACAAAGCCGGAAGCAGACAGCGCGGAGGAGAAGCTGCTCCTGCAGGTGGCAGCCGCGGAGAGAGCGTGCTGGTGGGAGACGTGGCTGCAGGTGAGCAGAGCCGGCCAGAGCGAGGGCGGACCAGCTCCCAGGCTCCGGAGCTCCGTCCTCTGTCCTCGGTCTGGCCCGTGGTCACACGGGCTTTCAGCTGTTTCCAGGCTGAACAGCCCCCCGAGGGCAGGGGTGGCCTAGGCTTTTCTCAGCCCCTACCTCCACCCCACCCTGCAGCCCTCTGTGGAGTGGTCCCCCCCGCCTTACTCATGCACACACCCCCTCACCTCTTGTCTCCTTCCTCTCCTTTTTGTAGATAATGTCCCTGGCTTTGTGCCTGTCCTTTCCTGTTCCTTCCCTCCTTCTGTGGTGGTATTTTTCAGTCGGTTTTCTAAACCTTGTGCTTGGATAACTCCGAGTCCCCCCTCCTCTCCCAGGAGCCAGTCACCTTTGACGATGTGGCTGTGAATTTCACGCAGGAAGAGTGGGTGTGTCTAGACACCAGTCAGAGGCTCCTGTACCAGAACGTCATGGCCGAGACCTTCAGAAACCTACTGTCCGTGGGTAAGAGGCCGGGGTTCCCTCAGCATGCCCCCTGCCCAGGACACTCCCCAGGACCCTGGGACGGCCGGCTTCCCTGAGCAGGTAGATTGGCTCACAGCTCGATTTCCTGACCCTGTACCTCCTCTGCCTTCCAGCTGTGAAGGATCTAGGTCACTAAGCTCAGGGTAAAAGGAGAAGAAATGTAAGCCCGCACAAAGGCAAAGATAATACTGGGCACGTGAGGATACATTGAAATTGTACCTCTTCACGCAGCAGTGCTCACTGCACTGCTCCTACCGGGAGCCAGGGACTCCGTTAGGAGGGTTCCTCCCTGCTCCCAAGTGTCCCATGTTAAGTCCTTAAAACAAGGCTGTGGGAGAAGGTAGCCAAACCTGGGATCTCACTCTGTCTCCTTTCCGCTCCCGTCAGAATCTTTCTGTCTACCCCAGATCTGATCATCAAGCTTGAGCAAGAAGAAAAGCAGTGGAGAGCCGAGCTCCCGCTCCGTCCCCCAAGTGGAGAAGGCCTCCCTTCAGGTAAGCATGGCCAAGGAGGGGGGCAGGCGAGGGCCCAGGTCAGGCCCTGGTTGGGTAGAAGGCTGTCTCAGAGCCCGGGGGCCGAGCACGTCCTCGCCCAGCCTGCATCCTTCACACCGGACCCACTCGGAGCCACAGGAGGGCTTGAGACCATGTGCTCGCGTCCCTTGGCCCTGTGGGAATGTGTAATTGTTGAGGACAAGCCGATGTCTGCAACCTCAGGGATTGGGGTGCCTCTAGGTTGCCTATGTCCCCTTCAGGAGAACGGAAGAGGAAGGGACATGAGCTTATGCTGAGCCCCAGTAGAGACCTGTTCCTGAGCTGGAACAGGAAGGAGAGAGGTTTCCGGTGGGGCTGACCATGGGCACCACTTCCTGTTCTAGCCGCGTGGTTTAAGGCACTGCCCTTCCCTTAGGTGTCCCCATTTGTATGACCTAGGAGGTCCCCTGTGGTTGTCATGGGAGCGGGAGATACTGAAAGTGAGAGGAAATGGATTTCAAGAAATGGGGTTATAGGCCAAAGTTGTCTCCGCTGTCGCTGAGACTTTCCACATTAAATGTTGATTAACTTTTAACTGGGAACCACGGAGGTCTGTCCTGCCTGCCACCGGTGAGGTGCTCTAGGGAGAGGCAGCGTGTTGGGGGAGGCGCAAGAGGGCGCTGGGGGGATGGGGCTGATGTGGCAAGTCCCTGTCCCTCCTCCACCGCAGGCAGTGGGAAGAAGGCACTCGAGGAAGAGACGCAGAGGCCACCAGACGACAAGGAGGCCCTGGCCTGCGGAGGGACAGGCCCAGCCTCTGTGGCCCCGGCGTCCGCACCTAGGACCCCCGAACTGCCTGCACCCCAGGCCGGGCCGCCCTTCCAGTGCCAGCCGTGTGGCCGGAGTTTCAGCAAGCGCGCCAGCCTGCTCAGCCACCAGTGGGTGCACAGGCCCCACATGACCAGCAGCTGCGGCCAGTGTGGGAAGTGCTTCCGAAACCCAAGGGAGCTCGGCTACCACAGGCGCACACACCTCGGGGACAGGCCCTTCTGCTGCCCACTCTGTGACAAGACCTACTGCGACGCATCGGGGCTGAGTCGCCACCGCCGCGTGCATCTGGGTTACCGGCCCCATTCCTGCCCCTGCTGTGGGAAGTGCTTCCGGGACCGGTCAGAGCTCAGACGCCACCAGAAGACACACCAGAACCAGGATCGGGTGGCCGGAGATCAGAAGCCCATCGGGACCATCCTAGGCACCGGCGCTCAGGAGCGCACCGACGAGAGCCAGGGGTCCAGCCAGGAGCTTGTGGCTGTGACTCACGCCCTGGTGGCCAGGGCCCGAGAAGCCACAGCTGGAACCCAGGGTCCTGTGGCCAAAACGCAGCCAGGCGTTGACAGGAAGCCCGTGACCACTGTGAAACTGTGGGCAGCAGCCCGTGCAGCCCCGGGACCTGGGACCAGGATGCACACGCCCAGCCCGAGAGCCCCCTGCCTGGACCCCAGGCCCCACGGCCCCCCAGCAAAGCCCTCAAGACTCAAGGTGTTCTCTTGCCCCCATTGTCCTTTGACTTTCGGCAAGAAAGCATGTCTCTCCAGCCACCAGCAGGCCCATGTGTCAGGGCAGCCCCGCAGCTGCTTCCGCTGTGGCAAGTCCTTTAGCTCGTCATTGGCGCTGGTCAGACACCAGCAGACACACTGGAGGCAGAAGACCTACCGTTGCCCAGTGTGTGATGTCTGCTTTGGGGACAGGGACAGCCTCCTGGGTCACTGGAGGGACTCCAAAAGCTGGGACCTGTGTCTGGGCAACCTTCAGGTGTGCTGGGCCATCCTGGGCCAGTGGCTTAGCTTCTTGCACGATGCCCCCACTTTGTCAGGGAAGGAGATGGATCTGCCCCGGGACTCAGGCTCCCAGGAGAGGGCGCAAAGGGTGGGGAGGGGACACCGGAGAGGGGAGAGCAGATGAGCCCAGGCCTCGCTGACCGAGGTCTCCTTCATGCTTGTTTCTCCTACTGATGCACCTGCGGGTCAGGGGGCCCTGCAGGAGGAGAGGGGAGGAGTGACAAGGGAAATGCTGAAAAGACGGGATGAGAAGTGGCACACAGAAACTCCTGTTACTGTTAATTAGCACCTGCCATTTTCTTTGTGTCTGATAGACCATCAAGTGGTAATTGTTGAGAAGACAGTGGCGGCTGTGATAGGGATAAGATGGGAGCGAAAGGAGGTGTGGGGGGGTCAGGGGTCCCATCCATGCAAGATGGGAAGTCCAGGCTGGTGTTCGGATGCTGCCCTTGCTGCTGCACGCGGGGCGGGGGTGGGGGCATATGAGGGGGCTTCAGGGGCCCCCCCCCCCCTCCCCCTCCCCTGCCTCCTCCACACCCCTCAGCTCTGCCCCTCAGGATTGACGCTGGGGAAGAAACAACCACCATTGGCGATGTTGGCGGACAGGAATCAGCGGCAGGGAGGCGGCTGGTCTCAGTCCTGCCTGTGTTACTGAGCAGCACAGGTGTCCTCTGTCGGAGAGAGGAATGCCTGCTTGGCCACAGCCAGAGGCGGCTTCCAGATGGAGGGCGAGGAGAGTGGCCGGGGTGGGCAGCCAGACGGGGTGGGGGAGGAAAGGTGGATGGGAGAAGAGGACTCAGCCTTCCTGGAAATGCAGATTGGATGTCCCTGTGGCGAGGAGGCCAGTGAGTGTGCGGCGAGTGGATGCCACACCCTAAGAGCCCATGCGAGGACCGACCAGGCTGCCCTCCATGCTGGCCAGGATGCAGCATCTCTCAGAAGGGGTTTCCTGGAAGGAAGAGGAAACACCCTGACAGATCTGTGTATACCAAGCCTTGATCCACGGAGAGGAAAGGCCCCCAGGAATCCCCTCGCCTCTAGGCCCTCTGCAAGTCCTCTGGCTGGCAGGAGGTAAGGCCCTGCAGGTGGCAGGGATGAGGAGGGACAGCCACCCCAACCACAGCCACCCCGACCATAACCCCCCCCACCCCGCCTTCCTGCCTTCCTGGTGTTCCCTTCTCAGCTTATAAAGGGAGAAGAAAACTTACTTAGCTCCTCAAGAAACTGCCCTGGAAAAAAAAAAAATCCATGACTGGTGGAAGATGACCAGCCCCCTCCCCACGCAGCCCCCCACCCTGCTCCTGATCTGTAGTGGCCCCACGAAGCTCAGCGAGGGGTTCTCCAAGGACCCTGGAGTTGGCCTTGGGGACAGAGGAGAAAGGAACCTCGTCCCTCACCACCCCCCGCCTGCCCCCACACCTGCAAGTCTCCGGTGCAGCCAGTTGTAGCAGATGACCAAGGCCAGAAGGGGTCCGAGCACTGGCACCAGCACAAACAGGGTTATCTTCCAGCAGGGCACCCTCAGGAAGTGGGGGTCTGAGCCGTGGCCACAGAACAAACTGGGTTAGAGGGTGTCCACTGCCCCCTCCCCCCAGTCTGCGTATTGTTGGGCTTCTTAACCGGCTTAACAGGCCCAAGAACACACAGCTCTGTGCAGAGTTCAGGCATCTGGGGAACTCCAGTGACAACCGTGCGGGATCCCGGTTCTCCCCAACCTTTAATTGAATTTAGCATTTCTTTCATTAAAAATGGAGGCCACAAACCAGTCAGCAGTACCTATGACCCTATTACCAACAGAAACCACAGATAAACTCTCATTCCCACTGGAGTTGTTGCTGAAATCTGCAAATACTGATATTTGGACAAAATTATTGGACCTGCTGCTACGTTGTTATTTAGTGCGTTTTTGTTCTTTAAAGAAGCATTTGTCACTATATGACAAATGGGTTTATATTTTGATGCCTGTACTTCAGTGGTTTTCTCAGCAACTGTACGTGTTATCTGTGACCCTTTTAAAAACATTATTCTGGAGAAGGGTCCGTTAGGTTTCACCAGAATGCCCAGGAGATTCATGGTACCGAAAGATGGTACCTTTGCTTTGAATCCACCAAATAGAGATCACTTTCCTCCCTTTGCGGGGTGTGTGCTCTGCATGCTGATGGGAGTCCTAAGCGCTAGGGGAGTTGCCCCCTGTTCAGGAAGGCTGCTCAGGGCAGCGACCGACCCTCTGTGCTCTGCGTTAAGGCATCTTAGAATTTCTGCAACATCCATCCAGCGGGGATGTGGGTGCCCCTCTGTTGCAGGCATTGTCCTTCAGCAATGGGGACTCTGCAGTGAACAAAAAGGACAGGGATTGTAGTCTTGAAGGGCCAACATTGTAAAGGGGCTTGGTGTGTCTTCCTCCAGGAAGCCTTCCCTGATCAGTCCCGTAGATCACTTGTTCAGTGCTCCTGAGGACACTTCTACCATGTGGGTTTCATCAGTGATGCATAAGTAGTCGGTCCTCCGTGACATTGGTGTCATGTCCCCAACTGGATGGCCAGCATGCCTGGGAGGGCCTGGGTACCTCCCCTCCATATCTCTGCGCACAGACACCTTGGTCTCCTTGCTGCAGGGGTCGACTGGCCTGGCTACCGGTACAGTGCCTGGCACGGAGAGGCGTCACAGGAGTGCTTGCTGGCAACATCTCACTGTGACTTGCTCAAAAAGGCAGCGGGAAGGGAAGAAGCAGGAGGCCAACTGGGAGCGAGGGTTCTTACTTCCCCGCTGACTGGGGCCCAGGGACACGGGGCTGACCGGGTCCTGGCACTTACCAAATGTCCGGTGCAGGTTCTCTGAAAGGGAACACAGGGAGGGACTCAGTGGGGCACTCGGAGGAGACCCCTTCCCCTCGGAGCCTCTGCGATCGGGTCACTTAAAACTCAGGAGTGAGGGACACCCGTGGAGGAAGGGGAGCTGCTGGACTCTGCCCTGGCTGCGGCAGAGGAAGGAGTCTGGCCACAGCTCCTGGCTGGCCGCGGGGTCCGAAATACTAGCGGAGTTCCGCCGGAAGGAAGCGCGGGGCGTGGGGACACAGGCGGAGACGGTCATGACCGAGGACCGTGTCGGAGATGCCGAAGGGGAGGCAGGGAACGCGGAGGGAGGGCGACGGAAACTCACCGATCTCCGCTCGAAGCTTTCCTATGGTAGAGAAAGGCAACACTGTTAGTCCAGCCCCGGCGGGAGATGGGGTCCCTCCCACAGCCGGCTCCCCGGGCCTTGCGCAGGCAGCGGGGTGACGGCAGAGCCCGGGCCTTGCGCAGGCAGCGGGGTGGACGGCAGAGCCCGGGCCTTGCGCAGGCAGCGGGGTGGACGGCAGAGCCCGGGCCTTGCGCAGGCAGCGGGGTGGACGGCAGAGCCCGGGCCTTGCGCAGGCAGCGGGTGGACGGAGGAGCACAGGCTCCGAGCTGCGGGTGGCAGGAAGCACAGGAATGCGGAACGCAGGGAGCCGGGGTGGGGGGCGGGCAGCAGTGCCCCGACTTGCTTCAGGTGCCCTCACCTGAACTGCGGCCTCTCTGTGCCTCCGCGTCAGAGTCTCGGTTCCCTTGGCGCCCCCCACCCCCACTGGGCTGCACTTAGTACCTGTAAAGCCGCGAACGTGGGGATGCGGGAGGAGACGGGGCCGCCGAGACTCGGGACGTAACAACACCCCCTCCCCGACGGCGGGGAGCGAGGTGCCCCCGCGAGACCGGGGTTCCAACCGTCCCGCGTCCCCTCCGCTCAGCCAGGGGGACTGACAGCCTTTCTCCCGCGGGCGGAGTAGGGCGCCGGCACCCGGGGCCGGTTCACGGCGGGGAGGACCCCGACGCCCGCTCGCACACCCCAGCCCTCCCTGTGGTTTCTGCTCTCAGGACCGGGCGGGGGGCGGGCGAGAGAAGACCCTCGGGGCCCGGGAGCCCTGGCTCGGAACAGCTGGGAGAGAAGGGGCAGGACGACGCCCTGAGCTCACTCTCGCGAGGCGTGAAGCGGCCAGGTGCGGTCCCGAGGCCGCGGGGACAGCCCCGCGCCCCGCCCCTGGCAGGTGTGTCTGCTCGCGGAAATGCTGACCCTCGCCCGCCTGGAGGGGAGGCCCGCGGTGAAACGGGGCTGGTGCAGGTTGGCCCCGCCGCGCAGGGAACGCGGGGACCCGTTGCAGAAGTGAAAGCGCGCGATAAGGTGTAAGACTCGGCTTCTGCAGCTTTGACCTGATGCCCCTCGGAATTCAGCACCAGGCAGCCCAGCTCCGAGCGTGTTCCCGGGGGTGGGGGGGCGGCGGCCCGCCCTCCAGCCCTTACCTCTCAGTCTGTGCTGCAGGCAGAGGTAGACGAGGCCCGCGGCGATCTGCAGCAGCAGCACCGGGAGCACGGCGAGGAGGACCAGCACTCCGGGGTTGATCCAGTAGAAGGGGTCTGAAAGGCAGAAGGAGCACTGCAGCCCCGGCCCCGCACTGCTCCTGAGACCGTGACACAGCCTGAGGGAGAAGTGGGTCTGCTTCCGGGAAGGGCTCCCCGCAAAGCCCGTTTTACAGAGTTTAGGAAACAGCTAAGAGACTTAGGTCAGGTCCTCACAGGGCACCGGGCTGGGGTGGGGGGGCAGGTGATGACCGCATTGACCCATGACCACCCCTCTGGAGGAGGGGGCCACAGTCCCACGAGACTAGAGCAGGGCCTGAGCCTGAGCTGGGAGGGGATGGGGGTTAGGGAGTCAGGATCTGTGCAGTTAGAGGGGAAAACCAAGTGGAGTTATTTTTAGTCATCTTTGAACTGAAATTTAGCATTTCTTCTCATTAGCAGGTCTGTAGGCAATGTGCCACAATAGTGTGAAGAGAATCTGACTTTGTCATCAAGAAAAAACACAAATATTTTCATATCACGTTAGAGTGGTTTGCAGAAACCTCAAAATATATCACTTTGGTTCATCACTACTTTGAAATTACAGTAGTTCTCAGGGCCACTTCATATCTTGTAACATTTTGATAGCTGTGTTTCAGTACAAATGTGTTTTATTTAATGCATTTGAAAGATCCATCCGGGAAGGGTAAAAAAAGAAGGGCGGGGTGGGGGGCGGGCGGAGGCTCCTGGCTGGCTCCTCAGTAGAGAACAGGAGTCTCCATCTCAGGGTTGTGAGCTCAAGCCCCACACTGGGAAGAGAGTTTACCTAAAAAAAGAGAGAGCACAGGGGTCCGTTGACTTCCCCAATGCAGTTATGAACCCCTCCTGTGGTGGTTTGATGATTGAGGGGATGTAGCATGGGACCACTGATGGGGGATGGTCTCCGGCTCTGGCTCTGCCCCCACCTGGAATCAGAATCTTGTTCATCCGCGCCCAAGAGCTCTGCCTGTCTAAGCTCAGTGTGTCCGGCTGGCTCAGCCCACCTCATCTTGTTCTCTCCTATCCTGGGGACAGATAAAGACAGGGCCATCAAGGGCACGGACCAAGAGACAGCAAGGGACAGCACGCAACTGGACCGAGAGGGTTTCTTAGGTAGGAACAGAATCCTTTGAGCTGCAGGTTAAGGCTCTTATCTGTTATGTTCCCCAGAAGAAAATGTAGCAAATTCTGTTCTCCAAGTTCTCATCCCAAGTTCCCTGCAGCAGTGTGACTAGGCAGGTACAGACTTGCACACTTGTATACCTTCACAAAGTGCTAGAATCACAAAACAGGAGAGAAGGAGCCATTAGGGGCCTGCTGATGGAAAGTAACAGGAGACAGCATCACCTACGAATGCTTGGAAAAATAAGTTAAACCTGGTTGTACTTCTCTCTCAGTTTACAAGAAATACAAGGATGGGGCACTGTGTAGAACAGAATGGGAATGGAACCAGCAAAGCTAGACGGTGGGAAACTCCACAGGGCAAACAGCAGCGTGTGGATCTCGGTTAGACCTGACTCAAACTAAACAACTCTAGAAATATATTTGGGGAGCGAGCAGGGGAATTTGAACAGAGAGTGGGCATTGAGGATATTAGGAAATTTTTGTTAATTTTAAAAGACCGGTTGACAGTATTGTGTTTATGGTTTTTTAAAAGAATTCTTCCCTTTTAAGAGAAGTGGTACATTCTTTTTGTTTGTTTGTTTTCCAAGTAAACTCACCCCCCATTGTGACCTTGAGATCAAGAGTCACTGAGATCACCCCAGATGACCTTGAGACCATGAGTCATGTGCTCCACGGATTGAGTCAGCCAGGTGCCCTTGAGTGACCCATTCTTGCACATTTAGTGATTTAATGACAATAATGCATAGGATTTGCCCTGGTAATTCAGTGGGGGAGGGTGGAGACAAGCGGGTCAGGGGAACCGGCGGTCTGTCTGTCCGCCTGGGTGACTGCCACAGAAAGGGGGTGGGACCCTCACGGCTCCATGTGATAGTCTCTCTGCTTCTGTGATGCTTTTAAGTTTCATAATGAAGGGTAGGAAGAAAGGATTAGAGAAAATAGGTAGTAAAATCACAAAAATGCAAGAAAAAAACTTGGAAAGAAAGAGAAAAGACTCTGGAGAGAAGGCGGGGAAGTTAATTATCTGTTCTAACAGTCACTGCATTTCAGTCCTCGATCTGGCTTGGATTCCTGCTCCCCAGGCAAGGGGGGTGGTCCCTTGTTTACTTGTAAAACACTTTCCTTAGACTCTTAGGCACGCAGACTCTGAGCTGGGAGGAACGGGGTTGGAACGTTGAAAATCAACGCAAAGAAAAACGTTGTCGCCTGAGGCGGTTTTATTTTGTTTCTCTCTCTCTTTCTTTTCTTCTTCCTTTCTTCCTTTCCTTTTCCTTTTCCCTTTCCCTTTCTTTCCTTTCTGTCCCTTTTCCTTTTCTTTCCTTTTCCTTTCTTCCTTCCTTCCCTTTTTTCTTTTCCTTCCTCCCTTCCTCCCCCTTCCTTCCTCCTTGCCTTGCCTTTCCTTTCCTTCTCTCTTTCTCTCTCTTTTCCTTCCTTCCTTTCTTCCTTTCTCTTTCCCTCCCTTGCTCCCTCTTCCTTCTGTCTTTGGGGATGGGGGTTGTGCTGGGGGAGGCAGACTCGGAATGGGAAGGCGGGAACGTCGCCCGCTGACCGTCCTCGTGAGCACAGGTCCACGCACGTCCAAGCCCCCGGCAGAGCCAGCTGTGCGCACAACATTCCAGGGTGCACAAAGCCATTTTCACATCCCGGACGCCCTCCTCCAGACACAGGGCTTTGTTATCGCGCACACAATGCCATCTTCTGGCCGCGACACACAGAAGCGATGGATTGTCTGATGAGCGTGTGCGGAGCCGCGGAAGGACCCTGAGACACTGCTCTTCAGTCAACAGCAATGGGCAGTAAGGGCTCCCTCCCTCCACCTCGCCTGTGAGGGGACCGAACAACAAATGCCCAAACCCCCGTCATAAAAAGGCTCCCAAGAGCGAACTCGGAAGGTAGCGTCTCTCTTTCACACGTTTGCTTGTTTGTGTAGTTACTTGGAGCACGTTTTCCGGGGATGTTCCTTGTCCAGTAAAACAACCACACCCACCGGGGGAGCCTCTGTGGTGGGCTTGGGTCGTCTGGCTCCTTTGGAATCATGCCTCTGTTTAGAACCAACAAACAAGAAGACATTCCAGAGCCAGACTTGGAAGGAAGAAAGTCTGCTTGACCCTGGAATTCACTCTCAGGTTATTTGCATCCCCTCTAGCGGCAAAAAAACAAAAAACAAAAAAACAAAAAAACAAAAAAACCCCAGGAATGGACGATTCTGGGTTGTGATGCCTCTGTTTCTCGGTTTCTTTATTTCATTTAGAAAAAAAAATGTTTGTCTCTGTGTGTACTTGCACTCACTTAACTGTCCTATGGGACCCTCTCATAGTCTCCTCTCCGTATCTGCTAAACCTGCGGCCAGGACCGTGAAGTCTGTGCGTGGTCCCTGCCTCCAGCAGCCGGTCACACAGAGCCTCCAGCCAGAGGCACGGCCCTCACGCAATTCCGGGGTCCAGGCCATTTCCCTTCTCCTCGCCCTGACTCAGGCCTGGCTTCCTCCCCACCCGGCCGGCGTGGCCGTGAGCTTATGCAGCCCCCTGTCCCACAGCGGGGGGTGTGAGTTGTAGGGTGGCGTCTCCGTTGAGAGAGGGGTCCAGTCTCCGAGGGCGGTCGCGCCCCGCAGACACTCACCTTCCACTCTCAGTTCCATGGCCGCCTCCTCCTGGTAGGAATGATCTCGGAAGAAGCAGGTGAACCCTCCTTCGTCGGAGAACCGCACGTTGCGGATCCTGAGGGTCACCTTCCCCTCGCCCATGGCTTCTTTCAGCAGTTCGGTCCGTCCCCGATATTCGGGCGCCTGCTCTGCATCCTGATCCTTGCCATTTCGGTAGAGATGGACCACCCTGGAGAAGGGTGGCCGGTACCAACCCACCTCCATGCCTGTGGCGTTCTTCCCAGGGTAGATGCGACATGGCAGCTCAGCCTCCTCCCCCACCAGCGCCCGGATGGGGTGGCCTGGTCCTGTGACCCTGAACTGACCTGTCCAAGACACCAAAGAAAAGAAACCGAGTCACGGGACCTCGACACAGAAGCACGTCCTAGGAAGGGCTGCGTCCTAGAGCCAAGGAAGAAGACACTGATTTGTATACGGAGTTCTTGAACCGAGGAGGGGAGATCCCCGGTTACAGAGGTGCAAGTGCCCTGGATGGGAGGAACGTTCCAGTATGTGGTCACCCAGCAGAGCCGCTCCTGCCGGCTGTCTCCAACGCTGACTCTCTAGCCCAGCTGTTAGGTCCCATCACGGGACTGGTCCTGGCGTCTTGCAGTTTAATTTTTGGGACGGGGGGTGGGTTGGGCCCTGTCTGAACCTAACCAAGCTGCTCCCTACTTCCCCCTGGTGGGTTTGCTTTTGTCCTTGTTCACACCCTGTTCCCTAAATGTCCCCTACTGGGGCTGGCTCTACTTCCCTCCTCTCCTCTGTGCCTTCACCCAGGCTCCCAAACTTTCGCCACGTGGAGTGTGTCTGTCAGCCAGACTCAGAGCTCCTAGAAGGGAAGACTTGTTTCCCATGACACCTGCTAGGATTTCTCAAGGGGTAAGTGGGGCTGGGCCTCCCCTATTGGGAGGGGAGAATCTCCCTGAGGCAGAGAATCTGTCTTCTGGTTGTTTTTCCTTTATTGCCCCCCAGCACCTGACAGCACATGACAGCAGGCCTCCTCTGAAAACTCTGAGTGCCTGATCCTGTGGGAGAGAGCTCTCAGACGTGATGGGATGCTGCCATTCAGCATTGATCACGACTTATCAGGAACAGGCACAACCTCATCCCGTTCCACCCTGACGACAGCTCCAATCAGCAGTCATTAGTCTGAGAAGGCAACGCGGAAAAGGTCGGTCAGGATAAGCTCAAGGAGACCTGGGTTGGGGCTACGTTATGGATGCGTTATGGAGCTCGGGCCCGATTCTGAAGCGCACAGAGAGCCTGTCAGCACACCCAGGTTTTGGACAGATAATGTGCGACGCACCTTGAGGATAAATTGAAGGTGAACCCAGGGTCGCCTCAAGGCAGAAATAAAGATCAGTCTTACCTGCGGAGCTGCAGGACAGCTGGAGGAGGAGGACGAGGGAGGGGAGGCAGCCAGGCAAGCAGGACCTCCACAAACTAGCCATCTCCGCGAGGAGTGGGGACAGAGCGTCCCTGCAGCAGGGTCAGGCCAAGCAGAGGCCCTTGGGGTGCATGTCCCCTGCCTCTGACGAAGCCTGAGGGAGGATCTGGGAGGCCGGCCTCCTCCAGGCTGTGCCACAGCTGTGCTCCCAGGAACGACCGAGTCAGCCCCACCAGGCACTTAAACAAAAGGGCTACTGACCCAGGGGATGACCAGGGCCTGGAGCAGAGAACGCCTGGTACAGGCTCCCCCCAGCCCCTCCTGCAGCCCAGCATTCCTGGGGCTTCTGGGGGTGACCCCTCGCTGGGCCTCAGGAAGGTCTGTGAGGTTCCTTCAAGCCCTCTCTTCCTGCTGTCTGCCAAGGAGGAAGAATTATTGTGGGTTTTAGGAAGGGAAAGGCCGGCATTCTCTCTGACCTCTAACTGCCCTCTCTCCGACACACGGCCGAACTGCCTTCTTTCTGTTCTGATGTGGGCTGGATCACTTGGGCCTGTTCCCAGAAGACACATTTAGGAAGGGCGTGAGCTGAGCGTTGCCTGTGCTCCGAGAGGCCAGCGTGGAGGAGGGAGGCTCCGGCAGGGCCCATGTCCCGGCCTTGGCATCATGCTCTGACTTCCTCACTGTCACAGGGAAAAGTGAGACCTGGAATGGAAATAGGACCTTTTTCCTGCCCGTAGACTCAGTAGCTCCATGAAGAGTAAGACCAGCGGCGTTGCTGATGGGGAGAACAAGGACAAAGGAAAAAAAAATTAAACTTCCTCACAGCCTACAGTCCACTGACAAGTCCTTGGAACGGGCGGTGACGTTCCTCTGGGAGCTCAGCTGCCCCGACGCTAATACCCTGCTAAGAGCAGAGGGCAACCTTAGCTTAACATCATCCTGACCCCCAGGATCCTGTAAGTCTACTTTAACATATAAAAATTCCTTCAGAAATTTCCTTTATCTCCAAAACTCCCAGGATTCGAGCTGACAATCGGCCCCCAGCATATGGCCTACCGATACACATCTAAAGGGTGTCACGACTCAGTTCTATTGGACGGTAATAAATGACCCTTCCCAACAATAGCGAGCCCCCTCAAGGTCCTGGAAACCTTGCTTCCAAATTCCTTAGTGACTTATGCTCTCTTGGACACCTCGCAACTTGGAAGTATATAAGAGGCACTCCTCCTGACCCCGGTGCAGCTCTCTCTGCCCACAGATGCTGTCCCCCTGCTTCAATAAACCACCCTCTTGCACCAAAAATGTCTCAAGAATTCTTTCTTGGCTATTTGCTCTTGAGCCCTAACATTTTCACATCAGTCACCAAATTTGAAAAACGCATTTGCCAATCTTTTTTTTTTTTAAGATTTTATTTATTTATTTGACAGACAGATCACAAGTAGTCAGAGAGGCAGGCAGAGAGACAGGAGGAAGCAGGCTCCCCACTGAGCAGACAGCCTGATGCGGGGCTCCATCCCAGGACTGTGGGATCATGACCTGAGCTGAAGGCAGAGGCTCAACCCACTGAGACAGCCAGGTGCCCCCGCATTTGCCAATGTTAAAGTAAGGCTGACTCACAAGTAAGAAAAAAGGGTCAGGATGGACAGTTTAAAACCGTGTCATCCAACACAACCATCACTAGTGGTCGTTCAGATTAAAATTAAATAAAATTTGAAGTTCAGTTCCTTGATCACCAGCCGTGTTTCGAATGCTCAGCAGCACACGCAGCTAGCGGTTAACACACGGGACGGCACACACAGGGGCCATTGTCGTCATCGCAAGAACCTACACTGGGCGGCACTGTTCAAGGGCCAGGAACTCCCCTGGGGTGTACATTTTCTGCTTTTGTCTGAGATGAGCCCGAGGAGCTGGGAGAACAGACTGGTCAGCTGAGCCTGGAATGGCTTGTCCCTCCTTTCCCGCAAGGCGGCTGGAGCTGGGCACACGCAGGCTGGCCAGTCTGGAGCCGTGAGGGTGACCGCCAAGGTCGGGAGGGGTCAGTCAGGTGGGAGGGCAGGCTCTATGCTTGCCTGAGTGTCTCCCCAGAGGCAAGACACTTCCCTGGGCAGGGCTGGAAGTCGTCCAGTTGTCATCCAGTTGTCAAAGCTGGATGGGAGACAGGCGGGGTGCAGGGCTGGGAGAACAGAGGGCCAAGAGCTGGCCGACTGGGGGCACCTGGGGCACTCAGTCAGTTAAACCTCTGCCTTTGTTTCAGGTCATGATCTCAGGGTCCTGGGATCGAGCTCCGCATCGGGCTCCCTGCTCGGTGAGGAGCCTGCTTCTCCCTCTGCTTCTGCCTGCCACTCCCCCTGCTTGTTCTCTCTCCCTCTGTTGAGTAAATAAATAAAATATTAAAAAAAAAGAAGTTAGCCAATCAAAGCCACTTTGGAGAACTCACAGTGTCTCTGAAAACAAACACCAAAGAAATACCTTACTGGTTGCTTCCCTGTGGTGCCGTCCTAAGCGATTTGCTTGTATTTATTCATTTAATCCTACAACAGTGAAACCAATGTTAAACTATTTCCATTCTTATGTTACAGATGAGGAAACAGAAGGACACGAATGAAGTCATGTGCCGCAGGTCACACCACCACAGAGCGGCGGGGATGGAATTTGAGCAGGTTTTCCCTCCCCAGTCTGGCACTTGTGGGCACCTGTGGGGACCACACCAATCCCGCACCACACTCACCTTCGGGTCCTCCCCTGCCTCAGGTCTCTGGAAAGCGGGTGGCCCCTGGAGCTGGAGGAGCTGTCCCAGGGATGACGTGGTCTCTGCACAAAGGCGATGTGAACAAGAGGAGGGGGCCACCAGGTAAAAGAAGCCAGTGACATCACCATTTACAGAATTCCGGGTGCTGGAGCGTTGGTTTTTGCAGGTGTGGAGAGGAGGGAGATGAGCGGATGGGGTGAAGCTGCCCTGAGTTGTTCAGAGCTGGGCATTTCCCTCAGTGCTTGAGTGTGGCTTTACCTGACTTTGTGCAGCAGGCGACGTGATCGCACAGGCCTTCTTGGGTTGTTCTTGTGTGCACTTCTCTCCTCGGTCATCTCTGTTTTATCTGCACCTCTCACCCACCACGGTTGATGGCAGCCCAGGCCCCCAGTCATGCAAGTGGAACGGGATGCTGTACACAGCGACCGTGGGCTCCTGACCTGCTGTCCTTGTGATGGTAGGAAGCACGCAGGAAAAGACAGCCACTCGGGGGGTTATGTGGTCAGAGCACCGTGTGAGCCCTCCGGACACTGCGTATGGCTCTCATCTCACACCAAGGAGACACACACTCTGTTCCGCTTCTTGTGTCCACTTAACAAGGAGTCTTTCCACAGTAACACATAATGTAGCTCCTTTGCACTTCCAAAAAATTAATTTTTGTGGTTATTCATATGCTTTGTTTCAAAATCTAAAAGGCATAAAATAATGTCCCTTGAAAACCTCCCTCCCAGCCATCCAGCACCTTCTTTCTCTGAATCTTTCCACATATTGGCCACTAGAGGAGGCTCCAGGAGAAATCATTTCCCTCACCTTGCAGTTTTTAAAACACAAATGGTAATAATTTTTCTTTTTAAAGTAAGCCCTACACCCAACATGGGGCTTGAACTCACAACCCCAAGATCAACAGCACCTGCTTGACCCACTGCGGCAGCCAGGTGCCCCATAAATGGTAATAATTCATCTTAGAGACCGTTCCGTATTAGTACCTAATGGACATATTCATTATTTTATACAGCGACACAGTATTTTATTACATGAATGTATCAAACTTACTTAACTGGTTTCCAAGAACATTTAGGTTGTTTCCATTTTTTAAGTGCCTGTTTTACCGGCTTAAATGAAAATGTATTTAATTAATTTAAATGAATACATATTTCAAAGAAATCTTATGTGTTAAGCTTTGTATTAGGCTTTGATAATTAAAGTTTCAAGAACACGGATAGGTTCTTGCCTTCATGTAAATTATATTCCAATTACATTGCAGTTATATACTTTCTTAAAAAAAGATTTTATCTATTTATTTGAGAGGGAGAAAGAGCAGAAGTGGGGTGGGGAGCAGGAGTGGAGGGAGAGAGAGAGAAGCAGACACCCCCCCCCCCGAGCAGGGAGTGGGTGGGGGGGCCCTCCTGCCTGATGGGGGGGCTTGATAACAGCACCCTGAGATCATGACCTGAGCCGGAAGAGAGATATTCTAGTTATGTGTCGCCTAAGGGCACAAGTCACAGAGTGTCAGGCCACCATTTTCAACCTTTTGCTCTTCCATATAATTTGCTAATGAGTATTGGTCTGCTTGGGTCAGTTATACAATGTGAGGGGCCTGGTGCTAGGTGAAACTCTGAGGCCCCTCGTCCAAACAGCATGAAAGAAGCCTTTCCTTTCTTGTGTGGGTTCGCTCGTGCCCTGTCTTGGTGGCACGTTCTCGTTTTTGCTATTTAATGTCACATTCCTTCAGGGACACCGATACTTGCCCCTGGCTTGTCTAGACAGGGGTGCATGCATGACCCTTCCTTTCCCTCTGCCCTGACCCCTCCTGGGAAAACACAGTGCGGAGGGGGGCGGCCTCTCCTGAGGGCAGTGGGATGCAGCTGAAAACCAGTCCCGCAGATGGGGGAAGCTTGACCAGCGAGACCAAGCTTGAGCCTGGCTCCGAGGCTCTGGGGCAGTCTCTCCAGACTCACTTACAAAGCACACACTAGAAGGTGAGATGGCTGAGAATTTCAAGGTGACAACACAGCATGAGAAGCCCGACACCACAGCACCACAGTGCCTGGCTCCTCCTCGTCCTAAGCAGAGGGCGGTGTCTGTCCTGGCCCAGTGCCCAGGAGGTTCACTGCCTTCCACGTGAGGGGAGTAGCTAGTCCCAGGAGCATGTGCATTTGTCATATTAGTAAGTCCCGATGAATTGCGGTGCACCAAGGTGTACCCTTTGTTCCAGCGCCGAGAGTCAGGGGCGTGGCTCCCCGTGAGCTGTGATCCTGCACAGCGAACACTCGGGGCTGTGTTCACGACCCCCCTCCCTGATTTTTCTTCTGGGACTGCCTCTCGCGGTTTAACTATCAAGAGGAATTTGACTTTTCCACTCTCCACTTTCGTGGCTCTATTTCTGTAGCATGTGTGTTTAAGTTGGTCTGGACAGTCCCGGAGGCCCAGTGACTGAGGGGCTGTACAGGGTCTGATTTCCATCCGCTTGACCAGGTGTTCCATAGGTGGGCGGGCCCGAATCAACCCGTCGCAGGTGACGAGCTGGAAGCATGCGTGTCGCAGTGGTCAGGGGCCTTTGTGCACACTGCTGGGTTTACCTAAGTGACACCCACAGGGCAGAGGAAGAGGGGCAACAGTGTTCCGCCGAAGGCTTACATCGTACCTGTCAACATTTCCCCCAGTTTCGGGTCTTCCCTGTTACTATTCTGAAATTCAACTGTATTTTCCTCTTTTACAAAAAAAAGCATCCACCTTGTTCTAAGGTGAGCCAGGCACTTCGGCGAAATGGGTTGCTCCGCGGCAGCGGCAGCGAGCGGTTCTGTAGGTCCGGGTGGGGCAGAGCGGTCAGGTGCAGGCCCCGGGAGGGAGACCTGCCCCGGGTCTCCACGCACACGCTGGGCCTCCCATCCTTCCGGTTGCTGGACCGTCAGGCCGACGCCCATCAGGACGTTAGGCCAGGGAACCCCTATTCCTAGCTGTAGGAGCCTGCAGGAATAGAATTCGTCTCCCCATCTTTCTCCCCCGGTCCAGTTCGCCTCCTTTTCATCTTCGCTGCTCGCGCACAAGCCGGCAGGATCCACAGGTGGAGGCCCCAGCGCGCCCCGGTTCGCCCGGCAACAGTGACGTCATGACTGCGCCGCCGAGAATTGACTGCCGGAGCCTCCGGGGGCGGAGAAGAGGCGGCAGCATCCGCACCCACCGTTTGCCCGGCAACAGTGACGTCATGACTGCGCCGCCGAGAATTGGCTGCCGGAGCCTCCGTGGGTGGAGAAGAGGCGGCAGCATCCGCAGGCGGAGGCCGGAGCGCGCCCGGGGTTTGCCAGGCAACGGTGACGTCACGTCCCCCGGCTGAGAACCGGCTGCCGAGCCTCTGGCGGCGGAGGAGAAGCGGCGCATCCGCAGGTGAGAGCCGCGCGGGGTCCGGTCCAGGTCGGCACCCCCTCCCGGTCTCCCCGCCGCGTCTCGGCCAGGACGCCGCGCACCCACCGGGCAGCACCCCCTAACCCAGGGCCCGCCGGTCTCTACGGGACTGCGCGACGCTGTGGAACGTTTTGGAACCGGGCAGCGGTCCTTCTGCCTGTCTTGTCGCTGCCTGGCAGTTACAGTCTTTCCCAGCAGAGAACACTGCGTGGGGGACCGTCGTCCTCTTGCAGCTCTGGCCGGGGAGTCCCGGTCCGGCACCTGGACGACCCTGCGTCCACACCCGGACGGTGCATAGAAGCTTGCACCTGAGCGTCGGATGCAAATTCTAGCCTCGGTTTCGATAACTGTGGCCTGGGGTCTGTCTCCCCACCCCCACCCCGTGGGCTTGACGTGCGCAGTAACGGAGACCCGGGGCACGTGGTGCTCGGCCGTGCCCGTCCTGCCTCCGCACCCTTTGGGACCATCCCAGCGGCCGCTGTGCACAAAAAGTGGGGCCAGGGAGCAGGACTTTGTCTCCTAGGCGGGTACGTAATAGAGGAAGTGTGCTGGAGGAGCGAGGGGCGGAGTGCACCCCAGCCTCGGTGCGCTCCTCCCCGTCAGGCGGTGGGCAGCTTCCTGCACTCTAGCCTCAGAGGTCAGTACTTACACTTGAACTTGATCTAGATCACGCCAATCTGCTGACTCAGACATCAGTGGTTCTGAACTCTGGATCAAGGGCTTGTGTGCTGATGAGGCCCTTCAGGGTCCAGGCTGGTCTGGGGTGGGGGGTGGCTGTCTTGAATGGGCAGGGAGTGGCTTTGCTGCTTTTCAGGGCCAGACACAAAGGTAGATCACTGGGGCCAGTGTCCCCTCCCTCCCCTCCCTGCTCCCTTCTCTCCCTGTTACTAGCTGGACTCATAGATCCAGGAAAAGTGTCCGTCCTGTGCACCATCCACGCCCCTGCTCCCCAAAGGACACAGGTCTCTGCCTCTAGGCCAGGGTGTACATGGGGACAGTGAACAAGCCTGGCGACCACTCGGGGATCCTTTGAGTGCAAATTAGGAAGCTGAAGTCCACATTTTAAAACCTGAACCAAGCCAGGGGCACCTCTGACTCTTCATTTCGGTTCAGGCACTGGTCTCAGGGTCCTGAAATCAGTCCCATGTTGGGCTCTGCCCTGAGTGGGGATTTGTCCCGAGATTCTCTCTCTCTTTCTCCCTCTGCTCCTCTCCACCCCTTCTCTCTCAAATAAATGAGTACATCTTTAAAAAAATAAAAATAAAAACTTGAGCCAAATCAAATTGAACTAAACTGAGTCCTTTCGTTGAACCTTCTTTTGAACATAGTAATAACTTTATTTTCAAAGAAATGTGGAATGTTTAGTTTCTAAACCTGAAAAATGTTTATTTTTGAGTATTTGTTTTCCTTTTTCCCTATTTAAAAATGTAAATTCAGTTAATTAACATATAATGTATTATTGGTTTGAATGAACTGTTTGACAGCCATTTTGACCGACCAGGGACTTGGTTCCCATTTGCGGTTGATTCTCAGCAGCAGGGGAAATGGTCTTACTAAGTTACCCCATAAAGAAGGCAAACGTACTTATGGTTTTACCCCAGAAAAACTACTCTGTGTGTCTGTGTGTTGGGGGCGGGCAATTATGTTAATATGTTTGTAAGATTTTTAATATGCTTCTTGAAGCTGTCGATTCAGTTACTGACTTGCTGGCACCCCACAAGCCTAAGCAGCTCAGTTAGCCAGCTACTGTCATTTCCTCCACCGGGATCCGGCTTCTTAAGAAACCAGTAAGAGCTGATGGGGACTGGTGAGTGTGGAATTGAATGTGGACGTGTGTGCCTGGGGGTGGGGTGGGGGGGGGATGTGGACGCAATAGCTTTGGGTTGCTATGGTTCTACTTTTTAAAAATGGTCTTTGTAATTTTTTTTTTTTTTTTTTAAGTTACGAAACAAACCAGCAGGACCTGCTTCTTAGGGGAAATGCTCTATTTTGGACGGGACCGAAGGCTTGCCTGGTCACTGGCGCCATCTACCGGTTACACTGACTTACTGCTCCGACGAGGGACCGTGGCCGGCGCAGGGTCCCCCGACCTGCCTGAAGATCAGCGGCAGGTGAGACCGCGCAGGGGCTGTCCCTGAAGTTTGCCCACGGCTTACACTTACTGGCCTGTTGACTCACCGATGAAGTCTTGTTCGAGGACCCTCTGCTGTGTAACATCCTGAATCAAGTGCCAGTCGGGGGAGGAAATACTGTTTTGCCCTCATGTGGTTTTTAACGTCCTCAAAACGGCTTTCCATGGTTGTCCCTGTCCCTTACAGTAACGTGCAATCAATAAGTGGATCCAATAGTTGTACTGGGAGGAGGATACTGAGGCCAGCGGAGCTGAGAGGAGCCCAAGGTGGGCCAGACCCAGCAGCCCTGGCTGCAGGTGCAGACGGGCCCTCTGCCAGGCATGCGAGCTGGGCGGGGCAGAGGGGCACAGGCTTGCTTTATTCCTGGTGTTTCGTCGGGAACCATGACCTAGTGGTTCCCTAGCCTTCCTCTACCATTTCTTTATCTTTTGTTGTGGTTTCTATACCTTCTGATTTCTTGCCCCAGTTTGAACTCTGTTTGGAGATGTGATTTTTCGCCACAAAGCTAAATTTATGCACAATTCATTTCTGTTATTAATTGAACATATTTTATTTTTTTTTAATTTTTTTAAAAGATTTTTTTAAATTTATTTGACAGAGATCACAAGCAGGCAGAGGGACAGGCAGAGAGAGAGGAGGAAGCAGGCTCCCCGCTGAGCAGAGAGCCCGATGCGGGGCTCCATCTCAGGACCTTGGGATCATGACCTGAACTGAAGGCAGAGGCTTTAACCCACTGAGCCACCCAGGCGCCCCAATTGAACATATTTTAAAGATTTTATTTATTTGAGAGAGAGAGAGAGACAGCGCGAGCACATGAGTGAGCACAAGCAGTGGGGAGGGGCAGAGGGAGAAGCAGACTCCACAGGTGGGAAATGAGGTATGTATAAGGTTATTCAAACAGATTTTTTTTTAAACTTTTTTTTTAATTTTATTTTTTATTTATTTGACAGAGAGAGATAGATCACAAGTAGGCAGAGAGGCAGGCAGAGAGGAGGGGGAAGCAGTCTCCCTGCTGAGCAGAGAGCCCAATGCGGGGCTTGATCCCAGGACCCTGAGATCATGACCAGAGCCGAAGGCAGAGGCTTAACACACTGAGCCACCCAGGAGCCCCTCAAACAGATTTAAAAAAAAAAAAATATTTATTCATTTGTCAGAGAGAGAAAGCGCAAGCAGGGAGAGCAGGAGAGGGAGAAGCAGACTCCCCGCTGAGCTGGGAGCCTGAGGTGGGACTCGATCCCAGACCCTGAGATCATGATCTGAGCTGAAGGCACACACTCAACCAACTGAGCCACCCAGGTGCCCCTGAAGTGATTCAATGCAGTGTGTTTGTAACTGCAGATTACAAACGTCTTAGGGTCTATTGAACGTGGACTGATTAGGTAAACTATGAGACCCTCACGCAGTGGAGACTATTTTTAAGTCATCCCTGCCCCCCACGTGGGGCTCAAATTCACGACCCTGAGATCAAGGGTCACTGGTTCCTCCAACGGAGCCAGCGAGGGGCCCCCAGGCCGTCTCTTCTGGGTCCACTGTGAAGCGTCTGAGCTGAGACGCGCCCAGGGTGAAGTTAGGGGCCGGCCAGCAGCTGCCTGTTTCCGAGAGCCTCTGTGGGCCAGCGACTCTCACATGCTGACTGGTCAGTCCGTCCCTATGACCCCAGCAGGAGGGACACACTATCGTCCCCACTCTACGAATGAGGAAGGCGAGGGGTCCAGAGGGGCCAAGCAGTGTTGTGTGAATCTCGGAGAGGAAGCTTCTGGGGAACTTGCTGGCCAGTTTGGACTTGGGTGCAGGAGCCGGGCCCGGATAGAAAAGATCTGAGAGTCTGGGTGTAGCACTCGGACAGGAGGCTCACGGCCTCCCTGAGCTTCTGCTTCCCACACTGGGGCGTTCCGAGTTGCACCTGGCAGAGGATGTGGCGAAGTGCGCATCCTGGGCTGGGAAATTGGGAAAACCCCAGGATTCTCTTTGTAAGTCAACCACACATTCAGTGAGTGCCTGCTACCTTCGTCCGCTGACACACAGACCCTTTCTCTCTTGGAGGACTGGATCATTGTTCGTCTTCCGTCTACTTCTCTCGAGAATAAAATTTTAAGCACTAACAGTTGTCAGTGTCTCAGGCTTACCAAGCACTCTAGCTTGTCTGAGCCCCATACCCACATCCTGGAGCGAGTGAGCGACAGGGCATCTCAGGAAGGCCTCAGGGATGGCACACACAGCAGACCAGCAAGAGGTCCTCAGGCTTGGAAACTGCTGAGATGACCCGCACTGTGCAGTGAAAACCGATTATTGAGTCAGAAGATGTTTTTGTTGCTTGGTCTCTCACGACGCTTCCGACCAGGTGGCAGGCGCTGTGCCGTGGCTATGGGGAGGACGCGAGAACCCTGCTCAGGGTCCCTGCTCCCACGGAGCTTAAGGCCTGGTCAGGAGGCAGGTATTACATACATGGTTCTAGAATTGAAAAGCAATGACCACTGAGGTGAGTGCTTTGGATGGTGAAGGCTGTGCTGGGAGAGCCCCTGGCTGGGTGGCGTGGGTTCTGTCGGGAGGGGAGAAGACGGCAGGGGCGGTCCGGGCTGCCTGCTCCCACAGTGTGTGGGCAAGGCGCAAGGACGCAGTCGGCTGGGATGGCTAGAGCATCAGGAGCAGGAGGGAGGAGCAGAGGTCTAGGCTGCAGCCCCAGGCTGTAGGCACGGGCGGTGTGACCTTGGGGGTGTCCTTCCACCTTTCTGAGCTGCAGCTTCCTCTTCAGAAAACGCATCATAGTCATAGCAGAGTGCCCCAGAGAGGCCGGGAGGGTTAAAACGGATGATGTGAGTGGCTCGTAAGTCACGCACTGGGAAGGTGTCTTGGGGCCAATGGAGGGGTCACAGATGCCGAGAAAGCATCCAGAGGTGTGTATGAGTCACGCTGACTTTCTGAGTTTCAGAGGGACAGGGAAGGAGGAGTTAAAACCTGCAGGTGTTGGTTTGCTCTAGATAGCTAGACCTAGACCTGCTCGCGCCTGTCGCAGGCTTTCCCTCTGCTCAGATTAGGATTGTCCATTTGGGTCCCTGGACAGGGCTGGACCCACCCCACCCACGGCAGTAGGGTCACAGTTTTCCATACAGGGCCATCATGAGGGATCCGGGCTGGTGTTTTTATGGCTTTTCCATGAGTAGAATCTCTAGTCTGTTGCCTCAGATTTGTTCACTTGACTCCTAAAACCTCCTTCGTAAATCTTTGCTTGTGTTTGTACACTCAGTTCCACACACCCTATTCTATAATTCCAAAACCCACAGTGCTCTGAAAATCAAAAATGTTGTTTCTGACTCATTTGGTGGCAAGACCAGATGTGAAGGTCTTCATGGTCTTTGCTAACTGCACCTAATGTCAACAATCATGTATTTCAGGGTGCCTGAGCGACAGTCAGTCGAGTGACTGACTCTTGGTTTTGGCTCCTGTCTCGAGCTCAGGGTCCTGAGGTTGAGCCCCACATGGGGTTCCAGACTCAGGGAAGAATCTGCTTGAGTTGTCTCCCCCTCCGTCTGCCCCTTCCACTCATGGTCTCTCTCAAATGAATGAATAAGCTTAAAAAAAATTGCAGAAACGTGATTGTGTCCTTACAGATGTCATACCTGTACACACACATCAGAGTGGAGTTCTCAGCATTCCATGGTTTCTACTAGAAAAATGTGGTGACGTGTCTTTTTTCTCTGAGTATTTGGCTAGCACGCTGGTGTGGTCTGAATAAGTGAAAAATCATGATCAGTTCTTTCTCTTTTTTAAAAGAAAAATTGTATTTATTTGACAGAGAGAGCGTGTGTGCACAAAAGCCAGGAGTGGGGCAGAGGGACAGGGAGAAGCAGGCTTCCCGCTGAGCAGGGAGCCTGATGCAGGACTCGATCCCAGGATCCTGGGATCACGACCTGAGCCGAAGGTCAGCGCCTTACTGAGTCCCCAGGTGCCTTCACTGTCACTCCTTGAACTGGACATAGGGAGAGAGAAATCTGTTGCAGCCAAATGCACAAGCACAGACCTTACAAACGCGATCTCCAAGTGCACACATGCCTGATGGCCCGTAGGGTTTGTGGGCTGGCGCCACTATTCATACCTGCTCGAGACTTCGTTATGTGTATTTAACTAAACATAAGATGGGTTGGTTTTGAAATCTTAAAAATCCGATCCTCTTGTAGTTCCAGGAATAGAAATATTCACGACATTTGTCTGTGAGAACCGACTCCTTTCTCAATCTGTTGCCCTGGCCTCCCCTGCCCTTCAGGAGGGATAGACAAGCTTTTTTCCTTTCTGTTGTGTAGGCCAGCCTAGCATTTTGGGACACTGTGTTTGCTTCCTTACCACGAAGGCCTCCCTTACAGAGGAGTTAGTCACAGAAGCTTCGACTCTGAAATCCGGCGATGGAGACAGTGCTGCCCCTGACCCGAGCATCTGGTGGGAGGGGAGGTGGCACAAGGGCCGGAACTGCCCCGTGGCTCCTGCATCTCCCTGAGGTTTCTGATCGCACCCTGGGTTTCCCTGTGTGTGCCAGGAAGGTACGCTAGGGGTGACAGTCACTCTGCCGGCTCCTCTTCCCAGCACAAAGCCCCAAGGCGGGCCCAGTTGAGAGCGCACAACAGGACTAGAGCTGGACATGGGGAGCAGTTGCGAGCATTTGCCGAAGAATGGTTTCCCTTACCCCCGGACCCCCTCCTGGCAGTGCGGCAGCAAGGGTTCCAGCCTTCAGGAGAAGGCCAAGTTGAGGCGTGGCTTGTAATTAACTCCATGACTGAAGTTTAAGCTTTTGTCCCTTCGAGTTTTCTCCACCACACGAGCTGTGTAGGACAGAAGACAGTCCTTGAAGATGTGACTCTCACCTGAATACGCCCCCCACCACAGACCACTCCTCACTAATTTGGATGGGAAGCACCGGGATGCTCCTTGAGCTCTGACAAGAATGCCTCGGGGTTGGGTCAGGGAAGGGCCTTGAGACTCAATCTTGGAACACAGGGGAAGAATTTGGAAACGGACTAAGGGGCTTGAGTTCAAATATTGGCTCTGTCAGTTTCATAGCTGGGTGACCTCTGATTTGTACTGTTTCCCCAGATCACAGCTCACCGGTCTCCAAACTAAGGACCTCATATCTACTTTGCTTGGCTGTGTAAGAATGATGTGAGCTGTCCTCTGAAAGGACCCAGCACCCAGCAGAGCATCCTTAATTCAGCTACCTTGGTTAATGTTACCAGGGCATGTGGGGTGTTAAAGTTCTGGGCTCTACTCTCTACATGTTCGGCAGAAGACAGGAAAGGAAGAAGAAGGTTGAGAGACAAAAGGAACAGGAAGACGGGTCCTGTTCTCAGGTAATCTGAGCAGGAATGCTACCATCTCTGAAACGTATCCAAAACTGTAAAAGGTCGTGTCACCAAAGGCACAAGTACTAGGGGATGGGATTGAGTGGGTCCTTCCCAGAGGAGAGCGTTTGCTGCTTGGTGTGGAAGGCGAAGGAGTGGATTGGCCCTGGGAGTGCGGGGTTGGGATACTGATGAGGGAAGACTTCAGAGAGTGTCCCGAGGGACGTGGGCCTGGGTCTGGGAACAGACACTGAGGAGGAAACAGTGTCAAAGGAGGAAGTGGCAGCTATTGTGGGAGAAAGTGAGCAGTTTCAAACTGCTTAGGACAGTTACAAAGAAAATGTAAATGACTAGAAAGGTAACACTCGTAAAACATCTGAGCAAAAGCTGACTAACACCACCACCAGGAAGGAGGCTGATAATGCATGGCCCGTGGGGCGATTACTGTTATTCTGAGGCGTTTTCTTTGAGCTTTTAAACACATATACCACAGTTGTACGCATTTTGTATTCTGCTTTTCCCTCCTCAAACTGTCGTATTTTCCCCTGGTCATGTCATTAGCTCCTCTCTTACGCGTGTTTTCATATCTCTGCCTTTGGATGGATACGTTCCAATGTATGAAACCAATACTCTGTGATTTGGACGGGACGGTGGTTTCCTTTTCTGCTTTAGCACTGCAGCGTGGCCAGAAATACCACCAGAATAATATTCAATTTCACAGAACCACAGATTCCTCTGCCAGGGGGCATTCCATCCTCCCACCCCCTCACTTCAGCATGGCAAAGCAGCCAGGACTTGGGGGAGGCCAGAGACGAGTGGCCAGAATGAAGATGAGATGGCACCTTGAGAACTCATTTGCAGGCTCCTGAGAGGGCGTCTGTGCAGAGCCTCCGAACAGAAAGGCCATGCTGGGTCTGGGAAGGGCGTCCTCTGGGCCAGCAGCCAGGACCACACAGTAGCCCAGAGAGATGGTGTTCTCCAGGCCAGACAGCCGAACTAGCCCCAGACTGGGCGCAGGCAGGAAACGGCTTCTTTTCAGAGCAGTCTGGGAAATCTCTCACCCTGGTGCTGAGAACTTTATTTTCCTTGGCACACACATTTTTTGGTCCTGCCCTGCAGAGAGGACAGCCGGCCACTCAGAGGAGGGTGGCTGTTGCTTTGAGTGGTTAGAAATCCTGCCCTAGTCTCTTCTGCCCATTTTCTAGCTCAGTGGGTCTCAACCACTCCCTCGGGAATGTTTTTAAAAAGCTGCGGGCTCTTCTTGTGTAATTACAGAGATGAGGGGAGCCACTGTTGCCATTGAGGAGAAGAAATTCTTCCGAGCATAGCCTGCACAGTGAATCGTCCCCCATCCAGAATCTCAAGTGTCCCCTAGGGCCTTCATGTAGGTGAAAACCTGTGTTTAATTATCTAAGCCTAGAAATTAATACTGTTTGAAAGATGGTATTAATATACAATGAACTTTCTAGGAATGCAATTACAGTTCTGTGAAAATTTAGGGAAGAATGACTTGGCTACCAAGAGTTGTTCAACATTTTGTGACATCACATAACGGACGGCAGCACGCTGCAGGTGCTGGGCACCTGTGCCCAGCACCTGCAGAGTTGCACACCTGTGAGTCTCCCTCCTTCCTGATTACTATCTCCAGCGTAGTCAGGGCTCAGCACCCACACCACAGAACGGGGCTCACGTTCTCGTAGTACAAATTATTGCTTTCCATTGCCCCCTTATGGCACAGGTAGGGAATCATGCTGACCTTTAATAGTTACGTGTGTAGGTAGGTTGTATCATTTATGAATTTCAATTCAGTGTACAAAGGATTCACTGGGAAGCCTGAAGGCCGAGACCCTCAGTTCGTTCCCATCAGCCTCACGCTATCCGCCTTTCCCCACCTCTTTTGCGACCAGCCCGAAGTGAGCTCCCCCCCACCCCCAAGGAGTCCCCTGTCTCCTCTAGCAGCCCAGACTCACTCCCATGCACACACACACACAAACACACACGCCCTTCCCTCCCATGAACACACACACTCGCGCACAGCCTTACCACCGCACAAAGGCCAGGAGCCCGAGGGAACCGTCCAGAGGCCTGCAAGTCCCCGCAGGCTCCCGGCTCCGGCTCCCCACTACCCAGAAATCCTGACAGGCCCGGCCGGAGTGAAGAAAGACAACGGTTGGCTCCAGCCCGCTGCAGTCTCCTTTGTCTCCCTTTTCCCCTTCTACTACTTCCATTTCTCTGCGGACGCTCCCCTCCCCGGCTTTCGCCTCCGGTCCTCCCCCCAGCTGCCCGCCCAGGGCAGCTAGGCAGAGCGGCTGGGCCGCAGGAGGCGCTCGAGGCGACCGGCCTTCACCCGCCTCCTCCGCCCTTCGCGGTCTGACCTCAGCTTCTCCTCTCCCTCCCACCGGCCTCGCTCCCCTCGTGGCCCCGGCCCCCGCCTCCCTGCTCTCACCCCGGTCCGGAGCGGCTTCCTCCTCGTGCTGCCGTCCTTCTCCACCTGCAGCACCGATTCCCAGCCCGGCACCCGCTCCTCCGCCTTCCGCTCGGGGCCCCTCGCCCCCACCCAGATCCGGTGCGCGCCCCAGCCTCCCCCCAAGCCCGCCGCCGCCAACCCCCCCCTCCCCGCCCGCCGCCGTGGGCGGTCCAGGGCGGGGCCGGGATCCGGGGCGGCTCCCGGGGTTCGGATTGTGGGAGGCGCCCTCGCCTCGGTCTCCCCCTCCCTCCCCCCGCCCTGTCTTCTCCGCACCCTCCTTCCTCCCTCCGCCCGGAGCCTCCCCCGGTCCCCGGCGCCGCCTCCTTCGCTCCCGGCTCCCGCTCCCGCGGCCGCTGCCGCCCCGGGAAGGAGAGACCGGGGTGGGGTTTGGGGGAGCGCGAGGGGAGCGAGACCCTGGCCGGGCAGGAACCCGGATTCGCGGGGAGGAGGGCTGGGAGGAGGGGAAGGCTGAGGAGAAAGGAGGGGGAGCGGGAGGAGCGGCCGGGCCTGGGGCCTAGAGGCCGGGAGAGCCGGGAAGCCGGGCCGGCGCGCCGAGGTAAGAGCCGGGCCGGGAGCCGGGCTCGGAGAGGGGCGCGCGGGGGAGGGCCGCGCCGGGGCGCGCGGGGCAGCGGCCGGGGCGCGCGGGGACGCGGGGCTCGGAGAGCTGCGGGGGCCGGGGGAGAGGAGGTGGTTAGAGGTGGAGTCCCGGGAGGGTGGGGGGCCGAGGGAGGCAGGAGGAGGGTGGGGACAGGCGCTCTCTCCTCCCCCCTCTCCCCGCGCCGGGCTCCGCCCCCGCCTCCTCCGCGGGGCGCGCGTCTGGTCCGCAGGCGGAGCCGGGTCGGAGCCGGGTCGGAGCCCGCGAGGCCGGGCGAGCGAGGCCGGGCGGCAGCATCCCCCCCCGCCACCCGCACGCCGGGTTGAGCCGCACCGGCGGAGCTCGGTCCGGTCCTCACGGCCGCCTGTCACTCAGATGCTGCTGCCGCTGCTGCTGCCGTTGCTGCCGCCGCTCTTCCTCCGGCCCCCGGGCGCGAGCGGGGCGCAGACCCCCAACGCCACCTCAGAAGGTGCGCCTTCACCGGCGACCTCGGGCACCCCCACCACTCCGCTGTCCTTGCACCCCTTTTCTGGTCCTCATTACTATCCCGTCAGCCCTACATAGATAGCATCCCGGCCTGCCCATCCTGTCCGCCCGGCTTCATGTCAACACCCCTGACCCCCTTTCCCTCATCCCGCCTCTGACCCAGCACTCCTTCTTCTCTGCCCCACGTCACTGCATGGGCCACCTTTCGGTGACCCTGCATTGTTTTCTCGACCCCACCCCTCCTTCCTGCCCACACTGCTGCCTGGGTAGAGGAGAAGCCCCCCTTTACTCTCCTCCTAATTTACTCAGAAATCCTCCTATAGCCTGTTTGACCAGGCTCACTGGCACACTGTACCCTTTCACGGATTCCCAATCTTCCCACTACCCCCAGACAGCGCGCTTCCTTCCTCACTTGTGAGCTCTCATTGGCCTTAACCCTTGCTCAGGGCTCCCTGTCCTTTAGCCCAGGGTTCTGCACCCATCCCCCTGCATCCCACCTGGGCTCTGGTCTGCCACCTGCCCACTGACCGCGCCCTAGGCTCCTGTGCTTCCCGAAGCTGACTCTGCCCGCCTCCCACCCCTCTCTGACTCCTGGGACTCACCCCTCAGGTTGCCAGATCATACACCCGCCTTGGGAAGGGGGCATCAGGTACAGGGGCCTGACTCGGGACCAGGTGAAGGCTATCAACTTCCTGCCCGTGGACTATGAGATTGAGTATGTGTGCCGGGGCGAGCGAGAGGTGGTGGGGCCCAAGGTCCGGAAGTGCCTGGCCAACGGCTCCTGGACGGACATGGACACGCCCAGCAGATGCGGTGAGTAGCCTGGGAAAGCCCCTCTTCTCTTCAAGACCCTTCCTCTTCCTGCCTCAAACTTAGCATTATTGCTTACAAGTCAGCACTTTAAATCCACTGCAACAAAATCCAGATTTGTTTATGGAGCAGACACTGTGTGAGAAGGATTTTACTATGCGCACTTGGAGGGAGTCAAGTTAGCACATACCTTTCATTTCATCTCATCCTCCCTGCGTTAGGCCACGGACCCTCTGATAAAATGCTCATCTTGTGAGTTCTTTTCTTTGAGGAGGATTAGTGGCAGATTGTGCAAAAACACTCAGAATGATTTCGTGGCATTTTTGAATACCTCTGTCTCCAACGCAGAGATCATATACCCACAAAGCAAAACCCAGTTCGACATTAGTGTAAGTCAGCTATAACAAGGAAGGTAAATCTGATTGTGCATCTAAAGTTACATCCATCCGCCAGGGACCCGCCCACTGTCAGGGACCCGCCCACTGCCGCTGACTTTGAAGAGACCCCTTCTGTGTGCTTATAGCTCCATCTCGGGTTCCTACCTCGGAAAGGCTTTTTCCTTTTTCCTGTTGGTAATGTGTGGATGCTTACAGGCTTCAGGCGGGAATGGAAGCTAGAGAGGCAAGTCCTTTGCACCCGTGATTTCCTGCAGAGGAGGACGCTGGAGGCCCCAAGCCCTAATCGGAGGCCCCTCCCTGCTCTTTAAGGGGAAGGAGCCTTCCCCAACGTGCCTCTCTTTCTCATTTTTCGTATCTCTCCACAGTCCGAATCTGCTCCAAGTCCTATTTGGCCCTGGAGAACGGGAAGGTTTTCCTCACGGGTGGGGACCTCCCTGCTCTGGACGGAGCCCGGGTGGATTTCCGATGTGACCCTGACTTCCATCTTGTGGGCAGCTCCAGGAGCATCTGTAGTCAGGGCCAGTGGAGCACTCCCAAGCCGCAGTGCCAGGGTGAGGGACTGGCCGCCTGCTTGCCGCTGAGGGCGCTTGCGGAGGACGGGAGCAGGGTGGGAAGGGCGGGCGGGAAAGGATGGGGAGCTGTGCAAGATGGGAGGCTTTGGGGGACTGGAGGTGAAAACCTAACTCTTCTTCCCCTCCCACCTGTCTCCAGCCCCCTTCTGCAGTCCCCAGTGCCCACTTTACCTACACTGGGGCTTCCTTCCTCTACCTCCCTCTTTTATATCTCCTCCCTGCTCCCAAATCTTCACATGTTCTCTTTTCCTTTTTGAGTCTCACCCTCTATTACCTTTCTTAAGGCTTGAATATTCCAGTTTCCCCTAGCCTCAGTCCCTTTCTCTAAACTTAGAGCTTTCTATGCATAACTCTCCTCTACAACTGATTCCTCTCCATTTGTTATATAACTGGATTATTGTAAAGACTCAGAAATAAATCATATGTCATACTTAGAAAAAATGTTAAGATTGGAAAGAATATCTGGGGTGGAAAATTATCAGGGTAAAAATTAAAAAGACTTAAAATTGGGGGCAGAACTGTCAGAGCACTAAGGACCACACAGGGATGGGGGAGGGGAAAGGGACAGTCCTTTTCTGGAATTCTCAGACAACCCCCATCATTCCCAAGGGACTCAGTCTTGTGTCCAACACCTTTTTTGGGCATTTCATTCTGCAGAATCTGCCCTTTCCTAGGCACCCGGATTCTCCCTTTGTAGTCTTCTCTGAGGGATACAGGCATACCTCATGCTTCCCCCACTCTTGTAGACTCTTTCAAGGTTCTGGACCTGGCTTTCCTCCCTTAATGTAACTATTCTGCGTGTAGTTTACCATTCCATTCCGGAAATTGAGAACCCCAACCGGGGGTGGGTTTACCATGAAGCTACTACAGTTTAAGTGTCAGGGACCCTCTTTCACACAGGGTTCTTCTTGTGATGTAATATAATGTGTTCGCATGGTCATAGCTTTCGTAAAAAATACAAAAGTAAGATTTTAAAGGCAATGGTTTAAAATCAATTGTATTTGTATTTTTTTCTCTTAAAGAGAGACCCCTGCATTTAATAATATTTAGGCTCCACAAAACCAGGATCTGCCCGTGTCTTAGCTGTTGGCACTCCTGTCTCAAACTCTGTTGTCCTATGAAAAATAAAAGAAGAAAACCGGCAGGTCCTGACCCACAGCCCCACCTTGCTCTTATCCCCAGGCACCCTCCCCTCAGAAACGCAGGCTTCTGCTCTACCCGGTCCTCTCCGGCCTGGACAGGTGTGGGAGGGGGCTGGGGATCTGGCCGGGGAAGCTGGGCGCCAGTGGTAACTCTTCTCTGATCCCCGTCTTTCCTGCTGCCAGTGAATCGAACGCCGCACTCAGGTGAGATCATAAACCCTCATCTCGCGCACTGCAACCCCCTTGCCCCCCACTCTTCACCCTCCATCCCCAGGGGTCCTGCCCCGAGGCTGTGGGGTCTCGTTCTTCTGCCCCCGACCCGCCCCCGTCCCAGTTCGCGGCCGCCCCTTCTTTCCCTACCTGTTTTCTGCCTCCAGTGCCGGTTTTCTGCGAGGCTGCGGTCCCTCCCAACTCCCCGCTTGGCTGCCCTGCCCCGGGCTCCGCCTCCTCCCAGACTCCGCTCGGGCCAAAGGGCAGAGCCGGGCTGGCGGCTGGGGGCGCGGGCAGACCCCGCGCGTCCGCCGCCTGCTCCCCGCGGGCTTCCGCCGGGCGACCCCGGCCGCCCCGCGCTGCCGTCTCCCCCCGGCCGGGCCTGGCTCTCCCCCCTTCGGCTCCTCCGCACGGCCGTCCCTTCCCTCCACTCCACCCTTCCCCTTCTCGCAGCTCCCATCCCTTCCCGAGCTCTGTCTCCCCAGCCCCGGGTTTCCAGCCTCCGCCCCATCACTCCCCTTCACGCCACCCCCTTCCCACCCAACCACCTCTCTCCTAAGCCGCTGCCATCGCCCTGTCCCCCGCACCCTCAGCCCTGCGCCCCATCCATCCACACCCCCGACTGAGACGCGCGCGTCCCACCGCCGTCCTGCGCGTCTGCATCCCCGGTTCCCCGGCGCTTCGGCCCACCCCGCCCTCCCGGCACGCCCCTTCCCCTCTCGGCTCCTCCCCCGCCGCCCCTTAGGTGGGACCCCCGCCCTTCCCCGTCCAGGCCTCTTCCGCGGGGGGGTCGCGTCCTCCTCCTCTCCCCGCCCCTCCCCTCCGCCTGTCGTTCCCACGGCGGCGCGCGCCTCCCTCCCCGCCCCTCCCCCCCGCAGCTGCCGCGCGCCGCGCGTGACGTCAGGGCCCCCTCCCAGCCCGCCATCTCCTCCTCCTCCTCCTCCCCTCGGTCGGTCAGTCAGTCCGCGAGGAGAGTCCGCGGTGGAGGTGGCGGTGGCCGTGGCGGGAGCTGGAGCCGCGGGGGCCCTAGGAAGCCGACCTTCCCCGCTTCCCTGGGGCCCTCGCCCCCTCCTCCCTACACAAGCCGAGATGGAGGCGCCTCCTCGACTCCCCCTCAGCAGCCCTCCCCAGGAAAAGTGTCCCCCCTGAGCTCCTCCCCCTCCCCAAACAGCCCCTCTCCCTCCCGGCCATGGGTCCGGGGGTCCCCGCTCCCCGGGTGCGGTGGCCGCTGCCGCTGCTGGTGGTGATGGCGACGGGGGTGACTCCGGTGTGGGCCTCCCACTCCCCTCATCTCCCGCGGCCTCACCCGCGGGTCCCCCCGCACCCCTCCTCAGAACGGCGCGCAGTGTACATCGGGGCGCTGTTCCCCATGAGCGGGGGCTGGCCCGGGGGCCAGGCCTGCCAGCCCGCGGTGGAGATGGCGCTGGAGGACGTGAACAGCCGCAGGGACATCCTGCCGGACTATGAGCTCAAGCTCATCCACCACGACAGCAAGGTAGCCCCGGACGTGGGAGTGGGCGGGCGGCGGGGGTCTGGGGGGCAGGAGCCAGCCGCGCGCGCCTCGGTCCGAGGGACTCCGGATTCCGAAGCAGACCCCTCCCACGTGTGACTAGCGGGAGAGGGGCTGGGGGTGGGCAAGCCTGGGGACAGTCACAGGGGCTGCAGGTTCAAGATGAGGGTCTAGGGGCTTAGGAGGGTGAATCAGGCTGTGAGGCAGACCCTTCTGCTCCCCAGGACGCAGGGAAGTGGGGGGAGGGTTGGGGAGACTGGTGGTGGATTTATGGTACAAGCTGATCTTGGTCCCGGGGAGTCAACTAACCCTGGGATGGGTTCCGGGGATGGAGGAGGTGTCAGGGGTGAGCTGGAGCAGGGCTTCCGATTTACCATGGTAACAAGGTAATCTTGGCAGCAGGTTGGGACCGAATAAGGAAAAATTTGAGGGACTAGAGCGCTCTGGTTTATTTGTCACAACAAACAGTGGGGCAGCTGTGAGCCCTGTCCTGCTGAGGATTCCCAGACTGGGATATGTGGCATATCATGTTCTGGAAAAGCGAATGGTCCGGGGCTGGGCAGAGGCACTGGGAAAATGAGAGGATTAGAGGTCCACACAGGAACCCTCACAGTCGCGTGGGGAAAGGGGGGTGTCTGGACAGAGGCAGGAGAGGGAGCAGGAAAGAATGGTAGTAGGGGAGGGGGCGATGAGGAGGTGTGGGACAGAGCTCAATTCTTGGGCGTCCTGTGGAACTTGGGTCTTAAGATTATCTCCCTTACAGCATTGTGGCCTCCAAGATGTGAGGAGGAAAGTAGGATGTAGGGTGAGGGTGGTGGGGAAGAGAGGAAAGGGAAGGAAAGAACATCTGGGTTGGGTGGCACAGGGTGGCCCCATAAGACTCCTTTCCCACCTTATCCCCTGTGAGTGACTGGGAGTGTGGGGAAGGATGTGGCACAGGGAAGGAAAGAGACTTGGGACCTCAAATTTATCTTCTCTGACATGCGGCCCCAGCCTCCCGCGGGGCTGGAGGAGAGGAGAGTGGAGGTCAGAGGTGAGGTTGTGGTCATTTCTCTTGGGTGGACCCAGGATGTGTCCTCATTCTTTTGAGCAGCTGTCTGCACCGACAAATAGGTTTGTGAGGGAGGAGCGGGCGGAGTGGGGTTGAAGGTGGGGTGCCTGGAGAAAAGAGAGCACAGCTTGGAGAGAGGACTTCAAACCCCTCCTGACACTTTGGCAGGGATTTCCAAACTTCTGTGTACACAAGATTCACCAGAGGACTGGGTTTAAAACAGATTCGACGAACTCCATGGTCAGGAACGAATCCCAAGAATCTGCGTTTTTACCATTATTCATCCTGTCCTGGTGTGCCTTAGTGGCTGCCCCTAGGGTCCTTGTCAATGAGCAGCAGTACCAGGAAAAAAAATGAGGTGTCGTGGGGAGAGGCAGGGAGAGGAGCAGAGGGTTGGGTCTGCTGGAGGTGGGAGCCTGCAGAGAGAAACTGGGAGGGATGGGTGCCAGGAGAGGGGGTCACAGGGATCCTGGGAGCCCCATAGCCCCGTGTGTGATCTCAGACTCATGCTCTGGGACAGGTGACTCCCCGGAGGTGCTGGGGAGCAGATGGGGGGCCTGGGAGAAGGGAGATGGAAGAGAAACTGGAAGAAGCAGGGAGGGAGAGCGGAAAGCAGGCAAACTGGAATGTGTGGTTTCCTGCCTGCAAATCCGGAGCCTTCGCAGAAGACAGAGCGGAGGAGAGGCTGAGAGGAAGTCTATTGGGGAGGGGGTGAGAATCAGGGAATTTGCAGGGAGGAACTGAGTGTGGAAGAGGGAGAGTAGGGGAGGAAGGAGCAAGCGAGAAGAGCCCTGGATCAGCCTGCGTCCTCGCCCTGTGTATGTGTTGTATGTGCTCTTATGTGTCCCTGTTCCTGCCACCCTTTCCCAGGCTGCAGGGCTACTGGGCTAGGATCTGGGGTAACCTGCTAGGGCAGTGCGGGACAGTGGGGTCCAAGAATGGCCGAGATGCTCCGAGAAGCTGGATGGGAGGGCAAAGTCTTCAAAAACACCCCTTCGCGGGGTGGGGGGCCGCAGAGGCTGCTTCCTGCTCCACCGGCTCCCCTCCTCCAGCTTCCCATGGTGTCTCAAATGTCAGGCCCCAGTGGGAAGTGAGCAGGCTCTAGGGGCCTTCCTTATTCCTGCTTGGCCTGCCCCCATGTCACCGTCCCCAGCCCCCTGTGCCGCCTGCCTGTGCCTCCGCTGCCCTGGCTCCCTACGGCCTTTCATTTATTCTTGACTTCCTCTGGGGCTCCAGCAGCTTCTGAAATGTCATCCTCCAGCAGGAGGGGAACAGGCAGGGGGACACCATGCGGCTCTTCCTTCCCATGTCCCTTCCCTTCCCAGCTTTCTGCATTGTTTACTTTCCCCATCTCCCTGCCCCTCCCTCAGGCACCCCTAAAAGCATCTGGTTTGTTGAGAACCTCACACTGTTTGTTCTCTCCAGGTCTTCCTCCCCTGTTTCTCCCCCACTGCCACCCCCTCTGAAGCGCCTCTTTTTCTAATGGACTGGTCAAATGTCAGGGCCCAGCAGGAGGGGAGGGATAGCCAAACAGGACTCCCTAGTGACCTTGTTCCCTGTTGTCCTCGTGTTTATTTATCACTAGCCTGGAAAAGAGAGGAGCAGGGGACCAACAGGGGCCAACGGAGAGGGAGTAGAGGCGGAAGGAGGAATTTCCATAGCTTGGCTCTGAGGAGGCTGTCTGGGGACTTGTGGGGGGGGGTTCATTCACATTCCTGCAGACTCTTTCCTAAAACTCACAGACCTTGGGAGCTTAGAAACACGGGGAAGGGGACAAGGTGACAGAGGAAGGTGGGGGGGGGGGAGGAAGGGAGGAAAGGTGGTCTTTGCAGGGATTGTGGTGGAGGTGTGTGCATGGGTAAAGGTGCAGGGGAAGACGAGGGGCGGGCTTTGTACGTGAGGGGAGCCCAGAGACTGGATGGGAAGGAGAGGAACGTGGTGCTGATGACATGGGGGATGGGTACTTGAGAAGTGACTGGACTGCTGGGGACCCCTGACGCTTACCCCTCCCCCTTCAGTGTGACCCAGGCCAAGCCACCAAGTACCTGTACGAGCTGCTCTACAATGACCCCATCAAGATCATCCTTATGCCCGGCTGCAGCTCCGTGTCCACGCTGGTGGCCGAGGCTGCCAGGATGTGGAACCTCATCGTGGTAGGCCGGGCCGGAAGGCTGAGAATGGGGGGCCGTGGGGGGGCCACTTCCGGGACTCCCAGGCCATTGGGGCCTCGTCCAGCGGTGGCCCGAGAGCCCGAGAGCCGCAGCTCCCCGCTCCTCCTCAGCAGGACCTGAGCTGCGGGCGTGTGGGCCATGGGAGCCGCTGCGCACAGGGCAGAGGTGGGCAGGAGGCTTGGGGCAGCCAGCAGGGCTGCAGAGGAGTTCTGGGCGAGCCTGTCCCGCACCGTGTCCCTGTCCTTCAGCTGTCCTATGGCTCCAGCTCGCCGGCCCTGTCCAACCGGCAGCGTTTTCCCACATTCTTTCGGACTCATCCGTCGGCCACGCTGCACAACCCCACACGCGTGAAGCTCTTTGAGAAGTGGGGCTGGAGGAGGATCGCCACCATCCAGCAGACCACGGAGGTCTTCACCTCGGTGAGCAGGCCTGCGTGGCCGGCCCCGCGCCCGGGGCGGTGGCCAGGGTTCCTCCCGGAGAGAAGAGCCTGTTTCTTTCTTCTCTTCTCTTTTCTAATATTTTTGTTTATTTATTTCACAGAGAGAGAGAGAGAGAGAGAGAGAGAGAGAGAGTGTGCACGTGAGCAGGGGGAGGGTCACAGGGAGAGGGAGAGGCAGGCTTGCAGCCGAGCAGGGACCCTGACGCCAGGCTGGATCCTGGGATCGAAACCTGAGCCAAAGCCAGACCCTTAACCCACTGAGCCACCCTGGCGCCCAAAGAACCTGTTTCTTTATCAAAAGCAAACACATTCTGAGTGGGTTAAGCGCATGTTCTCTCTGGAGCCAGAGGAATAAACAGAGTTAGGTTTTCGGGATCCTTTCCAAGTTTTTGGTTTTAGGACACTTTTTTCCCTTTGATGCTCTCTTTCCCAGGTGGATAGACCCAAAATGACCCACTTCCATTAAAGTAGGTTCACTCCAAAGTTGAGATAAGAGAGGGAATATAAGATATGAACCAAGAAAGGTAGCAAATTCCAGGCACTTGTGTGTGTGCGGGCGCACGCGCGTGTGTGTGTGAGAGAGAGAGAGAGAGAGAGAGAGAGAAGGAACAGCAGGAACAGAGAGGGAACAGAGAAGGAGGGAGAGAAAGGAAAAGGGAGGGAGGCAGAGAGACAGGAGACATGGGAGTGGGGAGAGGAAATGTAGGGCTGGGCGCTGGAGAAGACAGTCCGGTCCTCTCACTTCTCCCAGTCTTCGGGCCCCCCATCCTCCCTTACATTCAGTGTCCTTCAGGGCGTCCTTCTCTGACGCCTCTGTCTGCGCTTCTGGCCCTTGAGCTGAGACCGTGCTGTGCACACCAGACCTGTCTCGTTCTCCCCGCGTCTTCTCTCTTTTCCCCTGCTCTCGCTGCCTGGTGGGAGTGGGGTGAGTGGGGCCACCTCCCGGGACACAGACCCGCAGGAGGGGCTCTCGCGCACCTTCCTGGGTTGAGTGTGGATCCCGAGGCTGCAGACGCTCTCCTTGCCGCCCTCCCCGGCCCTGGGGACAGGCGTGGCGGGAGGACGGTTCAGAGCCGCCCCTCCTCCTGCTCTGTGCAGTCCCCACGTATGCTCTCTGCTCTTGACCCCATCGCACGCCCCACATTTTCTCCATTTCCTTCTCATTCCCACCCAAGACTCTGGACGACCTAGAGGAGCGAGTGAAGGAGGCTGGAATCGAGATCACTTTCCGCCAGAGCTTCTTCTCCGATCCAGCTGTGCCCGTCAAAAACCTGAAGGTGTGCTGCTCGGGAGTGGCGGGCTCTGGCTGTGGAGGGACCACGTTGGGGGGATGGGGGGGATCGGAGAGGAGAACCAGGCAGGGGCAGGTGGGTTTCGTTTGTTTGTTTTTTGTTTTTCTGTACCCCGCTATAATTAGCATATACCATCGTATAAGCCTGAGGTGTGCGAAGCGTTGGTGGGTGAGTTTTCATGTACACACATGCACAGTGTGAGGCCGCGTGTCCTGGGAGGAGTCACACTGTGCCTCGCACACGGTGGACGGACGGTGCCGTGTAAGCCAACCGTTGGCGGGACGCGTGGGTGTGCGGCAGCACGACTGTGGGACTGCCGCCCTCACGTGCGCCGGCAGCTCCGTTCCGTCACAGAATTCCGGTTCTGGCACGTTTCTTCTCATCGTCCACTTGGCACTTGCCCAGCACCCCGTGAGCAGACCCTGCACTGAGGTCTCTGGGGCAGGGAATCCAAGGTGTGGAAGTGCTTGGGGGTTTCCGGGCGGCTCTCGGGAGCGGTTTCTCTCTCTCTGTAGCGCCAGGATGCCCGAATCATCGTGGGACTTTTCTATGAGACCGAAGCCCGGAAAGTGTTTTGTGAGGTAGAGTTGGCCTCTGGAGCGGGAGGGGCCTGGGTGGGCTCTGCCCCGGGCTGTCTGATGGGGTCTCTCTGCTCAGGTTGGTAGCCGGCGGTCGGAGGCGATGGTCAGTATGACATCCCTGTCTCTCAGCTCCGACTCCGTCTCTTGGCTTCTCGCACCCAGTGTGTTCTCCGGGTCTCCGTTTCCTCCCCCTTAGTATTCCCGCAGGATCCCCTGGACCCCATCTTTCCTGACTGGCTGCGGAGGAACTTAGAAGGAGGAGTCCCTGAGCGGCTTCTACGCCCGCCAAGACTTGTAGAGTCCTGTCTGCAGTTCTCTGCTCTCCTCTGATTCCCGAGGGGCTGGATCGCGTCAAGGGAATTAGGCCAGAAAAAGCCACAGAGCCCCAGCCCTGCTCGTTCTCTGCACCCAGGTGTACAAGGAGCGGCTCTTCGGGAAGAAGTACGTTTGGTTCCTCATCGGGTGGTACGCTGACAACTGGTTCAAGATCTACGACCCGTCCATCAACTGCACGGTGGACGAAATGACCGAGGCAGTGGAAGGCCACATCACCACCGAGATCGTCATGCTGAACCCTGCCAACACCCGCAGCATCTCCAACATGGTGAGCGCGGGGGCGGGGCCGCTGGCCAGGGCTGTGGGGAGCGCAGGGGCGGGGCCGCCTCGTGGGGGGCGGGAGCGGGAGTGGTCCTCGCAGGCCCAGGAGGGCACACGGGCTTGTCCTGCGGCTTCCACCTCTGCTCTGACTTCCTTGAGCAGGAACAGAGAGAGGGACGGGAGTGGTTGTGTGCGAGGCCCCTGATGAGAGGAAGGGCTGTTACCATGGCAACGAGGAGCGGTTGGTGAGAAGTCAAAGGAGGGAGAGGCGTTGATGACAACATAGACGCGTGTGCGCACGCACACCTTGATACTAGGGCTGTTCCCGAGCAGGAACGCGGTTTGTTTTCTCAGGGACTTTAGCGTCCTTTGCAGTTGCTTAATACTCACTCCTGACTGATACTCAATTAGCTTGGCTCCTGATGTTTTTTTAATGATCCTTTTTTAGAATTTTAGATGTACAAGGGACTTTTGAAATCCGTTCGTTCCAGGGAGCTGATTGGTGACAGGCCTGGGGCTAGAAGGCATGTCGCCTGATCTGGAAAGGCTGGGGCAGACGGCAGGCGAGGGGCACGAGTGAGCAGGGCACGAGGCCGAGGCTCTATTCTTGCTCAGGGTTCTATCTGGGGGAAGACGGGGATCTTGGGGCGAGCTGATGAGGCAACCTCTGTGTCTGCTTATTTTCGCCAGGGGTACCCCAGGCCCGGAAGACCTGTTTTGGGAAGCACACTAGGGGCGAGTTCATGGTTGTAAAGCCCCAAATACCCTGTTGAAAACAGAGGTGTAGTCATAATTGCTTTTGCGCAGTAACCCAGGAATCAGGGACCTGGTATCTGTGACCTCCAGCCAAGGTGGCTGGAGGTTTCTTGTGTCCATTCTACGGACCAGGAAACTGATGCAGAGAGGTTGAGGGACTGGGCCCAGGCTCCAAAACTGCTGAGTGGGAAAGCCACAGTTGACCCCGTTTGAGTCTAACTCCAAACCACTCTGCCGTGTTGCTGCCATGGGAAACCGGGAAGCCCGACAGAAGAGCCTGTGCCTTTGCCGGCAATACTGTCTGGCTGACGGCAGCTTCTGAGCCGGAGAGGAAGACGACTCAGGCCGTCTGTCCTCGCGGTGGACTGTGTCCGCGGACTCTGATTGTGGACACTGTCCTGGGGAGTTCTGAGGGACTTCATGTTTCAGGTATCGTGGTTGAAACATAGCCTGGAAGATTCTGGAGGGTCACCTCCCTGTAGAGCACCTGAGAAGCGAGTCATCCTGGAGACCTTCAGAAGTAGAGGAGCTGGCCCCAAAGCCCAGAGACTTCTCGGCACCCCGAGCCCGGGACCTGTACGTCCTGGCTTCTGCCCCACAGCAGGGAGCTAAAGGAACCCCTGGCAGGGAGCAGTGACCGGGGGAGGGGTGTGGATGGACATCTGGGCTCTGGAGCTGACTGTGCTGGAGGGTCGTCTTTCTGGCTCTGGGTCTCTAGACAAACGTGGTGCCTTTGGGGCCCTAGAGCTTCTAGGGACAGCAGGTCTGCGTGGTCGCAGGAAGTGCCCAGTGGGAGAGCGAGGATTTTCCAGGGGGCAGAGCAGCCATAACGACTGACCAGGGAAGAGATAGTGGATGCATCAGGCAGGCCCAGGAGAGGGAGATGAGAAGCAGGGGCTGGACCTGGGACCCAGAGCGACGCAGACTGGGTCTAGAAGAGAAGCAGAGCTGCTGTCCCTTCATTTGGGCCCTCATTCTCCGACGTTACTGGCCTGGAGGATTGGTGAGGACAGATTACTGGGCTCTTCCTTCACAAGTCCTGATGCGGTGGGTCTGGGTCTTTCCAGCAGGTTCCCTAGGGCTGTTGATGCTGCTGATTTGAGACCATGTTTTGAGAACTGTTGGCCGGAACAATGTCCAGAGACAGTTTGGTTGTCACAATCGGCGTCTAGCGGGTAAATGGGCATGCTTCCCGGCAGCCTGGAACGCAGAGGTCCGTGCCCCACAGCAAGGCATTCTCCTGATCAGAATGTCAGTCGTGCAGGGATGGAGAAACCCTGGCTTAGAAAGGAACCCGGTGTGGGAGATTGTGTTGGAGTGGTTTTGGGGACCTATGATAGCTCTGGGCTAGAGGGGCAGCTGGGAGGTGGCCTTACCTGGAGATGACATTCTCTTCCAGTTCTCACAGATTGGGGCAGAGGTCCTGTCAGATCTTGGTAGAATCTGAAATCAGAAGCTGCCTCAGGATGTACACTCGAGGTCAAGGTCAGGCATCCCTCACACAGACACAGCCGGCAGGGCCGTCAGAAAATTAGGGTCATAATGCTGCCCTTGATTACTTTACTGATTTTTGTGGGTTGTGGAATTTTTGCTGTTTACTTTTTCTTGAGCTGCTTAGTAATGTTTCCACCTGAAAATTTGCAGTGGTATCTTTGCTGGCCTGAGGGGGAACGATTTTTGGGGTAAGCATGTTTGTCGAGTGGCCTGGAGCCGGGGAAGAGTCGAAGGTCTGGGTGGGGAGAGCACCATGCAGGCTGCGTGAATCCCCTTCCATCAGAGGTTCTTGTGGCCCAGTGTGTACGTCGAACTGGGGATGGGACAGACTTGTGAAGGACCACTCAGGAAGGCAGCCCGCAGCCAGCGGCCGAGCAGGCGTTCTTGCGGGGAGAGGCATGTCAGCGTGCCAAGGCGACGCGAGGGTCCTGGGAAGAGTATGGGCATTGAGGCCAGGCTGCCTGGGTTTGAATCCCAGCCCTGCCACACACTGTCACTCCCAGCAAGTTAAACTTTATGTGCCTGTTTCTATCTACGTATACCTCAGAAAAATGGAAAAATGCCTGGAACATTGTAAGGAAATATAAATGTTAGGTCTTATTATTATTATTTTTTTAAAGATTTTATTTATTTATTTGACAGAGACACAGGGAGAGAGAGACCACAAGCAGCGGGAGTGGGAGAGGGAGAAGCAGGCTTCCCACTGAGCAGGGAGCCTGATGTGGGGCTCGATCCCAGGACCCCAGGATCATGACTTGAGCCAAAGGCAGATGCCTAATGACTAAGCCACCCAGGCGCCCCTATTAATATTATTATTATTATAATTAAGACTGTTCTGTGTAGGCACTGATGGTCTTAATGAAACATTTCAAGAGGGGGCCTAGGTGGCTCAGTCGGTTAAGCATCTGCCTTCGGCTCAGGTTGTGATCCCAGGGATCGGGCTCCCTGCTGCATGGGAAGCTGCTTCTTCCTCTCCTCTCCCCATGCTTGTGTTTCCTCTCTCACTGTCTCTCTCTGTCAAAGAAATAAGTAAAATCTTTATTTATTTTAATTTTAATTATTTTAATAAAGATTTTTATTTATTTATTTGATAGAGATCACAAGTAGGCAGAGAGGCAGGCAGAGAGAGAGAGAGGGGGAAACAGGCTCCCTGCTGAGCAGAGAGCCTGATGTGGGGCTCGGTCCTAGGACCCTGGGATCATAACCTGAGCCGAAGGCAGAGGCTTTAACCCACTGAGCCACTCAGGCTCCCCTTAATTTTATTTTTTTAAAAGATTTTTATTTCTTTATCTGACATAGAGATCACAAGTAGACGGAGAGGCAGGCAGAGAGAGGGGGGAGCAGGCTTCCTGCTGAGCAGAGAGTCTGATGTGGGGCTCAATCCCAGGACCCTGAGATCATGACCTGAGCCACCCAGGTGCCCCAATAAATAAAATCTTAAAAAAACCCAAAAGAAACATTTCAATGGAAGAATTAAGAGGACTTGCTGATTCCAAGCCTTCAATCTCATGTACTGGGAAGTGTTGGGGAGTGAGGGAAAGTGGAGCCTCGTCGTAGATATTATAAATTTTGGATTATTGATCAGATGCTGCAGAGACAGTTGGAGACACAGGACATGAGATGCCGAGCTGGACTGTAGATCTGAGCGACCATGACGAACGTGAGGCTGAGGGACAGGGGGACTTTCAAAGACAAACTGCGACTTGACTTTATACCCCGCATTTTCTATATGTTGTGGTTTCCCGTAGTGGCTCTTCGAGGTAGCCAGTGTCACCCCATTCTAAAGCTGAATGACCTCCCAGTGCAGTTTGATAACTCGTTTGAGGTCCCTCAGCGGGCGGGTGGATGGGTTGGACCTGGGATCCATCCATGCATCTGTTTATCTGCCCAGTGGATATTTTTAAAACTTTTTTAGTGTGATCAGAGTTTGCAGCAGAATCGAGCGGAGGGCACTCCGGGACCGCACACTTGGACGGCGTCCGCCGTGGGCAGCACTCCCCTGCAGAGCGCTCCCACCCGGAGTGCGTGGTCCCCGTGGTCTGGGCAGTGCCTTCCATGTGGGAGACAGGTGTGCGGTCACACGGACCACCTCACAGCGCCACACAGAGCAGCTCCCTGCCGTGATGCAGCGGATGTGATGCAGCAGACGTGGTTGGTCCTGGGCCAGGCACGGTGCCGGGAGCAGAGGTGTGCAGGGGGACGGGACGCGGTCCTGGCCTCCCGCTTGTGGAGCAGCGGGTGTGGCCGGTCCCGGGCTAGTTTTCCAAGGCTGTTTCCGCACTGTCTGTGCCTTGCACTCCCCTGTCCCGTGTCTTCAGAAAGTTCAGTAGAGAGAAAAGCGGGCAGGGCATGGGGAACAAATTTTTTTTATTCTTCATCTGCTCCCTCCTTCCTTAGAGGGTGAGGCTGTTGGTACATCCCAGATCTCGCCCTCTCTGTTACTGCTGCCTTGCGAAGAGGGGGCCACCGAGCCTTTCCTTGTGTGGCTTCTGGGAGGTCAGAAAGGCCAGGTGTGTTTTTCTCCATTGCACAATAGACATTTCCAAACCCTTGAGCAATTTACCTGTGGTTTTTAGCCAAACGAGGTCATTGCCAGGTATAGAAATTCAGGTCTCTTGACCCATTTCATGGGAGAGTTACAGGAGCTGTCCTTGTCTTCAGCTTTCTTGGAGAACAAAGGTAGAGGGTGGGGAGGGTGGGCAGAGCCTGAACACCAGCTTTCAATCACGTGACAAGTGTCTCTGGGGCCCCGTCTCCCATGAACCCATCAGGGCCTGGGAGCTGAAAGCAGGGGAGAGCACTCAGAGAGGTAGTGCGCTGCTTGGGTCCAGTGAGGAAGGCTCTGCCGGGGCCCCTCTAGGCTGCTTTAGAATCGCAGTGGCTGTGAGGTGCCGGGTCCGGCCCACGGAGAATGTCTGAGCCCGGGAGGACGTCGCCATGCAGGCCCACCTCTACTTTCTTCTGCCGTCTGTTGTGCAGTGTCCACTCCTTACAACTTTGGCTCCAGTTCTGGGCCAGCGGCTGTGTGCTGAGGCTCCTGTGCCCGGCTCACCCCAGCTCCAGTCCAGCCCCTCCAAGTCCAGCTTTCAAAGTTCCATGTGCTCCCTCCGATGGCAAAACACCACCCTCTGTTGGATTACAGGGCTGTAGCCGTGTTGGGAGTGTGCCCCACGCCCCCGCCAACCCTCTGCCCCATCCTTCCCTCCGCAGACGTCCCAGGAGTTTGTGGAAAAACTGACCAAGAGGCTCAAGAGACACCCCGAGGAGACTGGTGGCTTCCAGGAGGCGCCGCTGGCCTACGATGCCATCTGGGCCTTGGCGCTGGCCCTGAACAAGACGTCCGGTGGGGGTGGCCGCTCCGGTGTGCGCCTGGAAGACTTCAACTATAACAACCAGACCATTACCGACCAGATCTACCGGGCGATGAACTCCTCGTCCTTCGAGGGCGTCTCTGTGAGTGGCAGCAGTCTCCCCCATGCTCCCCTGCGCTCCCCCAAGAGGGCGCGCGCCCTCCTTTCCTGCGCTCATGTTAACCTGCAGGGATCGATCTCAGACCCCCAAACCAGAAAACCCCCATGAGGCAAGAGGGGAAGATGCTGTATTCCATTTCTTTCAGCCTCTCCCTCATTTATTTTCAGTCCAGATATTTATGAGTCAGATGAGAATCACAGGATTTTAAAAGAGGAGACAGTCTGAGCGGTCATCTGTCCCTCTCCAAGTGGGGAGAACAGCGTTCAGAGGGACTGGGTGCCACACCTGGGTCACACAGCCAGAGGCCGGGGCTCCTGGGGCTCTGTCCGGGGACGCTTCCCACTCAAATCCCATGGGTGAAGCTTCTTTTCCAAAGAAGAATGTTTCTAAAATCTAGGGTATGGGCATCTGGGGTATGTCCTATATGCAGGCAAATGCCATAAATAGAATTCATTCAGAGGCTCAATGACATCAAACACATAAGGATCTAGAGAGGCCCTGACGCTCTCTCCTGGCTCCCGCTTTTATCACCTTTGCCGCCTCCGCATGTTCCCGCACGCAGGGTCACGTGGTGTTTGATGCCAGCGGCTCCCGGATGGCCTGGACGCTCATTGAGCAGCTGCAGGGTGAGTTCAGGAGTGTGGGGGCCCATGGGGTCAGGCTGTGCAGGGTGAGCGCAGGGGTGTGGGGGGCCCGCAGGGTTGGGCGGTGCATGGTGAGCACAGGGGTGTGGGGCCACGGGGTCTGGCAGTAGCAGGTTGAGCCCAGGGGTGCGGGCTGAGGTCTGGTGTCACCGCCCGAGGAAGGAGATCGGGAGGGTGGCTTGTGCGTGCTCATCTGCTCTTCTCTTTGAACTGGTTCGTCAAGCATTTATCTAATAAGAGTAAAAAGCTCAGTGCGGGTGGGGGGATGCCCAGGCCTGGGAAGGGGCAGACACATTGCCTTTCTCCAGGGGCTTCCCTTGTGATTTCAGAAATTTCCCTTTGGGGGCCTGGCTCTGAGGGGCTAACCCTTGTCAGGTGCAGACTGAGGACTCCAGGCGAGCGGAGTCTAGCAGAGCTGCTATTTTTAGAGGAAACCTACTGCATTTCCTTGCTGTCTAAGCAAGCTTTTCTGATTCTCGGGTCTCCTGTGTAGTCTGGCTTTCCTCACTTGTATCTCCTTAAATGTCAGCACACACGTACCTGCCGGGCCTCTGCCGGTCGGGCTGTCCCCACGCTGCTCGCGGCCTCCTGGAGCGTGCCCTCTTCTGCCCACTCCCACCTGTCCGCAGATCCTCCTTGTAGCCCAAACCCCAGGGCTGTGTTTTGGCTTCTGAGGGAAAAGTTCTGGAACAGGAATTCTTAGGAATGGCTGAACTACCCCCCACCTCGTGGCACTAAGAGGCAGATGCAACTTTCCAAGGAATTAGAACCCAAGCCAACAGAAGAGAAATTTCTAAAATTAAAATGAAAGCCACTGGGAAAATAGATCCCGTGATTCTGTCTGTCATGAGAGGGAGATTCAGCAGAGATGTCGCAAGCTTCTGAAGCCAGAATCGAAGTGTGAGACGATCGGCGGGAGAGGCGCGAGGCTGAGCAGTGGCGTCTCAGAGCCCTCTCCCCAGAGGCCTCGAAGCCCCGAGATGCTCTCACACACCCGTGAGCCTTGGCAGACACCTTGCCTTTCCTGTCAGCCAGGTGGCTGACTCGAGAGCCCTCCTGTCCTCCCAGGGACCCCTCGGGGACTCAGATGCAAGCGGGGAGAGTGACTTGAGGGGAGTGAGAAGCTCGGGCCTGGGCTGGGCTCTTCAGCCTTCCGTTGTCTCCCGCCCAGGGGGCAGCTACAAGAAGATCGGCTACTATGACAGCACCAAGGACGATCTTTCCTGGTCCAAAACGGACAAGTGGATCGGTAAGCGGGTCCTGTCTGTATTCTTCGGTGCCTCTGAGCAAGCAAGACCAAGTGTTGTGCACGTGAACGAGGCTGGGGCGGCAGGTGCCATCGGCTGGAAATGTGCCAAGGAGATGGGCCAGGGTCCGGGTTAAGACATGGGTGGGGTATGTATTTGAAGAGGGAGCAATGCACTAGCAAAAGTAATGCGCTGCTCAGGTAATAGGATCAGAGATGCGGCGCATGGGGGGTGGCCGTGGAAACCCCGTGTGGGTCTCCCGGATGTTCTGGTACCTTGATCTATCTGAACCAGGTACTGGAGCTTGGAGTCACCTCTTCATCTTTCTCAGGAAACTAGTTGCTTAAGTTATAGGAGAGGTTGCAAAACCTCCTGGGTTGTCTTCCCCTCAAATGTGCTTTTTAAAGAGGCAAAGTAAAAGCAAGTGTTGCTCCTGCGCTTCGTGGGCCAAACGACCGGCCATGGGAAGGACGCTCCAGGTGGACAGGAGGAAGGACCTGCCGGTGAAGAGGGCACGTTAGGGACGGAGCCAGCTGCCAGCTGCCCTTCCCGACTGGAAGCTGGTATTTGCCGGCACTGCTGGAGCTCTGACATGTTTTTTTATAATTTGAATTTAGGACAGTATTCTCTACTGCTATAAATGCTGCATGGCCTAAATTACACTTCTCTTTTTAAAGCTAAGCAAATTGAAATTAGGTTTTTTTTTTTTTTTTGCTGTGAACTCGTTGACAAATCTGTTTCCTCTTGATAATAGCTAGAAGACACTGTTGGGAACATCACCCTGCCAGGGTCGAAGCTCCCAGGTTGGGTGTCTTCCTGGGGTTCGGAGGCTAGGCGGGTCCTTCGAACCCTTAGCTTTATGATTCTACAACTGTCGTCTGCAGCTTTTGATTTGAGTTCTGAGAGACCTCACGAACGTCCCCTCTCAGTCGTTCCCTTCTTTCCCTCCCATTTCCTTTGCTGTCAGAAAGACACAAATCATAGAACAGACACTACCAGAAACACCACAGCTTTGGTGACACATCTTGGCCCCCAGCTGCATCCCCTCCTCTCACTTCCCACTGCTTCCTGAGACCCCGCCACCCTGGGCTGCGGGCAGCATTGCTCCGCAGCATCCCCACTCAGCATTCAGGGCAGCGAGGGCCCCACGTCCTCGGGGCTAGAGACAGGTGTCCCTTGCCCCTTTCTCTGCCTCACCTTCATTTCCTTGTCCCCTCCCCCTACTTCCTAGTGTCATGCAGGAGGGACCCTCCAGCTGACAAGACCCCCTTCCAGGGCCACACAGGAGGGACCCCTCCCAGCTGACCAGACCCCTCCCCCAGGGCCACGCAGGAGGGACCCCAGCTGACTAGACCCCTCCCCAGGGCCACACAGGAGGGGCCCCTCAGCTGACCAGACCCCTCCCCCAGGGCCACACAGGAGGGGCCCCCAGCTGACCAGACCCCTCCCCCAGGGCCACCCAGGAGGGGCCCCTCAGCTGACCAGACTCCTCCCCCAGGGCCATGCAGGAGGGACCCCTCAGCTGACCAGACCCCTCCCCAATGTGGTCATGCAGGAGGATCCCCCCCGCTGACCAGACCCCCCACACAGGGCCATGTAGGAGGGGCCCCCAGCTGACTAGATCTCCCCCTTACCCCTAATGCCATGCAGGAGGGGCCCCCCCGGCTGACCAGACCCTTGTCATCAAGACATTTCGCTTCATGTCCCAGAAACTCTTCATCTCGGTCTCCGTGCTGTCCAGCCTGGGCATCGTCCTGGCTGTGGTGTGTCTGTCGTTTAACATCTACAACTCTCACGTCCGGTAAGTTTCTTTTCGGACGCTGTCCTCCTCCTTTCTGCCCCTCGGAGACCGTGATGCCCCTGGCAGGGACTGAGATGACACTGGTGTAACTGCCAGGTCGTGGGGGGGCGAGGTGTCCACTCTGGCCTTCCCAGTGACCGTGACCACCAAAGGGGGAAACCAGACGCAAGTCCCATCCCAGCTCCAGAGCAGCTCACCGACAACTACCAAGTTCTTGGGGGACACCACGGGGGCTCTGTTCCATGTGTGCAGGTGGGGGTGCTGGGAGCCCTCTGCCCTCCCCCGCTGGGCTATGGCCCAGGCTGCACCGGCTGGGGCAGGCCCCATGGCTCTGGAGAGCAGGGCCTCCCCGAAGAAGAGGTTAATTCTCCTCGCCCTCCTCCTCTCCCGCCTCTGCCCTAGTTACATTCAGAACTCCCAGCCCAACTTGAACAATCTGACTGCTGTGGGCTGCTCCCTGGCGCTGGCGGCTGTCTTCCCCCTCGGGCTGGATGGTTACCACATTGGGAGAAGCCAGTTCCCCTTCGTCTGCCAGGTGAGGAGGAGGCAGGCAGACTCGCCGTGGACCCTGGCTCTCCCCGCTTGGGAGCCGCTCCTGGAGGCGCCAGGCACGGCCTTTCCTGCACTGTCCCTGCTCCCCCAGTGTCTGTGGGCTGCTTCCCTTCTTCCCGCCCTCCAGACCTTTGTGCTGGGTGGCTCTAGCCAGTTCCAAGGTTGCCATGGCCTGCCTCATGGAGGGGGGTGCTTGGGTGCAGGAAGGGTCTGCACAAAGAACCCTTCAACACTGGCATCTTGGCTGTGGGCTGAGGACGGAGCCCAGGAACTGTGAGCTCCTGGGGGAAGGGTAGAGGCAGGGACTGGACCTGAGAGCAGAGGGCGGGGGGCGGGGATGAGGCGCACGCTTGGTATTGGGGTGTGGGAGGTCCCGGGGCTGTGGGAAAGGCTGGCTTCCGTGGCCACACATGTGCAGCTCTGTTATGCTGGTGGGACACAGCCCCTGTCCCTGCCTGTCCGTACTCATCCATCCTGGGCCCTGTCCTGACCGTGCAGCGGGCACGTGGCATTGGCACACACAAGCACACTTCCCCAGAGGCTGTCAGCCCCCAGGGAAATGAGAGGGCAGCGGGAGGGGGCACACTGACCTCCGGGATGTGTGAGAGGTCTGTGCAGCAGAGGGGGGCCGCTCAGGACTGGCTCAGGAGTAGCTGGACCGGCACCGGAGTATCAAGGATGTGCGGGCCTTCCTCAGCTGGAGGCACGGGGGGGGTCACTCAGGTGGCCTGCGGGGGTCGAACAGCCAGTAGATGAGGTGAGCCGTCGGCGTGGCTGGAGCCTGGGGGGAGGAAAGGGCGAGGAGCCGGGCTGGCTGGGGCTGTGTGGTGGAGGGTGTACTGCCACACCGCACACCCAGGCTGGGGATTTGCACAGGAGGGTGTAGCAAGGAGGCCCTGCTGGCAGAGGAGGAGGTGGGTGGGAGGAAGCTGCTGGAGGCAGAGAGACCCACTTGCCGGCCCTGTGTGCACCCCCGTGGCTCCTGACTGCACCCCTTTGTGCGCGGTTGTGCCCTGCTCCCTCTCCTGTCCTAGGCGCGCCTCTGGCTCCTGGGTCTGGGCTTTAGTCTGGGCTATGGCTCCATGTTCACTAAGATCTGGTGGGTCCACACGGTCTTCACGAAGAAGGAGGAGAAGAAGGAGTGGAGGAAGGTGAGCTGCTTCTTCACCTCGGCCCGTAGATCCTTGGCTCTCGGGCTTCAGAGGGTTCCCCGACCTGCCTGTGCTCTGTGCCCACCCAGACCCTGGAACCCTGGAAGCTGTACGCCACCGTGGGCCTGCTGGTGGGCATGGACGTCCTCACTCTCGCCATCTGGCAGATCGTGGACCCCTTGCACCGCACCATCGAGGTACCCGTTGAGAGGAGGCCCAGGGGGTCGGGGCCTCTGCACGCCTGGGGACCCAGGAGGAGAGCCGCCTCTCCGTGCCCTAAGGAGGCCCAGTGCAGGTGGGGAGGCAGGTGGTGGGGATCCCGGAAGGATGTGTAGACGTCCCAGGCATCATGGAAAGCCGGGAACACGCCCTTCCGAGGTGCTCATGAAAGCACTCCCGGGCCTAGAGTGGGGCCTGGCATCTGTGCTGAGGACCACCTGGGAAAGAGGAGGCCGAGCTGGGCATCAGGACTGAGCAGAGGCAGGGCAGGGAGGGTGACTGGCGTCTCCCTGGGGCCCCGTTTCTCCCTTAGACTTTCGCCAAGGAGGAGCCTAAGGAAGACATCGATGTGTCCATCCTGCCGCAGCTGGAGCACTGCAGCTCCAGGAAGATGAACACGTGGCTCGGTGCGCGGGTCAGGGGAGGGCCGGTGCAGAAGGGCCCGCGGGAGGAGGGCGGCTTTGCCCTGATCCTTTCTGGGAAGGAGGGAGAGCCGGTCTTCTTCCGTGAGGAGCCGGGGGTGTAAAGCAGGCTTGGGGCAGAGCTGGGGGCAGGGTGGCCCGTGGGACTGCCTGACCCCATCTGTCTGGCCAGCTCCTTAGAGTGAGAGCAGGATGGGGAGGCCTGGGGAGGGCCTGCACACTGGTGCAGGATCAGAAAGGGCAAGGCCGCCCTCAGCCTGGAGGGTAAGGGGCCAGGACATAGCGTGGCAGACGCCGGCTCTCCGCAGTCGTCCTCCTCGGTCCCATGGGGGAGTGGGGATGTTGGGACAAGTTGGGGGGACAGACAGAGACGGGTGTGCTAGGTCAGAGGGGCCGATCAGAAAGGAGCCCCTTCACTTGTGGAGCTCGAAGCAGGAACAGCAGTGGGTGGAGGGCGTGGAGGGCCCGGGGGGTGAGTGGACGCCTGGAGGTCTTGTTGCCAAGTGGCCGTGGCCTCCACTCCAGGCATTTTCTACGGCTATAAGGGGCTGCTGCTGCTGCTCGGTATCTTTCTTGCTTACGAGACCAAGAGCGTGTCTACAGAGAAGATCAATGACCACCGGGCTGTGGGCATGGCCATCTACAACGTGGCGGTGAGCCTTGGACACCTGGTGCTGACCCCAGGGCTGCTGGGGAGGAATCGGGACTGGGATCAGTGGGCGGGAGTCTGAAGAAAATTTTTAGTGCCTCGGGTCTGTAAAGCACTTCCCAGCGGGTAAAGCCCCGTACAGACACTGTTTTACAGCTCTGCCCGTGAGCACACGATGCAGACATTACTGTCCCCCTGCACAGGTGAGGAAGCAGAGTGGGGAAGTGAGATGCCTTGTCTCCGGTTCCCTGGCTGGAATCCGAGTCAGCTTCCGGCCAGAGTTCCTGGACGCTCAGTGCTCAGGGACTCTGAATGGGCCCGTGTGAGGATCCCAGCACATCTGCCTTGAGGGAGGGGTTGACCTGGAGCAGGACGTGGTTGGGGATTCTTCCCGCTCTGGAGTTGAGGGTGGCCTGGGGTCTGGAGCCTTTAGCGATGGGAAGTTCCCCCAGGACCTGTCCTCATGGGCTCTCTCCTGGGGGAGGAAAGCCTGGAGGTCCCAAACAGGGTGCACCCACAGGTCCTGTGCCTCATCACTGCCCCGGTCACCATGATCCTGTCCAGCCAGCAGGACGCAGCCTTCGCCTTCGCGTCCCTGGCCATAGTGTTCTCCTCCTACATCACTCTGGTCGTGCTCTTCGTGCCGAAGGTGAGGCGGTCCCCGCTTCTGTCCCCGCAGTCCAGCCCTGCTTCCTGGGAGCCTCCTCCTGCTCCTGCCCTTGGGAGGGGCCCCGCTTGCCTCGCCACCTGCTGGTCACGGACAGTCTGCTCCCCCGTCTCATGTGCAATCCTTGGTCCCCAGATGCGCAGGCTGATCACCCGGGGCGAGTGGCAGTCGGAGGCGCAGGACACCATGAAGACAGGCTCATCCACCAACAACAACGAGGAGGAGAAGTCCCGGCTGTTGGAGAAGGAGAACCGTGAGCTGGAGAAGATCATTGCTGAGGTGTGGGGGCGCTGGGGGGTGAGGGGCACTGGCACAAATCTGTGGGCATGGGCTTCTCTCCCCTCCCCCGCCTCCCACTCCTCATTCCCCTGGTCCCTCCTCACCTGATGCCCCTCTTTGCTCTTTGGCTCTCCTCCATCGTTCCTGGTGCCTCATGTTCGCGTCTGCTGTCCATCCTGGCGTCCCTCCCCCGTCCTCCGCTCATACCCCACGTTCTTCTCTGCGAGGCCCCGCCTCCCTTCCCCTTCTTCCAACCTCTCCCAATCTCTCTTCCTGCAGAAAGAGGAGCGAGTCTCCGAGCTGCGCCATCAGCTTCGGTCTCGTCAGCAGCTCCGCCCCCGGCGCCACCCCTCTACGCCCCCAGACCCCTCGGGGGGCCTGCCCAGGGGGCCCCATGAGCCCCCTGACAGGCTCAGCTGTGATGGGAGCCGGGTTCATTTGCTGTACAAATGAGGGCCCCAGGGATTGGGGAGGGGCTGGGAGGAAGGCCTCCTCTGTGAGTCTGGGATTGGCTGGGTCCCCAGGACTGTAGACCCGGCGCGTTTGCTCTCGTGTGCTTGCAGTTTTCTGACCGCCATGCTGTCCAGTTTGTGCCTGGCTGCAGCTTCCTGGCCCCGCGGCACTGCGCCCCTTCCCCTCCCACCAGTGCTGGCCGCAGCCTGGTCTCCTTCCACCCGCCCACCCTTCACCGCTCTGCCAGCTTCGTCCCCCTGGAGTTTCCCGCCTCTGCCCTGTGCGTGCTCACACTTCCCAACACACGCGCATGTGCATGTGTGCTCACATGTGCCTCTCCCTCTGGCGCTCACGTGTGTGCCCTGTCCTCGCTTCCCTCCTGCGCTCGGGGCCCCTGTGCCCTTCGTGTGCTGAGCGGAGGCCTTCCCCACCAGCGCACATCCGTGTTTCCTTGTGCGTTCCCCCTGTGTGTGCTCATGGAACCTGGGTACCCTGCCTTTGCACCTTAAGACCATTGTATCCTCCTAGCAGAGCCCGAGGCGCGCACCCTACACGTCCTTATGCACTCTCCGCAGCTCACACCCTCACATGCTTTCTGCTTGAACCCCCACCCCACCTTTGTGCTCATGTACACACTATGTCCATGCTCCCCGTCCTCCTTCCCAGGGCTGCTCCCTTTGGTTTTGTGTTTTTCTGGGGGGACTCGAGGGAGAAGAAATGGGGGCAGGCTTGGGGAGCTGCTTCCAGTAGACAGTTGGTGAGAATCCCAACCACAGGAAGGCTCCCCCAACCCCGATGGCTGGCAGGGACAGAGGGAGCCACCGGGCAGGAGGGGGCATCCGTTTCCTGCCAAGGCATCTCTTGGGGAGGGATCTCCCTAGTCTCAATAAACCAGTGAACCGTGTGACTCAGCGGCTCGTCCCTTACTGTGAGCAGAATGGGCTTCGGTCCAAGGAGGGAGGCTCGGGGGTCTCTAGGTTAGGGAAAAGGCCCTGGGGTGCAGGGGTTCAAAGAGGCATTGGGTTGGTCTACTGAGGGCCTCGCAGGGCCACGCAGGACAGGGTTAGGCTGAGACAAGTGAGTGACAGCATTAGAGCTTCCAAGTGTGGGGTCTGCTGGCCCGGGTCAGTCACCACCACGTGGGAATAAGTTCTTGATCTCTGATCTCCGTGGCCTCATTTGTGAAGAGAACAGCAGACATCCCACTCATTGCAGCCATGCCAGGTGCGAGGACTGGTGCTCCGACTGTCATTGACCCGGGAGTGTGCTGGGCTGTGCTGGCCCCTGTCACTCCTGCTGAATGAGCCCTCTGATGGGGGAGGGGACACTTCCTGGGGGACCTGAGCATGTGGCTGCTCAGATGTGAGGACCCTCCCTCCCAAGAACCAAGAACAACAGGAAAATGGGTGCTGCTGGGGACAGTGGAGGAGATGGCCCCTGGGACAGCCCCCGAGCACTCCCAGCCTGCAAAGTCTGTGGGAGAGCTGAGCAGCCGGGAAGATTACTGTCCTAGGAAAGAACGTACTGAGTGGTCAGCGAAGGAAGGAAGCTTGCCAAGGCTCTTACAGATCTTGTGTCCTTGCAGAGAAGGGTGTTTGGCACCTGGACTTTCCTCTTTCTCTTCCGCGCTTTTTTTTTTTCCTTAAGCTATTCTCCCATTTTTGCAAAGAGCTGAGGGTTGGGTGGGTCCTGCCATTTCACCAGCCTGTTCAGGAGCCAGTTTCGGAAGTTCCGCAGACCGTGCAGAGGAAGTACCAGACCCGAGCTCGAAAACCAGCGGACCGGGGCTCTCCGGCTGAAGCTGGCGGGACATAGTATGAGTCCCCTCTCCCCACGTGTCCTGTTCTCAAGAGGCCTGTGGAGTAGGTAAGCCTGCCGACTGGAAAGTGAACCATGGGCTTCAGAACTGCCCCGCAGTGGATGCGAGAAGACCAGAATTATAGCCTCCGGCTTTCTTTGCACTTGGTTGGGTGTACATTACACGGGATTAGAAGTCCTGCTGTGACCTGGGGAGCTGGACCCCTCTGCAAGCAGGAGTCCGGAACTGCAGAGGAGGGGGCTGGCGGAGGCCCCAGGGGGTGGCGGGCAGTGGTGAGAGCAGCACCCGGCCACCCTCCCTCCCTGCCTCTGTTCCGTGGGGACTCAGCTGCCGGCAGGCTTCAGCCGGTTTTCGGACTGCGGAGCCCGCCGGAGTGTGCAGTGCCTGTGGGGCCACCCGGAGCCTGCCAGCCTACTCGGTCACTAACAGCATTTCGGAGCACTCTGTGCCGCCTTGGTTTCGTTGTCTTCTCAATAAGCGAGTTTTGACTAGGGATGCTGCTGGGGCAGCTGCTCCTCTGGGCCTCATGGGACGCCGGTTCTCGATGTGGGAAGGCAGAGGAAGTGTGCAAGCAGGTCAAGTTCAGAAACAAGGTAGGTGGGAGAGCGACATGGGGTCCTGGGCTCGGCAGTCATCAGCTCCCAGGTCCCGGGCAGCCCTGTTGGGCAGGTGCTGCGTGCTTGGGCACAGGGACCGGGAGCCCCTTTTCCAGGCTTTGACTTATTTCACTCAGGATGATCTCCTCCAGTCCCATCCATGTCAATAAAAAAGTTGAGTATTCATCCTTTCTGATGACTGAGGAATATTCCACTGTGTATAGGGACCAGTTGCTTTCCTGTACACTAAGAATGTAACTGTAGAAAGAGAAATTAGAGAATCAATTCCATTTACAATAGCTAAGATACCTGGGAATAAACCTAACCAAAGAGGTAAAGGATCTGTCTCATGAAAGACATGGAGGGGGAAGACACAAGAGATGGAAAAGCATCCTATGCTCATGGATCGGAAGAATACATACAGTGAAAACGTCTGTGCTTCCCAGAGCAATGTGCACTTCCAATGCCATCCCGATCAAAATACCAACAGCATTTTTCATAGAGCTGGAACAAGCTACCCTAACTTGTAAGGAACCAGAAAGACCTTGAATTGCTAAGGAAATGTCGAAAAAGAAACTGAAGCTGGGGGCATCACGTTGCCTGACTTCCAGCTCTATTACAAAGCTGTGATCACCAAGACAGCATGGTACTGGCACAAAAAACAGACACATAGACCAGTGGAACAGAGTAGAGAGCCCAGATATGGACCCTCAATGCTATGGTCAAGCACATCTTGAACACTGCATCACACACACACACACACACCACACACACACACACACACACACACACACACACACACACACACACACGAGGCCCCAGTGATGAGGGACCCTAGCGGCCAGTTATTGGTGGGGCTTAACCACTTTAGGCCAAACAAAGGGAAAGGGTGGTTGAGGACAGCTAAGGAAGGAAGTCAGGGAAGGAGTAGTGAAGGGGGGTTGCATAGTTCGGTTTGTTACCCAGATTTAAGTCAATGACTTCCCCATTGACAGAAGGTATGAAGATTCCTCTGGGAGTTCAGGGAGGAAGGCACTTTTAGAAATGTAATTTTGCTTTGCAAAAGGGAGACTTTGCCTGTTATTGAATCCTCAACAGGCCTTAGCTCAAAATAATCCACATGCCAAAGAGGCCTCTTTTGGAGGTGACCTTTGGTACCCTCCAGGGGTGTATGATTAACTCTGCATAGGAGAATAGGAGCCTGGCTCCACCGGTGGCCGGGGGGTGCAGTGCGAGCTGGGCTCTGTGCACCCGTGTCTACTCATGATTCAGTGAGGCCGTCAGAAGGAGCTGCTGTCCCTACTTGAGTAGGCAGCTAAAACCGAGTTCTTGAAGGCCATCCCTTAAAGGCTTCCAACTCAAGTGCTTTACTAGGTGGGCAGGTACGTGCCTGTCCTCATGGGACCTAAATCTTACAGGCTTCAAGCATTGGGGAGGGATCCCTTTTTCCAGTTTCATCCAGTTCACAATCCCTACTTTCCTCCTCAATCATTCGGTTCCCTGGGGTGACCCTTCTCCCACAGCGTCCCAGCCTCATGATGGGATTTTGGAATATAGGTGAGGTTCATTGGGGTGCGGTCTGGAGCCAAGAATGAATTCTTGAGACGTCTTTGGTGCAAAATGATGGGTCTACATGTCTGTTTTTGTGCCGGTACCAAGCAAAGGGACAGGACCCGTGGGCAGAAAGAGTTGCTGTCCCGGGGTTTCGGGTTTGGAGGGCTGGTGATTATATACTATGGGGTTGGGGAGGTAAGGAAAAGGGGGGTTTCAAAAGGATTTTCCTGTGTTAAAGAAGACTTGCAGGATACCGGGAGGCCTTGCCATTGTGAAGTTAAGGTTGTTTCCCCCTCTAGCAAGGCATTAACAAGAAGAGAGTAGGAAGCTTCCTGGAGAAACATTGCACTCTGCCTGCTTCAGGAATCTGTCATGGGCTGCAGGTTCCAAGGACATTTAATTGTATCCACATTTCCTTCTGTAAGCTAAGCCATTGATAGAAATGCTTTGTTCTTGTGGATCGCTAAGACATTTGTAAACTGAGGGAGACTCGTCTTGCAGGACTGTGATCTACAAACTAACTATTTGTTCTTCCTTTAGGGCCGCCAGAGTGCCTGAGGATGTCACACATACCCATGGCGGGGGGATGGTGGGGCGCCAGTGCCCGCTTTGTCCTCAGCTTGCCTGCTGCTCCTGCGTCACTCATGCGCAAGACCTTTTAGCTCTTTACACGTGAGGCATTGGCAAATATTTCGTATTAATTTTGCTCCCTCTGCAGAGGTTCAGACCTCTAGGAAGAACCCTCTGCTTCCCACACACCCAGGCACTCACGCACTTTGTTCTTTTGTTCTGGGCTTCTTGTGAGGGGTGATGGGAGAGCTCACCCCAACTGGGCTGTGAGGCCAACAGTGCGAGCTGTCAGCCCTGCCTCTCCTGGTGACAAGCAGACCTGACAGGAAGACAGGGAGGGGAGCTCTCGGGTGGACGCCCCTCTACTATTCCGGCAGGTTGGAGGGAGCCTTCTCAGCCCCGCCCCTAGAGCCGCTCAGGCAGTGAAAAGCAACCACACTTCGAATCCCCAGCTTACCGCAATGGACTGGTAGTTCCTAACAGCATTCTCCACTCAGTCCTTTAATCCTTAAGAAGAAAAAAGTGTAACTCTCCTGTGTTTCCTGGACTTGGGTACTGTTTTGCTGAATCTCGGTTGTCCTAGATTACAATTCCTTTTTTTTTTTTTTTTGACTTTATTTATTTATTTGACAGACAGAGATCACAAGTAGGCAGAGAGGCAGGCAGAGAGAGGGGGATGCAGGCTCCCTGCTGAGACCCTGGGATCATGACCTGAGCCGAAGGCAGAGGCTTAACCCACTGAGCCACCCAGGCGCCCCTGCATTTTTTTTTTTTTAATCCTTGAGTAAACCCATCTCGTGCTGGTGAGATAACTGGTGGGTTTGACTCGTAAGGCTAACAGCCTCACACTCAGTTACGTAAGCTGGAAATCTGTCTCCGACCATCTCTGTCTTCCCTGCACACTTGGAGGGTTATTGTTAAGTTTAGCATAGATTTTCTCCTGACGTTTTGAGTAGATAACGTCACATGGAGAATTAATTCAGACTGAAATGCTAGTTCTAAAGCCTGTGTTAAGCCCTTTATTCAACACGGCAGGTTTCATTAAAACAGTCCCTTTCAGACTGCTTCATGTCAGGCTCTTGTTGTGTCCCCCACAGGCTTCTGTGCGACCAGAGCTGAAGAGTGGGTGTGGGTGAGAAAAGGTGGAGGGTCATGAGAAAAAGAAATGACAGGATCTGAAAAGTGAAATCAGGGTCAGTAGTACTTGCAGGGATGAGATTAGGATATTAATATCAGCTGGGGGATCTACATTAAGATCAGGACGTGGTCTGATAGGAGGATGAGGGGACAATAAGGTTACTGCCTGTGGCTTGCTGGGAGGCTTAAGATGAACATGGAGTTAAGTCTGCTGTTGTGTGCTGATGCAGGGAGAAAATGTTCCGCCAAAGCCATTTTGTGTTGGGGTTAGAATAAAAGTAGGATTTTCCCATTTTCTTATTTCATCAGCATGCACCAAAGAGAATTTGATGTTGTCATTGCTGCGGAAAAGCTGAGAGACAGCATGTGTGCAATTAGGATCTCCAGAAAGCCATATGCATTCTTTGGAGAGATTCATTCATTCATTCATTCATTCATAGAATTAATTGGGTGCCAATTTTCTGCAACATTTTGGCCCTTGCCTTCTGGGAGTCTGAAGCCTTCTGGGGCATCTAAGCCAGGAACACATACCATGAGCTGTAACAAAACGTCCAACCACTTACTGCATCTTGATCACATGGGATGCTTTGAGGCCTTCAGTAAATTCTTATTCCCAGGAAGGAAACTTCCTTTGATTGCAAAATTGGTTTAGATATGTTTCTAGATTGGGATGAGTTCCTCAAAGTTTACTGAGAAGCTGAGACTTCTTACCTGGGCAGTAGAAGCGCTGTTTCTACCAAAAGACAGGGTTAAGGACGTAGAGACTTGAGTCGGCCTCCTGGGGACAGATCGCTGACCTGAAGCTGCTGCTTAGCTCTGTGTCTTATGAAAAAGACTCTGTGCATCTGAAAAAGCTAGGATCCACCTCATGGTGTGGCAGGGATTAAATGCATCGATACGTGTAAATCACGTAAATGGTACCTGAAGTGCCCTAATCAGTGCACACTCAGTGACGACAATGTCTCCATTTCCATCGGTCTGAGCAGATTGCGGGGCTGATGATGACCTCCAGGAGAAGCCCTGTGGGTCCACCTGGTGGACACGTTCCTGCTCAGTCCCCGTGGTGGGGGCGCTCCTGGCTCTGAGATTTTCCTCTGCCCAGAGGAAAACGCCTGCCCCTAGGTGACCCGTGCATGTGGGGGAAGGAATGTCCATGCCAAGGTGACTCATGGGTGCTGGGGAAGGAATGGAGAAATCTAGGTGACCCATGGATGCTGGAGGAAGGATTGCCTGCACCGAGATGACCTGTGGACACTGGGGGAAGGCATGGAGAAGCCAAGGTGACCTGTGGGTGCTGAGGGAAGGAATGGAGGGACTGAGGTGACCCTTGGACACCAAGGGAAGGAATGTCCACACTGAGGGGACCTGTGGACACCAGGGGAGTGAATGTCCACACTGAGGTGACCCATGGATGCCAGGGGAAGGAATGTCCACACCAAGATTGCCTGTGGATGCCAGGGGAAGGAATGGAGGCACCAAGGTGACCTGTGGACGCTGAGAGAAGGAATGTCCACACTGAGGTGACCTGTGGATGCTGGAGGAAGGAATGTCCACACCAAGGTGTCCCGTGGACACCAGGGAAAGCAATGCTGGTGCCGAGGTGACCTCTAAGGTGGGGATAGGGGGGTAAAATGCAGGTGCTGATGTGACCCATGGTGTGTGTGTGCGTGTGTGTGTGTGTGTGTGTGTGAAATGCAGGCACTCAAGTGACTCTCCCCTCTCTGTCCCGAGGCTGCTCTGTTCCCAGGCTGAAGGTGCGGGGACATCTGAGTACCCTAAGAGAGGTTGCATGGCTTAGATCTTAGATCTAAAGTCTGTGTTCCTGGTCTGGTTTCAGAGCTTGCCTGGCCTCAGCTCCCCTTCCTGCTGTCATTTGGGAGGATTAAATGAATGAACAATGCAAACACACAGAAGGAAGTGTGGGAAAAACTGAAGGGAGAAGCAAAATGGTGTGGCAGGGATCAGAAATGGGTGTGAAACCATTAGGTCAGATGGTGTAGGCACATCATGGTGAAGGCAAAGACCATTAAAGACAAAATAGATCAAAGAGGAGATAATCTGAAATCTCTCCTGTTTCACATATCGGTGCCTTTCCCACCTCAGCCCACTTCTAGTCCCTGCCTTACAGGTAGGGCACATGCAAGCACACCTGCATGCACACACGTGGCCATCATCCACTAGCGCGGCACCGTGGGGGAGGGCACAGGCGTGGGGAACCCAGGCTTCCTGCCAACGGCACGAGGACCTCCTCTGGACTGGGAAGCTCATGGACCAGCACTCAGCTCTGCCTTGTGTCCCTGTCCTTCCCCAGCAACCTCCTGGAGGTTCTCTTGACTTCCTTGTTCCTCAGGTGAGAGGGTAAGTGCTGGAGTGCCCACGGCATAGAAGAGACCAAAGAACTTGCCCCATTTGTGAGCATAGGAACTCTGGGGCTGGAGGTAGATGGCAATGACTGAGCTGTACCAGAGGGTGACTGCTGTGAGATGGGAGGAGAAGGTCCCAAACATCTTCCTCCACTCTTTCGCGGAGTTAATCCTCAGCACTGCTTGGGCAATGGCACAGTAAGAGACAAGGATGAGGCTGAGGGGCACGAGCAGGATGAGGACGCGGGCCACAGCCCTCTGGGTCTCATTGTAGGTAGTGTTCCCACAGGACAACGTGATTAGAGCTGGGACCTCACACACGAAGTCATCCATCTGCCGATGCGGAGAGAGGGGCAGGCGGAGAGGGGGTGGTGTCTGGACTACTGACTCCAGCAGCCCGATGACTCCGGCCACGGATGCCAGCTGCTGGCACCAGCAGGGCTGGATGATGGTGGTGTAGTGGGGGTGCTGGCAGGTGGCCACATAGCAGTCGGAGGCCATCACTGTCAGGAGGGTGCACTCAGTGGTCCCCAGGAACAGAAAGATGAAGAGCTGAACAGAGCAGCCAAGGAAGCTGATGGGTTTTGGGCCGCAGAGGTTGACCAGCATCTGGAGGATGGAACTCGTGGTGAAGCGGAGGTCCAAGAAGGACAGGTCGGAGAGGAAAAAGTACATTGGGGAGTGGAGCTTGGGGTCCTGCATGGACAGCAGAATGGTGAGGGTGTTGCCCACCTGAGTCAGAAGGTAGGAAGGGAGGACAACCGTGAAGAGGATTCTTTCAAGTCCTGGGCGTTCAGAGAAACCCAGAAGGAGGAAGCCGCCAGGGGAGCTCTGGGTGGCCATGACCTCTTCCTGCCCCAGTCTGGAGGGATGTTCCGAGCTATCGTCTGAGACCCCAGCTGGTACTGGTCAGGTCACAGCAGGTGCACCTTTCTCTTCCCCTCTTCTCACCAGCGTCCTTTCCCGGCACACCACCCTCAGCAGCTCCTTCCCTTCCCGTCCGGGTCAGTGTGGTCTAGCGGGCGTGAGGGCAGCCGGACGTGCTGACAGATGGACAGAGCTGTCTGCTGGGGCCTTGGGCTGCTGGCTGAGCACAAAGGAGGCTGGTGGGAAGCATGCAGGCGTGAGCTGGCGGAGCACTTCAGCACCGCCTGTGCGGAGTGCCTCTGCGTCCTGTTCTAGGTGTTGAGTGTCTCGTTGTCCTTATGTTTGTTGGAAGAGCCAGCAAAGTCATGTGTTTTCAAGCGGATTTTCAGATTATAAGCTATCTACGTAGAGTTCATCATTTCTCTGTCAGGTGACTGTCGTGGAGCTCTTTATACCACATATATTCTGTGCATCTTTTTGGCAGGGGAGCCTTAGAGACGGAGTGTTGTATCTGTGAGAGAGGTTTTCCCTTTGTGTGTAACGACCCCATTCACAGAGCAGTTTGGTTGCTCAAGTAGCTGAGCCAGCTCTCTGGCTGGGGGGACTGCCCCACATGTTCAGTCACTGCCCTGAGAGGCTTACAGGTGGGAGGCAGGCATGACTCCAAGCATATTAAAACCACTGAGCAGTTCACAGAGACATTATCAAAGACCCTGAGCCTTCAAGGTCGGGATACCAGCATACTGAGTGAGGGAATAGGGTCTATGGGCGGCGAAGGACCAGTTTGGTTGGCTATATCAGGGAAAGCATCCTGGGGGAGGTGAGTGTATGTTTTCTATAAAAAAGGAGAAACATTGGGCATAGAAGGCCAAGTCAGAGCTGGGGCAGGAGCCTGAGGCCATTGGCAGCTCCCCAGCCAGAGCCGACCTCCAGCATCAGGGAGGGCTTGGGGTGGGGCCCGCTGGCAGAAGTGTCTGGGCAGCCTGCAGGGTGGCCTGAGCATCTTCTGACACAGGCTCCCATCCCGCTGCAACTCCTTCTAGATATTTCTGCTCCAGTATCTTCCTCGGTTTGTACTTTTTCTCCCATGCTTTTCTCCCTCATAGGACACATTTTAAATTTTTGTCATATTTTTATACATTCAAAAAAGCATAAGTAAAGCACATCTCTACAGTTTAATGAGTAAGAAAATCAACCCCTGGCATGACCGTGAAGGACTGAGCACGTTTCGAGTATCTTTGGTGCTCCCTTGTGCGCACGCCCCAGATCGGACCAGCACGCTGCATTTCCTGTTATTCCTTTTTCTGTCTGGAGATAGAGTTTACATAGACCCAATTAAAAATGTATAATTTAGTGGTTTTAGTATATTCGCTATTGTGCAACCAATACTATCAGCCTCCAGAACATCTCATCACCCCCAAACAAAACCTCATGCCAAGAAGCAGTCTCCCCTCCTTTGCTTTCTTTGTGATGTGCAGTTACTATCACTGAAACAGCAGCCTGGAGTTCTTGTTGTTCCTCAGCTCTCACCCTAATCACTTTGTTTGCATTTCTGAATTTATCATTCTCCTGGTGCTCCCCTACCTCCTTCCCGAGTCTCTGTAGAATGGCCTCTCCTTAGTGACTCCTCACTTTTTCTCCCTGTCTCTGTCTTCTCCACTCTCTCACTTACCATTTTGCTCCTGGCTCTTCCCCCTGACACAGTCATTCAGTGGTTTCTGCATTTGATCCTTCCCTGGGCTCCATGAGCACCAGCCAGCAGTGTACTGGGAGCCAGGGCACCGGTGGGGGGAGGGGGCCAACACAAAGGAGTTTGTGATGATCTAGAGCTATTAGTAACCAGGAGGTGTGGAATGCTCCCTACACGCCTCACAGCTGCCCAATCACCTGGATCTCTCAGCAGCCCTGCAAACAAGATGCTCTTACTCCATCTGTATCAGGAAGTAAACAGTTTCAGAGGTTAAGACATGGCTGAGGTGACCCAGCCAGTGGGTGCCAGGGCCAGGAGTGTAGACCGTGGTTAATCCACTCTGGTGCTCCACTGTAGGAGCTGATGTCTCCTAGGAAAAGAACAAATTCTCTACTCACCGTCAGTCAGATTAAAATCCTCTCTGCCAGTGCGATGGGTCACATTAACAAAAGAAGAGATAAGAACCTTATGATCCTCTCAATTAATGCAGAAAAGGCATTTGACCAAATACAGCATCCTTTCCTGATTAAAACTCTTCAAAATATTGGGATAGAGGGCACATAATTCAATAACATAAAAGCTATCTATGAAAAGCCCACAGGAAGTATCATTCTCAACAGGGAAAAGCTGAGAGCTTTTCAGAGGAGGAGCAAGATGGCGGAGGAGTAAGAGACCTAAATTTTGTCTGGTCCAGAGGGATCCAGCTGGATAGTTATCCAACCACTCTGAACACCTACAAACTCAACAAGAGATTGAAGAGAAGAGCAGCAACTCTAGGAACAGAAAAACGACCCCTTTCTGGTAGGTAGGATGTGTGAAGTGAAGCCAAGGCGACATACAGGAAGATAGACCTCGGGGTGGGGTAGGGGCCAGCTCCCAGCAAGTGGTAGAGCAGCGGAGCACAAAATCTGAACTTTTAGAAGTGTGCTCCACTGAGAGACGTGGCCCCGGAGGCTAAGCGGGGGTGGAGCCCTCGCGGGGACAGTGTGGTCTCAGGACCCGTGGGGTCACAGAAAGACCAGGGGTGTCTGAGTGTGACAGAGCCCCCAGGCATCAGAGTGGGGAAGCCGGCTGCAGAGATGGAGCCGAGGCGACGGCTCTCACCTTGGGCTTACCTTAAATTGTGATCCAAGGCACATTCGGCCACTGCTCTTGGAGCAGGGACCCCACAAGTGGCAGATCTGGGGACACCCCCTCCTTCTCCAGGAGGAGTGGCGTGGGAGGGCATGGCAGGAATCTGCTGGGTCTGGAGACTCCAAACAGGGCCATGCGCCTGAGACAGAAACGCTCGGCTACATGCCAGATGAGCTAAGAGTGTGGCCAGAAACCAGGGAGACGGGAGGGATTGAACGCTTTTCTCTGAGGGTGCACTGAGGAGTGGGGCCCTGAGCTCTTGGCTCCTCCAGGTGGGAGACTGGGAGGCCACCATTTTCTTTCCTGTCTGCCGGAACTCTACAGAAAGCGCTCAGGGAACAAAAGCTCCCAAGACCATAACCACACAGATTGCTTAGCCTGGCCCCTGGCAAGGGTGGTGCAGTTCTGCAAAGACATTTGAGAGTCATGGTGACAGGCCCCTCCCCCAGAAGATCAGCAAGAACATCCAGCCAAGACCAAGTTCACAGATCAATGAAAATGGTGGAATTCCAGAGATACAGGAATGCAACACATAGAATTCATGGATTTTCCCCCATGATCCTTTAGTCTGTCAAAGTTAAATTTTTAAAAATTTTACTTTTCTCTTTTTCAATTTTTTTGAATTTTTCCTCTTTCCTATTTTAACTAGTTTATCTTATCAATACCTTTTTATTTTTTATTTTTTAAAACGTTTTATTTATTTACTTGAGAGAGTGAGAGAGAGAGCATGAGAGGGGAGAGGGTCAAAGGCAGAAGCAGACTTCCTCCTGAGTAGATAGCCTGATACGGGACTCGATCCCAGGACTCCAGGATCATGACCCTAGCTGTACGCAGTTGCTTAACCAACTGAGCCATCCAGGCATCCCTTATCGATACCTTTTATAATGTTCATTTTTATAGTCATAGTCTATCCCTTCATTGTACGTAACCTTACTTTTTGTATTCGTGTAAATTTTTCTTTCTTTAAATTTTGGGATACAGTTTCTTCCAACAGGCCAAAATATACCTTAAATCTAGTGTATGGCTTTGGTCTAGTCTCTAGGCTGGTCACATTCTCTACTTTTTTTTCTTTTTTCAGCCAACTTCTTTTCCAATTCTTTTTATAAAATCTTAATTTTTAAAGATTTTATTTATTTATTTATTTTACAGACAGAGATCACAAGTAGGCAGAGAGGCAGGCAGAGATAGAGGAAGAAGCAGGCTCCCTGCTGAGCAGAAAGCCTGATGCAGGGCTCCATCCCAGGACCCTGGGGTCATGCCCCGAGCCAAAGGCAGAGGCTTTAACCCACTGAGCCACCCAGGCGCCCCTGTAAAATCTTTTTAATTTTCATCTTTACAGTCATAATCTATTCCTTCATCATGTTTACCCTTATTTTTGTATATATTTAAGTTTTTCTTTCTTTAAAATTTTGGGAGGCCATTTCTTCTAACAGACCATAATACATTCAAAATCAAGCATGTGGCTCTGTTCTATTCACCAGCCTAAATTTTTTTTTTCCTTCCCCTTTCTTCTGCCCCCAGTTTTGAGTCTCTTCTGATTTGGTTAGTGTATATTTTTCTGGGGTTGTTGTTACCATTTTAGCATTTTGTTCTCCCATTCATCTATTCTTCTCTGGACAAAATGACAAGGTGGAAAAACTCACCAAAAAAAAAAAAAAAAAGAACAAGAGGGACACCTGGGTGGCTCAGTTGGTTAAGCATCTGCCTTCAGCTCAGGTCATGGTCCCAGGGCTGTGGGATTGAGTCCCACATTGGGCTCCTCCACATCAAGTCCCACAAGAGCAGAGAGCCTGCTTGTAATCTTGAGCTCTCTCTGGAATATAAATTAATAAAATCTTAAAAACAAACAAACAAACAAACAAACAAGATGGAGTACTGACTGCTAGGGACCTAATCAATATGGACATTAGTAAGATGTCAGAACTAGACTTAAGAATGACGATGCTAGCTTGGGGGTGCCTGGGTGGCTCAGTGGGCTAAAGCCTCTGCCTTTGGCTCAGGTCATGATCCCAGGGTCCTGGGATCGAGCCCAGCATCAGGCTCTCTGCTTGGCAGGGAGCCTGCTTCCCCTCCTTTTCTCTGCTTGCTTGTGATCTCTGTCTGTCAAATAAATAAATAAATAAATCTTTAAAAAAAAGGATACTAGCTGGGCTTGAAAAAAGCATAGACTATACTAGAGAATCCCTTTCTGAATAAATAAAATCCCTTTCTGGAGAAATAAAAGAACTAAAATCTAACCAAATTGAAATTTAAAAAGCTATTAAGAAGGTGCAATAAAAAATGGAGGTTCTTACTGCTAGGATAAATGAGGCAGAGAGAGAACTAATGATATAGGAGACCAAATGAAGGAGAATAAAGAAGCTGAGAAAAAGAGAGATAAACAACTACTGGATCACGAGGGGAGAATTCAAGAGAAAAGTGATGCCATAAGATGAAACAATATTAGAATAATTGGGATCTCAGAAGAAGAAGAAAGAGAGAGAGGGGCAGAAGGTATATTGGAGCAAATTATAGCAGATAACTGCTCTAATTTGGGGAATGAAACAAGCATCAAAACCCAGGAGGCACAGAGAACCCCCCTCAAAATCAATAAAAATGTTAACACCCCATCATCTAATAGTAAAACTTACAAGTCTCAGTGACAAAGAGAAAATCCTGAAAGTAGCTCAGGACAAGAGGTCAGTAACATACAATGTTACAAATATTAGATTGGAATCAGACCTGTCCATAGAGACCTGGCAGGCCAGAAAGGATTGGCATGATATATTCAGAGCATTAAATGTGAAAAACATGCAGCCAAGAATAATATATCCAGCTAGGCTGTCATTGAATATCAGAGGAGAAACAAAAAGCTTCCAGGCCAAGCAAAAATGAAAAGAATTTGCAAACACCAAAAGGAAATATTGAAAGTGGTCCTCTTAGCAAAGAGAGAGCCTAAGAACAGAAAGGAACAGAGACAATACACAGTAACAGTCACTTTACAGGCAATATAGTGGTACTAAATTAATACGTTTCAGTAGTTACCCTGAATGTAAATGGGCTAAATGCCCCAATCAAAATACATGAGGTATCAGAATGGATTTAAAAAAAAAACAAGACCCAGGGGCACCTGGGTGGCTCAGTTGATTAAATGACTGCCTTTAGCTCATGATCCCAGGGTCCTGATCCCAGGGTCATGATCCCAGGGCCCTGGAATTGAGCCCTGCATTGGGCTCCCTGCTCAGTGGGTAGCCTGCTTCTCTCTCTCCCTCTGCTGCTCTGCCTGCTTGTGTCTCTTGCTCTCTCTGTCAAATAAATATATAAAATTAAATTAAAAAACAAGGCCAATCAATATGCTGTTTGCAAGAAACCCATTTCAGACCCAAAGACACCTCCAGATTTAAAGTAAGGGGGTGGAAAACCATTTATCATGCTAATGAACATCAAAAGAATGCTGGGGTGGCAATCCTTATATCAGATAAATTAGATTTTAAGCCAAAGACTATAATAAGAGATGAGGAAGGACAGTATATCATACTTAAAGGGTCTATCCAACAAGAAGACACCAATAATTTTAAATGTCTATGACCCTAATATGGGAGGAGCCAATTATACAAAAAACTAATAACAAAATCAAAGAAACACATCAACAATAATACAATAATAGTAGGAGACTTTAACACTCCCCTCACTGAAATGGACAGATCATCTAATTAAAAGATCAACAAGGAGAGGGGCCTGGGTGACTCAGTGGGTTAAGCCCCTGTCTTCAGCTCAGGTCATGGTCTTGGGGTCCTGGGATCAAGCCCCATGTTGGGCTCTCTGTTTAGCAAGGAGCCTGCTTCCCCCACCCCTGTCTGCCTCTCTGCCTAGTTGTGATCTCGCTCTCAAAGAAATAAATAAAATCTTAAAAAAAAAAGATCAACAAGGAAATAAAGTCTTCAAATGACACATTGGATCAGATGGACATTACAGATACATTCAGAGCATTCCATCCCAAAGCAACAAAATACACATTGTACTCTAGTGCACATGGAACATTCTCCAGAATAGATCACATCCTGGGTTACAAATCAGGACTCAACTGGTACCAAATATTGGGATCATTCTCTGTATATTTTCAGACCACAATGCTTTGAAACTAGAACTCAACCACAAGAGCAAAATTGGAAAGAACTCAAATACATGGAGATTAAAGAGCATCCTACTAAAGAAAAAATGGGTCAACCAGGAAATTAAAGAAGAATTAAAAAAACCATCGAAACAAATTTCAAAAAAAAGAAATCATGGAAACAAATAAAAATGAAAACACAACTGTTCAAAATCTTTGGGATGCAGCAAAGACTGTCCTGAGAGGAAAGTATATAGCAATACAAGCCTTTCTCAAGAAACAAGAAAGATCTCAAGTACACAACCTAACCCTACACCTAGAGGAGCTGGAGAAAGAACAGCAAAGAAAGCTGAAGCCCAGAGGAGAAGAGAAATAATAAAGATCAGAGCAGAAATCAATGAAATAGAAACCAAAAAAACAATAGAACAGATCAACAAAACTAAGAGCTAGTTCTTTGAAAGAATAAGATTGATAACCCCCTGGCCAGACTTATCAAAAAGAAAAGAGAAAGGACCCAAATAAATAAAATCATGAATGAAAGAGGAGAGATCACAACCAACACCAAAGGAATACAACTATGAAAACATATTATGAGCAACATACACCAGCAAATTTGACCATCTGGAAGAAATGGATGCCTTCTTAGAGACATATAAACTATGAAAACTAAATCAGGAAGAAATAGAAAACCTGAACAGACCCATAACCAGTAAAGAGATGGAAGCAGTCATCAAAAATCTCCCAAGAAACAAGAGCCCAGGGCCAGACGGTTTCCCAGGGGAATTCTACCAAACATTTAAAGAAGAATTAACACCTGTTCTCCTGAAACTGTTCCAAAAAATAGACATGGAAGGAAAACCTCCAAACTCATTTTATGAGGTCAGCATTACCTTGATCCCCAAACCAGACAAAGACTGCATCAAAAAGGAGAATATCCTTGATGAACATGGATGCAAAAATTCTCACCAAAGTACTAGCCAATAGGATCCCACAGTACAGTAAAAGGATTATTCACCATGACCAAGTGGGATTTATTCCTGGGCTGCAAAGTTGGTTCAACATCTGCAAATCAATCAATGTGATTCAATATGTTAGTAAAAGAAAGAACAAGAACCATATGATACTCTCCATAGGTGCTGAAAAAGCATTTGACAAAATGCAGCATCCTTTCTTGATCAAAACTCTTCACAATGTATGGTAGGGGGTACATACCTCAATATCATAAAAGCCATCTATGGCAAACCCACAGCAAATATCATCTTCAATGGGGAAAAACTGATAGCTTTTCCCTAAGGTCAGCAACATGGCAGGGCTGTCCACTATCATCACTGCTGGTCAACATAGTACTAGAAGTCCTAGCCTCAGCAATCAGATAACAAAAAGAAATAAAATGCATCTGAATCAGCAAAGAAGAAGTCAAGAAGTCTCACCCTTCCCAGATGACATGATACTCTGTGTAGAAAACCCTAAAGACTCCAACCCTAAATTACTAGAACTCATACAGCAATTCAGCAATGTGACAGGATACACAAGCAATGCACAGAAATCAGTTGCATTTCTGTACACCACCAACAAGACAGAAGAAAGAGAAATTAATGAATCCATCCCATTTACAATAGCACAAAAATCCATAAGATACCTAGGAATAAATGTATCCAAAGAGGTAAACATACTATACTCTAGAAACTACAGAACACTTATGAAAGAAATTGATGAAGACACAAAGAGATTGAAAAATATTCTTTGTTCATGGGTTGGAAGAATAAACACTGTGAAAATGTCTATGCTACCCAGAGCAAACTACACATTCAATGCCATTTCTATCAAAATGCCATCGACATTTTCCCAGAGCTGTAGCCAAAAATCCTAAAACTTGTATGGAACCAGAAAAGACTCTGAATTGCCAGGGAATGCTGAAAAAGAAAACCAAAGCTAAGGGCATAGCAATGCCTGACTTCAAGCTTTGTTACAAAGCTGTGGTCACCAAACAGCATGGTATTGGCATAAAACAGACAAATAGATCAATGGAACAGGATAGAGAGCCCAGAAATGGATGCTCAACTCTATGGTCAACTAATCTTTGACAAAGCAGGAAAGAATATCCAATGGAAAAAAGACAGTCTCTTCAATAAATGGTGCTGAGAAAATTGGACAGCCACATAAAGAAGAATGAAACTGGATCATTCTTGGACTCCATACACAAAGATAAACTCAAAATGGATGAGAGACCTCCCTGTAAGACAGGCATCCATAAAAATCCTAGAGGAGAACACAGGTTGCAACCTCTTCCACCTTGACCACAGCAACTTCTTGCAAGACACATCTCTAAAGGCAAGGGAAACAAAAAGATAAAAAGCTTCTGCACAGGGGCGCCAGGGTGGCTCAGTGGGTTAAAGCCTCTGCCTGCAGCTCAGGTCACGATCCCAGGGTCCTGGGATCAAGACTTGCATCGGGCTCTCTGCTCAGTGAGGAGCCTGCTTCCCCTCCTCTCTCTCTGCCTGTCTCTGTGCCTACTTGTGATCTCTGTCTGTCAAATAAATAAATAAAATATTTTTTAAAAAAGCTTCTGCACAGCAAAGGAAACAATCAACAAAACAAAGAGACAACGCACAGAATGGGAGAACATATTTGCAAATGACATTTCAGATAAAGGGCTGGTATCCAAGATCTATAAAGAACTTCTCAAACTCAACACCCCAAAAACAGATAATCCACTCAAGAAAGAAGCAGAAGACATGAGCAGACACTTCTCCAAAGAAGACATGCAAATGGCCGACAGACACATGACAAAATCGTCCATATCACTAGCCGTCAGGGAAAGACAAATCAAAACCTCATTGAGATATCACCTTACACCAGTTGAAATGGCAAAATTTAACAAGACAGGAAACAACAAATATTGGTGAGGATATGGAGAAGGGGAACCCTTTTACACTGTTGGTGGGAATGTGAGCTGGTACAGCAACTCTGGAAAACAGTATGGAGGTTCCTCAGGATGTTAAAAATAGGCTACCCTATGACCCAGGATTGCACTACTAGGTATTTACCCTAAAGATACAAATGTACTGATTTGAAAGGGCACCTGCACCCCAATGTTCATAGCAGCAATGTCCACAATAGCCAAATTGTGGAAGGTGCTGAGATGCCCTTCAACAGAAGAATGGATAAAGAAGATGTGGTTCATATATACAATGGATATTCCTCAGCCATCAGAAAGGATGAATACTTGTCATTTACATTGACGTGGATGGAACTGGAAGGTTATTATGCTGAGCTGAATAAGTCAAGTAGAGAAAGACAACTGTATAGTTTCACTCATATGTGGAACAGAAAGAATAGAATGGAGGACCATGGGGGAAGGGAGGGAAAACTGAACGGGAAGCCATCAGAGAGGGAGAAAAGCCAGGAGAGACTCTTAACCCCTAGGAAACAAAGAGTTGTTGGAGGGGAGGTGGGTGGAGGGATGGGGTAGCTGGGTGATGGGCAATAAGGAGGGCACGTGTTGTGATGAGTACTGGGTATTACATGCAACTAATGAAACATTGAACACTACATCAAAAACTAATGATGTACTGTATGTTAGCTAACTGAACATAATAATAATAAAAAAATGAAATAAAATTTAGCTGGGAATAAAAATGAATATGGTTTATTAAACTGTTTTGTTTAATATTTACCCTGAGTATATTTTAAAAACTTATTGCCTTTGGAAGGCTGAGAGATTTGTCATAAATTCTGTGGTTTAGTCCTGCTTATTAGTATCTGTATACCCCAAATAATACTTATCATCCATAACACCAGTATATAGTAATTTATAAGTTCATTGATAGGCCATTGAGCATAGTCTGGTTGTCTGTGAGTATGGATAGGCTAAGGGTAACAAAATAAGAAATAAGCAAGGGCATGAAGTGTCTTTTGGAATTTCCAACACTTCCTGCTAAGGGTCCTGAACTTTTTTACCCATCCTGAAGATGGATTACCACCTCTTTCACTACTTCCTTCATTAAAGATAGTAGAACGGAAGCAGGGTCCTGATGATGATGTTTCGTTGATTTGTGGTTCTTACTTCCACCTACTGAGTCCAGAACTTTTGCCTCCAGATAATGCTGTTATTTTCATTAATTAACATGTTCGATTGAGGTGAATCCCTTAGAAGTCTTTGTATTCATCTGTTGCAGAATCAGAATTTGTCTGCCCATCAATTTCATTTTCTATTTCATATGTAAAGTATCACCATTTTGCCTTTTACTTTAACATGGTTTCTCTTTTGTTTTGCTTTGGCTTGATTTTTCATTTTACAATTCCAGGCTATTATGTAAATACCAATATTGATGAAAAAATGAAATTCCTTTGTAATGTAAAAGTGTAAGTCCTATTATCTCTTCTTTTGAGTGGTTTATTGTTATTAAAAATGTTAAGAGGGCAAAAAGAAGTCTCCTCTGCTGCCTGTGATGGCAAAACTCTCCACTGGTGCCTCCTTGTGGACATCAAGAGGGAGACGTACCAGAGAGGAGTGGGTAGCCTGGAATGGGCCCTTGGGTCCCTGGTCTTATGGAGGGTTGCTAATGCTTGCCAGCAGGCACTTCTCTAGGCATACGGACATGAGATGTGCTGGAACTGGCTCATAACAGCTACTGACTGTTAAATTTTGGGGACTTTTGTGAGAGAGAGTTAAACCATTGGTAGCTTGGCTTAGCCATTGTGGGAATATTTATGCCACAGAAATTGGCCAGCCCTTCAATGGGGGGCTGTACCTGCCCCAGCTAAGCTGGTTGCCAAACACCAGCACACCTCTCATCACCCACACAGTGACTCTGGGCGCCCTCTCCCTTTGACGTAGAGTCTGAAGCAGAGACAGATGAGATCCCTTGCCTCAGTCCGATCAGTGAGCACAAGAGCTGACATCTGAACCTAAGTGGGCTGGCTGCAGGGGCTGCGTGCCAACCTCAGCCCACCACGTCCCTGCAGGGAAGGGGAGGCCCCAGAGGTCTGAGGCCCCTGCTTGTGAACAGCCTTTCCCTTGGCTGGGGAGAAGGTAGGCTATTTCATGGGCATAGGAGGTGAAAGTGTTGATCTGGTGCTGGAGGGAGATTGCATGACTCCCATCCCATGGGGGAAAGAGCTCATTAATTTTATTAAAACCCTAGGGTCCCATAGTCAAAAGACAATTAGCCCCTGATTATTGTAGAGAGGCAGGGGACTATTTAGAGGAATGGCACCACCATTTATCCCTGTGAGGGTAAAGAGGTCCCCCACTGCTTCTTTCTGTCAGGAAGAACAAGGAAGTCTCCACCCTCCCACTCCAGAGAGTCCCCCAGGCTTCTAGATATTCCCCTAAGACTCTGATCCAACTATGTAGGATCCTACTTTTAAAGTGCTCAACTTCCTTCTGTCCCATCGACTTCTTTCTGAGTTGGACTGATTGCAGCAGCACAGAACTACAAAACCCTAAGGCTGGAACAGTCTAAGGGTCATACAGCGTAGCTGAGTCATGAACATGCCTGTCCTTCGTTGCAGTAGGGGATCATGGGATCGGCTGATCAGTGGCACCCTGGCCCAAATCACAGTGGCTCTGTGAAGTCTGTGGACCTACCTAGTAGTCATTCTTTTTTTTTTTTAAACATTTTATTTCTTTATTTGAGAGAGAAAGCATGAGAGGGGAGAAGGTCACAGGGAGAATTAGACTCCCCATGGAGCTGGAAGCCCAATATGGGACTCAATCCCAGGACTCCAGGATCATGACCTGAGCCAAAGAGTCACCCAACCAACTGAGCCACCCAGGCGTCCCTTAGTAGTCATTCTTATAGTCCCTGAATGTCTAGTTGGAACACCCGGTATTTGGCAGAATCGCCACATTTGTTTTTGGACCAGTGGAGTAAGTGACATGGTAGGAGGAGGCTGAGTGGGAGCCCCAAATCTGTATCCCCTTCTCCACAAAGACACTAAGTCTAGAGCAATATCACAGTCCAAAGGAAATGGTGGAGGTTGATGCCACTTAAGTGGATGCAGGAGCTGGTTGTTCCTATCCTGTCTCCTTCATTGACCCCTCTGGTCCCTACAAATACCAGACCAGATCCTGGAAGGTGACAGTATGCCATGAGGAACTCAACCAGGTGGTTGTCCTAACAGTAGCTGTCATGCCTAATTAACACAGTTTGGGGCACTGACATGTGGCTCTTGGCTACTGATGAATGTGTTTTTAAATACTGTCAGGATGGAGGATGAGGAGCAGTTTGCCTCTGCATGATATGTGTACAACTATACATTAATGTTACCATATCAACTCTGGCATCGTAATGTGGCCCAAAGGGACGTGGACAGCATGTGTTGGTACTACAGGCAGAAAAGTATGATTTGTCCTGTTTGCTGATTTCTGTAGTGTGACTGTTTCTTTTTTTAAAAAAAATTTTTTTTAAATATTTTTATTTATTTATTTGACAGAGAGGGAGAGATCACAAGTAGGCAGAGAGGTTTGCAGAGAGAGAGGGGGAAGCAGGCTCCCCACTGAGCAGAGAGTCTGATGTGGGTCTTGATCCCAGAACCCTGGTATCATGACCTGAGCTGAAGACAAAGGCTTAACCCACTGAGCCACCCAGGCGCCCTTGTAGTGTGATTGTTTCTACCACATCTGATTTTAAGCTGCGAGTAAAAGTGTGACTTTGCCGAAAATGCAGATTTGGAGAGCTGTACACAGTAACACACCCCCACACAGTGTATTATTGTATTTTTTTAATCATACAGACACAATAGATGTCAATAAGCATAGTTTAGCATAAAATATAGCTCGCCCCATAAGCAGTCTGAGGTTATCTCTGAAAATAGCTCACTATTCACTTAACCCAGAAAACCCTACAAAATCATGCAAATCAAGAAGCTCGAATCTTCGTGTCCACTTTAAGAGCACACCTGAAAGTGCCCAGGCCATCAGAAATATGCGTATCTGGAAAGCCACCACGTATCTGAAGGACGTCACTGCAGAAGCAGCGTGCACCGCTCCCTGGGTACAATGGTGGCATTGGGAGGTGTGCCCAGGCCAAACAGAGGGGTGGACACAGGGCCTGTGGCCCAAAAAGAGTGCCAGATTTTACTGCACATGCTTAAAAGTGCAAAGGGTAATGCTGAGCTTAAGAATTTAGTAGATTCTCTGGTCCCTGAGCACATCCAGGTGAACAAAGCCCCAAGATGTGACACAGAAGTTACTGGGTTCATGGTCAGATTCAACCACATGTGAGCTCTCCCAGCCACACTGAGATGAGCCTTACTGAGAGAGAGCAGATTGCTCCTGAAGCAGAAGAGGAGGCTGCTCAGAAGAAAAAGCTATCCCAGAAGAACTGAAGAAACAACAGTGTATGGCCTGGGAGTAAATTCTACATAAAATAAATACAAATTAAAGCAAAAAAAAATCACAAAATATAGTAAAATAACTAGGAAATGATCACTTTAAAATATTATCTCTGGAGGAGGAGTCAAGATGGCGGAGAAGTAGGAGGCTGAGACTACTTCAGGTAGCGGGAGATCAGCTAGATAGCTTATCTAAAGATTGCAAACACCTACAAATCCAACGGGAGATCGAAGAGAAGAAGAACAGCAATTCTAGAAACAGAAAATCAACCACTTTCTGAAAGGTAGGACTGGCGGAGAAGTGAGTCCAAAGCGACGGGAAGATAGACCGCGGGGGGAGGGGCCGGCTCCCGGCAAGCGGCAGAGCCACGGAGCACAAAATCAGGACTTTTAAAAGTCTGTTCCGCTGAGGGACATCGCTCCAGAGGCTTAACTGGGGTGAAGCCCACGCGGGGTCAGCGTGGCCTCAGGTCCCACAGGGTCACAGAAGGATCGGGGGTGTCTGAGTGTCGCAGAGCTCGCAGGTATTAGAACGGGGAAGCCGGCTACAGAGACAGAGCCGAGGAGTGACTCTCACCTTGGGGTTACCTTGAACCGGTCGCAGGCTCGGTCAGCTCGGAGCGTGGCCGGAGGCAGGGTGACGGGAGTAATTGGGCGCTGTTCTCTGAGGACGCACTGAGGAGTGGGGCCCCGGGCTCTCGGCTCCTCCGGGCCGGAGACGGGGAGGCCGCCATCTTCATTCCCGTCCTCCGGACTCTACGGAAAGCGCTCAGGGAACAAAAGCTCCCGAAAGCGAACCCGAGCGGATTACTCAGCCCGGCCCCTGGTAAGGGCGGTGCAACTCCGCCTGGGGCAAAGACACTTGAGAATCACTACAACAGGCCCCTCCCCCAGAAGATCAACAAGAAACCCAGCCAGGACCAAGTTCACTTATGAGGAGTGCTGTTTCAAAACCAAGGAGAGCAGCGGAATTCCAGAGGAGGAGAAAGCAAAGCACGGAATTCATGGCTTTCTCCCCATGATTCTTTAGCCTCACAGTTAATTTAATTTTATTTTCTTTTTCAATTTTTTTTCTCTTCTTCTGCTAATTTTTTTTAACTTTTACCCTTTTCTTTTTTAACGTTTTTTAACTAGTTTACCTAATATATATATATTTTTTTCCTTTTTATATTTTTTCATTATTGGTTTTCTTTTTTTATTTGTTTCTTTTTTCTTTTTTCTTTTTTTTTTCTTTCTTTCTGAACCTCTTTTTATCCCCTTCCCCCCCGTCACGATTTGGGATCTCTTCTGATTTGGCTAAAGCATATTTTCCTGGGGTTGTTGCCACCCTTTTAGTATTTTACTTGTTCCTTCATATACTCTTATCTGGACAAAATGACAAGGCGGAAAAATTCACCACAAAAAAAAAGAACAAGAGGCAGTACCAAAGGCTAGGGACCTAATCAATACAGACATTGGTAATATGTCAGATCTAGAGTTCAGAATGACGATTCTCAAGGTTCTAGCTGGGCTCGAAAAAGGCATGGAAGATATTAGAGAAACCTCTCGGGAGATATAAAAGCCCTTTCTGGAGAAATAAAATAACTAAAATCTAATCAAGTTGAAATCAAAAAAGCTATTAATGAGGTGCAATCAAAAATGGAGGCTCTCACTGCTAGGATAAATGAGGCAGAAGAAAGAATTAGCGATATAGAAGACCAAATGACAGAGAATAAAGAAGCTGAGCAAAAGAGGGACAAACAGCTACTGGACCACGAGGGCAGAATTCGAGAGATAAGTGACACCATAAGACGAAACAACATTAGAATAATTGGGATTCCAGAAGAAGAAGAAAGAGAGAGGGGAGCAGAAGGTATATTGGAGAGAATTATTGGAGAGAATTTTCCCAATATGGCAAAGGGAACAAGCATCAAAATCCAGGAGGTGCAGAGAACCCCCCTCAAAATCAATAAGAATAGGTCCACACCCCGTCACCTAATAGTCAAATTTACAAGTCTTAGTGACAAAGAGAAAATCCTGAAAGCAGCCCGGGAGAAGAAGTCTGTAACATACAATGGTAAAAATATTAGATTGGCAGCAGACTTATCCACAGAGACCTGGCAGGCCAGAAAGAGCTGGCATGATATATTCAGAGTACTAAACGAGAAAAACATGCAGCCAAGAATACTATATCCAGCTAGGCTATCACTGAAAATAGAAGGAGAGATTAAAAGCTTCCAGGACAAACAAAAACTGAAAGAATTTGCAAACACCAAACCAGCTCTACAGGAAATATTGAAAGGGGTCCTCTAAGCAAAGAGAGAGCCTAAAAGTAGTAGATCAGAAAGGAACAGAGACAATATACAATAACAGTCACCTTACAGGCAATACAATGGCACTAAATTCATATCTCTCAATAGTTACCCTGAATGTTAATGGGCTAAATGCCCCAATCAAAAGACACAGGGTATCAGAATGGATAAAAAAACAAAACCCATCTATATGTTGCCTACAAGAAACTCATTTTAAACCCGAAGACACCTTCAGATTTAAAGTGAGGGGGTGGAAAAGAATTTACCATGCTAATGGACATCAGAAGAAAGCAGGAGTGGCAATCCTTATATCAGATCAATTAGATTTTAAGCCAAAGACTATAATAAGAGATGAGGAAGGACACTATATCATACTCAAAGGATCTGTCCAACAAGAAGATCTAACAATTGTAAATATCTATGCCCCTAACGTGGGAGCAGCCAACTATATAAACCAATTAATAACAAAATCAAAGAAACACATCAACAATAATACAATAATAGTAGGGGACTTTAACACTCCCCTCACTGAAATGGACAGATCATCCAAGCAAAAGATCAACAGGGAAATAAAGGCTGTAAATGACACACTGGACCAGATGGATATCACAGATATATTCAGAACATTTCATCCCAAAGCAACAGAATACACATTCTTCTCTAGTGCACATGGAACATTCTCCGGAATAGATCACATCCTCGGTCCTAAATCAGGTCTCAACCGGTATCAAAAGATTGGGATCATTCCCTGCATATTTTCAGACCACAATGTTCTGAAGCTAGAACTCAATCACGAGAGGAAATTTGGAAAGAACCCAAATACATGGCGACTAAACAGCATCCTTCTAAAGAATGAATGGGTCAACCAGGAAATTAAAGAAGAATTGAAAAAATTCATGGAAACAAGTGATAATGAAAATACAATGGTTCAAAATCTGTGGGACACAACAAAGGCAGTCCTGAGAGGAAAATATATAGCGGTACAAGCCTTTCTCAAGAAACAAGAAAGGTCTCAGGTACACAACCTAACCCTACACGTAAAGGAGCTGGAGAAAGAACAAGAAAGAAACCCTAAACCCAGCAGGAGAAGAGAAATCATAAAGATCAGAGCAGAAATCAATGAAATAGAAACCAAAAAAACAATAGAACAAATCAATGAAACTAGGAGCTGGTTCTTTGAAAGAATTAATAAGATTGATAAACCTCTGGCCAGACTTATCAAAAAGAAAAGAGAAAGGACCCAAATAAATAAAATCATGAATGAAAGAGGAGAGATCACAACTAACACCAAAGAAATACAGACAATTATAAGAACATATTATGAACAACCCTATGCCAACAAATTTGACAATCTGGAAGAAATGGATGCATTTAGAGACATATAAACTACCACAACTGAACCAGGAAGAAATAGAAAGCCTGAACAGACCCATAACCAGTAAGGAGATTGAAACACTCATCAAAAATCTCCAAACAAACAAAAGCCCAGGGCCAGATGGCTTCCTGGGGGAATTCTAGCAAACATTTAAAGAAGAACTAATTCCTATTCTCCTGAAACTGTTCCAAAAAATAGAAATGGAAGGAAAACTTCCAAACTCGTTTTATGAGGCCAGCATCACCTTGATCCCCAAACCAGACAAGGATCCCATCAAAAAAGAGAACTACAGACCAATATCCTTGATGAACACAGATGCAAAAATTCTCACCAAAATACTAGCCAATAGGATTCAACAGTACATTAAGAGGATTATTCACCACGAGCAAGTGGGATTTATTCCAGGGCTGCAAGGTTGGTTCAACATCCGCAAATCAATCAATGTGATACAACACATTAATAAAAGAAAGAACAAGTACCATATGATACTCTCCATAGATGCTGAAAAAGCATTTGACAAAGTACAGCATCCCTTCCTGATCAAAACTCTTCAAAGTGTAGGGATAGAGGGCACATACCTCAATATTATCAAAGCCATCTATGAAAAACCCATCGCAAATATCATTCTCAATGGAGAAAAACTGAAAGCTTTTCCTCTAAGGTCAGGAACACGGCAGGGATGTCCGTTATCACCACTGCTATTCAACATAGTACTAGAAGTCCTAGCCTCAGCAATCAGACAACAAAAAGAAATTAAAGGCATCCAAATCGGCAAAGAAGAAGTCAAACTATCACTCTTCACAGATGATATGATACTATATGTGGAAAACCCAAAAGACTCCACTCCAAAACTGCTAGAACTTGTACAGGAATTCAGTCAAGTGTCAGGATATAAAATCAATGCACAGAAATCAGTTGCATTTCTCTACACCAACAACAAGACAGAAGAAAGAGAAATTAAGGAGTCAATCCCATTTACAATTGCACCCAAAACTATAAGATACCTAGGAATAAACCTAACCAAAGAGACTAAGAATCTATACACAGAAAACTATAAAGTACTCATGAAAGAAATTGAGGAAGACACAAAGAAATGGAAAAATGTTCCATGTTCCTGGATTGGAGGAATAAATATTGTGAAAATGTCTATGCTACCTAAAGCAATCTACACATTTAATGCAATTCCTATCAAAGTACCATCCATTTTTTTCAAAGAAATGGAACAAATAATCCTAAAATTTATATGGAACCAGAAAAGACCGCGAATAGCCAAAGGAATATTGAAAAAGAAAGCCAAAGTTGGTGGCATCACAATTCCGGACTTCAAGCTCTATTACAAAGCTGTCATCATCAAGACAGCATGGTACTGGCACAAAAACAGACACATAGATCAATGGAACAGAATAGAGAGCCCAGAAATAGACCCTCAACTCTATGGTCAACTCATCTTCGACAAAGCAGGAAAGAATGTCCAATGGAAAAAAGACAGCCTCTTCAATAAATGGTGTTGGGAAAATTGGATAGCCACATGCAGAAAAATGAAATTGGATCATTTCCTTACACCACACACGAAAATAGACTCAAAATGGATGAAGGACCTCAATGTGAGAAAGAAATCCATCAAAATCCTTGAGGAGAACACAGGCAGCAACCTATTTGACCTCAACCGCAGCAACATCTTCCTAGGAACATCGCCAAAGGCAAGGGAAGCAAGGGCAAAAATGAACTATTGGGATTTTATCAAGATCAAAAGCTTTTGCACAGCAAAGGAAACAGTTAACAAAACCAAAAGACAACTGACAGAATGGGAGAAGATATTTGCAAACGACATATCAGATAAAGGGCTAGTGTCCAGAATCTATAAAGAACTTAGCAAACTCAACACCCAAAGAACAAATAATCCAATCAAGAAATGGGCAGAAGACATGAACAGACATTTCTGCAAAGAAGACATCCAGATGGCCAACAGACACATGAGAAAGTGCTCCATATCACTTGGCATCAGGGAAATACAAATCAAAACCACAATGCGATACCACCTCACACCAGTCAGAATGACTAAAATTAACAAGTCAGGAAATGACAGATGCTGGCGAGGATGTGGAGAAAGGGGAACCCTCCTACACTGTTGGTGGGAATGCAAGCTGGTGCAACCACTCTGGAAAACAGCATGGAGGTTCCTCAAAATGTTGAAAATAGAACTACCCTATGACCCAGCAATTGCACTGCTGGGTATTTACCCTAAAGATACAAACGTAGTGATCCGAAGGGGCACGTGCACCCGAATGTTTATAGCAGCAATGTCTACAATAGCCAAAGTATGGAAAGAACCTAGATGTCCATCAACAGACGAATGGATATGTTGTTTTTTTTTTAAAGATCCCATTCATTTATTTGAGAGAGAGAGAAATCACAAGTAGGCAGAGAGGCAGGCAGAGGGAGAGGGGGAAGCAGGCTCCCCGCTGAGCAGAGAGCCCAATGAGGGCCTCAATCCCAGGACCCAGAGATCATGACCTGAGCCGAAGGCAGAGGCTTAACCCACTGAGCCACCCAGGTGCACATTATGTTGAGTTTTTTGAAAGCCCAGACTGGTTCTTGGATCCCATTACTCTACATTGGCACTTCTAGAAACCCATGTTCTTCAGGATGGAAAGTCCTGCAGTAAAATGGGATAATTTGACATCTACTGGTGCTGAAGATACGGTAAATGGCCACTAAGAACACCCAAAGAAGATGATAGTGTCATTTTTATGGGATTTTTACTTTGAAAAAATTGGGAGTTCCTTTCATAAAGGCTTTCTTGGAGAATGTGTTTTGTGGCGCTGTCCTGGGAGTTTTGGGGGAGGACAGGGATTCCTCTGGAATGTTAGGAGAATCAGAGTAGTAAAGTAAATCCTCTGAGGGCACACCAAACCTCCAGAGCCGGGGAGGAAGGAGCAGCATGGGTGTGTGTGAGATCACAGAGCACAGGGAGTATGGAGTGTCCAGCAGTAAAGGCGGGGAAACAGAGTCACCGCAGTGCAAGAGCCGATGTGTATTGTTCTGCTACATGGGAGGTGGGCTTGGCCCTTGATTGTTGGGCCAGGATTGTTCTATGTACTAGATTTGGGCAGCCGGTTCTGGGACAGGAACAGTAGAGTGCTAGAGAGCTCAAGACCCAGGGATGTAAGGTCCATTTTACAAACTGTGTTCTGAATTCTTGCCAACCATTTCACATTCACTGGAAAACAAACATCTCAGGTGGTGAACAGACTTGCCCAAGTTAAGGGAGCAAGTGGCACCCTGGGAATGAAACTCCTGTCTCCTCTCAGAGTAGGCTGTGTATCCTGTGTGATCTGGAGGCATGCCTCCCACTCTGTGTGGCTGGTGTGAACTCTCTGCTCATGGTCTCATCACTCCTCACGGACTCTACATCCTCTCTCGGGCCTCCCACTCTGCCTGGCTGGTGTGAACAGGCTGATCACAATCTCATCACCCCTCATGGACTCCTATGTCTTCTCCTGGGCCTCCCACTCTGCCCGGCTGGTATGACGAGACTGGTCATGGTCTCATCACTCCTCATAGACTCCCACTTCCTCTCCTGGGCCTCCCACTCTGCCCGGCTGGTGGGAATGGGCTGATCATTGTCTCATGACTCCTCACGGACTCTACATCTTCTCCTGGGCCTCCCACTCTCCCCAACTGGCTTGAACAGGGTGATCACAGTCTTATCACCCCTCATAGACTCCTATGTCTTCTCCTTGGCCTCCCACTCTGCCCGGCTGGTGTGAACAGGGTGATCACGGTCTCCTCACTCCTCACGGACCCTACATCCTCTCCTGGGCACCCTTGCTCTCAGGAAGGCCCCTGAGTAATGCATGGGGCAGGTTCTCAAATGCAGCGGGAGAGGACCATCAAGTAGTAAAGGTCTTGAAGTGGGTGAGGCTGTAGGCTGGGCAGTCATAAGTCAAGACTGGGAGTGGTGAGTTGTTAAGTGGGGACATTCTCCACAGAGAAGGACCATCCTATGTTGGGAAGAGGACGGGTGGAATGGATGAGAGGAGTGTTTTGATCAGAGAGTATTCTCTGTGTGTATTGATTCTGTCCAAGCGAAAGTGAAAGAAAATTCGTGACATCAAGGGAGAACAAAGGGCGTGGGCACAGTGGCTCAGGCAGGGGATTTCCAACTCAGCTCGTACATAAGCTGGACGCCAGTCCTATTCCTCAGCCTCCTGTGTCTGCTCTGTTGGCTGTAGACATGGCATCTGGTACTTCCTGCCTCCATGTAAACTGGGGTTGAAAAGTGGGGATGGGGAGAGGGAAAGCACCGCCAAGGGTTGGGGAGTGATTTCAGGAGTCCAGGAGGGACAGAGCTCGGGGAGGTGGGGGCAGAGCGGCTGGGAAGGCATCCTGCAGGGGCTATGACAGGCTCTGATCTCTATAGAAGCTGAAGGAAGGTTCTGGGAATAGAAGCGGCTTGTTTGGCTCCTCAGTGCTTTTCTATGTCAGGCCTGACTGGGCCCTGTTAGGGGAGGATGGTGGGAAGTGGGAGTGGGCTTTGGGCCCAAAGGGCTGGATTTGAACCTATGGAAATGTTGTCTGGAGCCCTTTCTCCTACTTTTGATTAGGGTTCCTGGGCTCTTCAACACCTTCTCCTCCCAAAAGAGAGGTACACAAAACTCATTCATTCTAAGGTGTTAATGACCAGATCCATGAGCCTATAAGGAGCACGTGCAGTACATGTGGGCTGACATCAGGGGGCTGCTTAGCACAGAGGGGCTTGGTCCTGTGAGTAAATGTCTGTGACGTCCAGACTGTGAAGATGGTTTTGAATAGAGCAGGAGGGAGGTCCTCCCAGGCTTGCCAGCGACAACACAGGCTGCACTGGCCAGCTTCAGACTATGGAAGGAAGACCTCGATCTGGCCCTACCTTCTGTGAGTGAGGCCCTGGTCTAGCTGCAGGAGACCATATTCTGCAATAGGTAGATAGAAACACATGGGAAGTCCAGGGGAACAAGTCACACTGAACACAGTGTCACCATAACGTGTGAGTCATTACATGGCCATAGGACAGTAAGAAAGAAACCAGGAGTACGGAGGGTATGTGTCCTGTCCAGGTTCTCCTTCTGAAGTAGTCATGGAGGGTAGTATGTGAGTGTCCCATGAGCTCATGAGTCGGTGATTCTCTCTGGGAGCTGTTGTTGGCGTCCGCTGCATAACTGTGCGTGCTTTGTAATCGGATTTAGTTTTTGACATTTGACAACCTCTATCTGGATAGGAGGCTTGCAAAATGTGGGAAATCACTGATGACATTGGGATGAATGAGAGGTATGGCTGTAAAGGAAAACGATGATTTTCCTGAGTTAGAAGCTTGAGATTCCCAAAGAGAAGTTCCACAAAAGGGAGGGACAGAGCCTGTTGTATAGGAGCTGGAGGACCAGGCAGGCAGGGAAGGGGGGGGGCGGGCAAGGAGGGGACAGTGGTGTAGAGGTGGCAGGCGTTCCAGGCACCTTGATTTGTGGTCTCTTGGCCTTTGTTGTCCAGGTGACGGTCTATTCTGAGGGAAGGACATCAATGACATTCGCTGCTAACTTGGAGGACACAGTGAGGAAGATCAAAGAACACGTCTGGGATAAGACCAAGATTCCCGTGCAGGACCAGGTCCTGTTGCTGGGCTCCAAGATGCTGAAGCCCCAGAGGAAGCTGTCGTCTTACGGCATTGACAAGGAGACGACCATCCACCTCACTCTGAAGGTGGTGACGCCCAGTGATGAGGAGCTGCCCGTGACTCTGGTGCAGTCACGTGATGGGGGGCAGAGGCACCACCTCCAGGTACGAAGGTCCAGCTCAGTGGTCCAGGTGAAACAGATGATCGAGACCAAGACAGCGATCGCGCCTGAGCAACAGATTGTGACTTGCAATGGCAAGAGGCTGGAAGACGGGAAGACCATGGCGGATTACGGCATCAGACGGGGCAATTCACTCTGGCTGGCAGACTACTGCATTGGGGGGTGAGCCTGCTGTTAGCTCTCACTCCCCCCACATCCTTTGATGATTTCCCCAAATTAACGAGAAAGAGAAAGAGGGAAATTTAGGGGTGAAGTGGGAAGGAACACTGCAGAAAAGTTTCTAACTCTATGATTTTTTGATCGAACACAGTTGATTAGCTATATAAATTGTATATATTATTGAAAATAGAAAATAATATTTTAAGGCACAGTAGAGATAGCATCAAAGCCAGCTTGGAATTTAATCCTTTCCCTCATCCCTCTAATTTTTAGAAAAATTCCTATTTCTTCCGTCCAACAGGATAGTAAGTTCCACATTGGGCTCCATGTTCCCCCAATTTCTGTGTTCTCACTGGCATATTTCATCTGTAATATCACTCAATATGTTGAATTAAATTGAATTTCTACTTGTAGAGAACAGTGAAATGATTTATATTGAAGTGTGTTAATTCCTCTGATATGTTTACAATCTAAGTAATACAGAATTTAGAAATTCAACTAAACTATCTTTGTCCTTATTTAACGTTGTTTGGCAGGAAATGAATCCCGGCACGGTGTGCCATTTTACTCTCTACGCCCCACTCCGATTTCAGCTGTTCTTATTTCTGGAGTTGATGGTGGG